>NW_026057586.1:66967659-66969628 GCF_023721935.1 Panthera uncia
AAGGAAGGAAGGAAGGAGGCAAGGAAGGAAGGAAGGAGGCAAGGAAGGAAGGAAGGAGGCAAGGAAGGAAGGAAGGAGGCAAGGAAGGAAGGAAGGAAGGAAGGAGGCAAGGAAGGAAGGAAGGAAGGGGGGAGGGAGGGGCTCTTAGTCTGTGCATGAGCCCACCCTCCTTCAACAACGCCTCGCAAAGCTTTGCAAGTTCCTTGCGCAACATCTGTTAATCCTGTGATGTCAAGGCCCAAACGTACTGAGCCTGGGAAATCGCTGCTGTGTTTTACTGACTTCCCCGCAGTTGGCAGTTTCCCTCGGAATCGCCGTGTTAATCAGAAACACGCCGTCCATATTGTCAACACTTTGTTTAACCACTTCTATAAATTCAGCATTAGTGTTGGAGCGGTCCCGAGTTGATGGATGAAATCGGCGGCAGCCCCAGACAGCCCAACCCCATAAAACAAAGTCCAGGGCTTGAGGCTCTAAAGCAGGAGACACTTGACATTCACTGGGACACGTGACATGCTGATGACTCACCTCCGGGCCTGAGGGGATGACGGGTCCCCCAAGGAACCGGCTCCGGGAGCAAGGGAGACGTGAGAACACGCAGTCTCCTGGTGGAATCTCCTGGCAGGGGGTTTATCGGAGGAGTCTCTGCCTGGCGGATTTGGGAGACGCCTGGAACGAAGCCAGGGGACAAGAGGAAATGGGGGAAACTTGGGGGAGACGGAGTCCGTGAGACAGAATGGCGGGTCGGCACCAAAGGGTCCTTTCTTGTAAAGCAGATGGCTTTGATTGACTCTTGAGCGGCCCTAATGAAGGTGGGTTGGATGCATTTACCCCCGGAGTAGGGCTTTCCGCACAGTCCTAAGAAGAAGGGGGGCGAAGAAGGTGTCTCCGTGTGTCTGTCAGTCTGTCTGGTATCTGTCTGGTGTCATGGGCTGACCGCGGGGTCTGAGCTCTGCTCCCATCCTTGGGCGGGGCCACATGCTGCGGGGAGCCTGACTTGGGCACAATGGGTAGCAGAGTCCCCTGACTCAGTTTGGGGGCTGCAGGAAGGCCACCCGGTGAAGGGCATATTTAAATGGTGTCCGAAGGATGAGAGGTGAGTTAAGAGCAAAGAAGAAGATCTAGGCAGAAAGAAAGGCCATGGGCCTGGCAGGACCGTGAGGCTGGAGCCCAGTGCGTGAGGAAGAGACTGGTATGGGGGACTGGGGAGCCACAGGGAAGGGCTGGGCTGCACATGAACCTTCAAGGTTCTTGATTCCAGTGGGGCAGCTGAAGCCTGCAGAGGGCTAGCGATGTCTACACAGCACCCCCACGCCTTAGCCCCCGCCTTGCACAGCTAACCAAGATGGCGGCTTGCATCCACGGTCCTGTCTTCTCCCACCATCCGAGCTCCAGGTGGGAAAGGCTGGCTGAACCAAGCCAACAGAGAGCTCAAACAGCTCTCATCTTCAGGCAGCCTCTTCCCTCGGCCCGAGGACGGGGGCCAGGCCGCTGAGTCCGAGCTCAAGAAGAGGCCTCACTGGGGAGCTGGCCCGTCTCCTCCCAGCTCCCCCGGCCCCTGTTCCCCAGGCCAGCAACTCTCCGTTCCACATCCTGCCCGCCTCGTCCAACTCTTTCCAAGCGCCTGTTTTTCCAGAAACACGAGTTGAGCAAAACAGTCTCCCTCCCTGAACTTGAGTCTGAAATAATAACCCCAAGAAACACACGCTTTCTTGGAAAACCCTTCAGAGCCTCCCGCTGCCTTTGGACACGTCAAAGCTGGGTTTGTTAAAATAATAATCTTTAGGAACTCGAGTCTCTCTGCTGCCAAATGCCTTGCATAAGAGTATCACGCACCTCTAACCATGACCCAGAAAACTGGGCCATGAGCTAACGTGGCCCGGCGTCCAGAATGAAATCCTTTTTCTTTCTTTCTTTCTTTCTTTCTTTCTTTCTTTCTTTCTTTTTCTTTCTTTCTTTCTTTCTCTTT
>NW_026057586.1:66969728-66970061 GCF_023721935.1 Panthera uncia
TTCTTTTTCCTTCCTTCCTGCCTTCCTCTTTCTTTCCTTCTTTCATTCTTTCTTCTTTCTCTGTCTCTCTCTTTCTTTTCTTTTTTCTTCTTTCTTTCCTTTCTCTCTTTTTCTTTCTTTCTTTCTTTCTTTCTTCTCTCTCTCTCCCTCTTTCTTTCTTTCTTTCTTTCTTATCTCTCTCTCCCTTTCTTTCTTTCTTTCTTTTTCCTTCCTTCCTCTTTCTTTCCTTCCTTCTTTCTTTCTTCTTTCTCTCTCCCTCTTTCTTTTCTTTTCTTTCTTTCTTCTTTCTTTCTTTCTTTCCTTTCTTCTTCTTCCTTTCTTTCTTTCTTTCTT
>NW_026057586.1:66970071-67033690 GCF_023721935.1 Panthera uncia
TCTTTCTTTCTTTCCTTTCTTCTTCTTCCTTTCTTTCTTTCTTTCTTTCTTCCTTATCTCTCTCTCCCTTTCTTTCTTTCTTTCTTTCTTTCTTTCTTATCTCTTTCTTTCTTTCTTTCTTTCTTCCTTCCTTCTCTCTCTCTCCCTTTCTTTCTTGTTTTCTTTCTTTCTTCCTTCTCTCTCTCCCTTTCTTTCTTTTCCTTTCTTTCTTTTCCTTTCTTTCTTCTTTCCTTCTTTTCTTTCCTTCTTGTTTTCTTGTTTTCTTTCTTTCTTTCTTCCTTCCTTCTCTCTCTCCCTCTTTCTTTCTTCCTTCTCTCTCCCTCTTTCTTTCTTTCTTTCTCTCTTTCTTTTCCTTCCTTTCTTCTTCCTTTCTTTCTTTTGTCCTTTTCTTTCTTTCTTGTTTTCTCCCTTCCTTCCTTCCTTCTCTCTCTCTTTCTTTCTTTCTTTCTTCTCTCTCTCCCTCTTTCTTTCTTTCTTTCTTTCTTTCTTTTCCTTCCTTTCTTCTTCCTTTCTTTCTTTTTTCCTTCTTTTCTTTCTTTCTTGTTTCCTTCCTTCCTTCCTTCCTTCCTTCCCTCTCTCCCTCTTTCTTTCTTTCTTCCTTCTCTCTCTCCCTCTTTCTTTCTTTCTTTGCTTCCTTTCTTCTTCCTTTCTTTCTTCTTTCTTTCTTTCTTTCTTTCTTTCTTTCTTTCTCCTTCCTTCCTTGCTTCCTTCCTTCCTTCCTTCCTACCTTTTTCTTTCTTTCTGGATACAGATGGCTTTCTGAATCTTGCAAAGTCTGAAACATCTGGGGATGTGTTCATGGAGAAAGGCTGTTCTGAACAGGACTGCAGTTAGGTTGGAGGGGGGAGGGGACTCACCAGGCAGAGGCTTTGGGAACAGTGAAGTGGGTTTGGTGTCCACTGAGACACCAATGTCTGGCAGAACAAACAGGGGAACATCCAGTTGGGTTGACTAGCTGTGACCAAACTTTCCCCCCTCCCCCACCCCCCACACCCAAGTGCCTGCTTGGCAGGGTGGTGAGGTTACCATCTTCCCAGGGCAACACAGCCACCCTCAGTGCCTTCATCAGATGTTTGCAAGAGGAAATTCACATTTCCCAGCTCAGCTGAGGGTGGCTGGACTCTTGGGCTCTGGAACTGGGTAGTCTTGGGCTGGATCTCTGGCTCTGGTGCCTACCAGCTATCTGACCTGAGCAAGGGATCTTGTACTGCTGAGCCTCAGTTTGCTCGTCTGTGCAATGGCTGAGCTTCCACCATTGAAAGCTCTTTTTGTTTGTTTGTTTTTGCTGCTGAGAGCCCCTTGTGAATTATAAATAGTCCTGAGATGGGTGGGATATTTATGAAGCATCAGTTACTCTAGAGAGAAAATTAAACTATGACACCATTCTATCTGCAGACTACCCAAGGAAGCACACATTCTTGGTGTCCCCATTTTATTATTTTTTATTTTATTTTTAAAAAGTTTTGTCAATGTTTATTTATTTTTAGAGAGAGACAGAGAGACAGAGGGCAAGCAGGGGAGGGGCAGAGAGAGAGGGAGACAGGCTCCGAATCCAAAGCAGGCTCCAGGCTCCGAGTGGTTAGCACAGAGCCTGACGCGGGACTCAAACTCACAAACTGTGAGATCATGACCTGAGCCGAAGCCGGACGCTTAACCGACTGAGCCACCCAGCTGCCCCCCACCTCGTTTTAGTGATAAGAAAACCGAGTCCCAGAGAGTTGACATCGCTCAGTGAAAGCCACAGAAAGCCCAGGAAATAAAGGCAGGTAATCGTATTCTAGAGCCACAGGCTAACCACTGACCATCACTGCCTGCCCATGTGTCCTGGAACAACGTTTATTCCCATAGCCCTTATCCAGGAGGGGGCTACTTAATACCCACACACACTCTGGACCCCGTGCTGGGCCCTCATCCCAACTCTGCCCATTTCTTGCTGTCTGTCCTTGAGCAGCTTGCCTGCCCTCTCTGAGCCTTCACTTCCTCCTCTGGAAAATGGGGATAAAATAGCATCTACTCTTAGGTGAGTGTGGGCGATCCATGTAAAACTCCGGGCACCCGGGAGGTGCTGTATATAGGAATCTAAAGAGTAATTCTCTTCTTCTCGGTTGGGTTGAATGGACTCCTGGCCCGACTGCTCTGAGTGAATATTTTTGCCCAATCCAGTGGCATTCCCTCCACCCCGTTTTTCTTTTCAACCTTTGCTCAGATGCTAAATCAAAGCTGAGCGCTGGTCCCTGACAGGCGTTGCCTCCAGCCAGCCACCAGCAGATGCCCAGCATGCTTTATGGGCCCTCAGCCTCTGCGGTTAGCACCTTGGCCTCGGCGGGGTGTGCGGGCCTGAAGGACGGCTGGTGTCCTTTTCTGTCCTAGAACCCAGACAGCTGCCCCATTTCCTCCTCGGAGCAGAAGGAGATCTGGGGTGCTTCCCTGGCCAGCCAGGCGCCCCGTTGTCTGCTTCGGAGAAGAACACCCCCCTGGGTATTTCACGACGGGTGCGGGGGTCACATCACGCGCCTGGTTTTCAGCCTGCATTATTATTATCGTTGTCATGGTTTTCGCAGAAGGATGCTTTTTAATCAAATTGAATCAGATCGAATCTTCCGGGGAGGCTGTACAGATGTGCCCACGTCCGCTTGACATGGACTCTTTCGGGAACCCTACAGCTGGCCCGTCCCTAGGGGCTCTCTCAGGTCCGCAAAGTGCACTGGGTCTGTGCATTGGACCAGGCCAGGGACGCTGGGGGCGCATTTCTCTGGGAGCAGCCCTCGACCGTGAGGGACAAGCGCTGGAGGATGAATACCCCGGCAACCTTGCCTTGGGCTGACAACTCTGGGGTGTGTCCTACCCAGTCTCCAAGACGAGCGCCCGCTGCCCACAGCAGCCACATGCTCACTCCGCACTCCCTATCCATTTCTTCCCTTCCCGGTCCCCCTGCCGGCTACCCACCGCCCTGGGAGCTTCGTGAGTTACCTTCCCAGTGGAGCCGCCCACCCTGGAGTCCTCATCTCCAGTTCTGCTCTGGAGGTGCCCAAACTAAGACGCATGAAAGCGATCTCGATGGCTCACATTTATTCTGCAGTTTCTGTGTGCCGGGGGTGGGGTTGGGGGGGGCGGGTACTGTGCTAAATGCTTTTTGTGGATTGAATCATTTAAAGATTACAGCAGTCCAGTCGTAGAGGAAGGTACTGTTGGCACTCCTGTTTTACAGACGGAGCGACAGGGGTCCAGAGCGGCCAAGGACCTTGCCCAAGGTCATGCAGGCAGGAAGCCTCAAAGCTTCTCAGCTGGAGGCAGGAATGAACTCCACCCACAGACCCCTTACCTCCGCTCTCTCTGAGTTAACCAGGTCCTTCCGGCGCTCACCTCTGGGGTTCTGTAAACATTTATCCTGACATTGACTCAGGGTGCACAGCAAGGAGAAGTCTCAAGTCCCATCTGAAATTGCCCTCTGGGGGTGCCTGGCTGGCTCAGTCAGTTAAGCATCCGATTTTGGCTCAGGTCATGATCTCGCCGTTTGTAGGTTCCAGTCCCACATCGGGCTCTGTGCTGAGAGCTCAGTCCTGGAGGTTGCTTCGGATTCTGGGTCTCCCTGTCCTTCTGCCCGTCCCCTGCTCAAGCTCTGTCTCTCTCTCTCTCTCTCTTTCTCTGTCTCAGAGATAAATAAACATTTTTAAAAAGAGATTTTAAAAAAATGAAATTGCCCTCTGCTCACAGGGCTGACAGGATGGTGAAATGGGATACAGCTAGTGAGTGACATGTACCTTCTTGGGAACACTTACTGTATACGCGGTATATGAGGCTAGGAGGCAGCTGAGGTTTGGGACAGAGCCAGTCTGTCTGGGGTTGGAGCTCCATTCAGCCACGAATGAGTCAAGTAGCCTTGGGTAAGTCTTAGGTCTCAGTTTCCTTGTTTGCAAAATAAAGGTAATAGTAACAGCAGAATAATAGTATCTATTCACAGCGGTGGTGGGGGCATTCAAGGAAGTAACCTTTGCAGGGTGCTCAGAACAGCATGGGGACCATTGACAATCATGGCTTTTCTAGGATTTAATCTTGCAGAGTCCTGGTATGGCAGCAAAATGGGGGCTCAACGGACCATGTTGAGTGTGTCGTGATTGGAAATGGATAATAATGCAAAGAACGTGCCTGGAACATAGTAGCTGCTCAGTAAATGATGGGTTTTAATGTCGGTATTAATATGCTAATAACTAATTAACATTAATTAATATTAGTATTCAATGCCCGGTATTTCTGGTCTGACTCTACTAGACTTGGCTACCAGGTTCTGATTGCTTTCTGTGGAGTTGGGCACACCATGATGTGCGGGAACACATTTCACTTTATTGTTACCGGTTGGGGTTGTCAGATAAAATACAGGACGCCCCATTAAATTTTGATTTCAGAGCAACAAAATTAACTTTTTTCAACATAAGTATATCCCCAACAGAGCCTGGGATACACTTATGCGGAAAAGTCATCATTTCTCTGAAATTCAAATCTAACCAGGTGCCCTGTGTTTTCATTTACTACGTCTGCCACCACAACAACCCATTTAACAGATGATGGAACCAACACAGAAAGTTGGAATGACTTGCCCAAGTCTTGAAGAGGTCAAGGACCTCTCTTAGGTCAAGGACCCCTGGGCTCATACATTTCCGTGTGGCTGAAGCTAGCAGGGGGAGGAGGCCTTTCAGAGTTAGATATTCTTTTGATCGACTGAACTGTTATGCCATGATGGGGGGGTACGGTCTGGTGGTGTTTTGAGGGAGCTTTTCTCATTATCTCACTTCCCCTGAGCACCCCCTGCTGTCTGTGTACATTGGCTGCCTGACAGGCCACCGGCTCTGTGCACGGCCTGAGCTGGGCTCCCCGGGTCCCAGCTGTGGAGGGAACAGGACCAAATTCAAGGCTGGCTGGTGTCAGGCAACCTTACAGGAAACAAACAAACGCAAGTGGAAACGGGGGAAAAAAATCCACCAATGACTTAATGTTTTCCCAGCGTCCAACTATTTCGCCTCGTGTGAACTGAGCACTAGGACTTGGCTGGGAAGGGGTGATGGAAGAGGGACGGGGAGACATTGTCTACGCAGATCTGGAGGGATGAAATCACACGTTCAGGTCCAGTGAGGTCGATCGGGTGTCCCTCACCTGAAGACACCTTGAGGTCAAAGCCACGGTCCAGAACAGGAAAGGGGTGCACCTGGCGATATGGAGCGCCCGTGGGCTGCCCTTCCCCGCCCCGCCGCGCCCCAGCCTCAGCTTCTGCTTCCCCTTCCTCTGGCTGGCGCTGCAGCCTGCTTTCCTTCCCGCAGCCTGGTTTCCCTCCTGCTCCCTTACCTGTCTGGGTCTAGCTCCCCTGCTGGGTCCAGCTTACTTGCCTGGAGTGATGCTATCACCCGTCCAGGCTCCCTTCCTCTGTGAAGGTATCCCAAAGCATCCCCAGAGACCCAGACGTTCCGACCAGGGTATGTGGATGTGGCTCCCACTTAACAGATACAGAAACAGCGGTCCAGAGAGGAAAAGGGGGTTTCTCGCAGGTTTTGTAGGGATCTGCAAGCTGGCCTCTGGACTCCAACACCAGGCTGCTCTTCACTGCCAGATGTTGTCCATACGACAGCATAATGGCATCGAAGACGGGTCCTGTTTCTTCCCTGCTGGGGTCACCTCAGGTACTATCTTCTGATGATCGTGTCAAAAAACAGATGCTGGAAAGAAACAAGATCCAAGGTTTTGTGCCCCAAATAATCCATCTGTTCTTTCTTTTCTTCCTTTTTTTTTCTTTCTCTGTGTCTGTCTTTCCCCATGTCTTTCTGCCTCTGTATCTCTCCTCGTTCATTCAATACACGCCTCTGGATGTGTTCATGTGCTATTGTTACTGGGCCTGAGAGCACAGAGTGAATGGGGTTCTCACCAGGTCTCTGAGGACTTCATGGTCCCCGGGGGGAAAGGAGACAAGCAAACAGACCCATGGGGACTCTTAGTGGGGGCCCAGCGAGCTGTGGGTCTACAAAGGAGAAGCACCCCTTTCCCCAGCCCATGGACGGGTCAGGGAAGTCTTTCCCCGGGTGTAACCTGGTAGAATCCAGACCTGAAAGATGAATAGGGATTATCTGGGTGGAAAGCAAGAGGAAAGGGATTTTAGGAGTAAGGAACAGCCTGTGCCAAGGACAGCCAGGCTCCTTCTGGGATGTGCCTGGGATATGGTCAGGATGAGCTTGGGAACTGAGAAGGAGGTGAGCAGGGGTGGAGCAGGACAGTGGGACTGACCCTGAAGGGTCTCAAGGGCATGCCAATCTTCGTGGGCTCCGGGCGGAGGGCACTGGGGCCTCAGATTTCTCACTACGGCCTCACTGAGTCTCTGCTTTTCAAAACCAGTTGGGACCAGCTCAGTCATCAGCCTGAGGGGCCCCTGTCTGCTACCCCTTGGCTAGACCAGCTCTGAGAGCCCTGCTTCATAAACAGCAAAGCTGAGTGGAAAGAACCTTGTATAGGTGTTGACCATGAGGAAGAATCTCCCACCTCCTTCCATGTCACTGGGGCCAGTAACGAAATAAATTGGAAAAAGAAAATCACATCTGATCTCCCCCTCTGTTCTGGGCAGAGTCCCGGGCTTCTCTCCTCTGCGGACTCAGGAGTGGGTTTTACACCATCCTTGAGAATTGCCAGCAACAGCCGCCTGTTACCAGGCACCCACACTGCTCGCATGACGTTCCCAGCCCATAGCCTTGCAAGGATTGCAAAGTTCCAGCATACAGAAGAGGAAACAGAGGTTCAGGGAAGTGAAGCCGTCTGCCTGGGGTCACAAGCGAATGAAGGGCTCAGCAGCGATTAGCCACAGTGATTCTTGAGTAATGAACTTGGAAGATGCACTCGACCCTGTGAATCTGAAGTTCTAGAGGGGATGTGTAAAGGCATCTAAATAATTTCCCGACTGAAACCAAGATAAGAATGATCTCCTCCCCAAGGAGGAAGGACTCCTAGCTCCCTGCAAAACCCTTGGATTCACAATAAGAACTCCAAAGGCAGGGGGCCAGCTGCTGTCTGCCAACCCAGTGGAATGCCAGAGATGATCCCTCTGGAGGGAGGGATGTGTGGGTGATAGGAAACTCGAAAGACACACTGTGCACACACACACACAGGAACACACGCAATCACAATTGCAGTGCACTCTGAAGTTTATAAAGGCGCTCCTCACTGCATTCACATGGGGGCCATGCATGATGGGGGTATCTACATTGTCCCCATTTCCCAGAAGACGAAGTTGAGGCTCAGCGAGGTTCAGGATTCAGGTGGTGGACCAGCAGCAGGTGTCATGGCTCAACACTGTGTTCACTCTGCTGTGGCCCCATCACACCGTCTTCAGATTTTAGGGATGTAGTCCTCACTTCACTGCACCTCATGACCAGCAACTCACCTGAATCGGAGGAAATCATTCAGGTGGTCTGCACACAGGTAGGGACCAGGTCTGTCTCGTTTGCAAATAAGCCCAGAGCCTGGCACAGCGCCCGGGCCAACTAGGCTTATAGTAAAGACTTAGGGATTGAAATGAATTGCAGGTTCCGTAAGTTAGTGAATGAATTCACGAATTAATATATATAATAAATAAGCATGTGGTTGGGTGAATAAGTTCATTAATTACCATAAGAGCACAAAGATGTTTAGATGGAATTAAAATATATCTAGATGGTAATGGATGCATGTGGGATTGGTGGATGGCTGGACACATGGATGGATGGATGGATGGATTAATGGTAAAAATGAATAGATGAGTAAATAATCAATAGAGAATGACTGGGTTGAAGGATGAGAAATGAGTAAGGGGGTGATGGGCCACATGTGGTGAGTGATCAGCGTGGTGCACCCTTTGGCTGCCCAGAGAGAGCAGAGCTGCCCCAGTCCTCAGCCACACAGCATCTTCCATCCCACCTCTGTCAGAATCCCGCAGCCAGGCTATTTTTGTCCCTGCTGCCATGAGGGGGAGTGCCTTTTTTTGGGCTCAGCTTGTTAGAGGAGAAAGCACGCAGAGCCCTTCTTCCCACAGACACCTCTTTAGCTGTGCAAACCCCCACCCTGTCAGGCATCCAGGAATAAAACCAAACAGAAAGCCACAGAAGGTGTGGGAAACCAAACACAGAAAGACAAGAAAGGGCGTTGGGCAAGCTTTCCTGCCTTCCTTGGGGACAGAGATTCACAGGTGGAATCTTGGGCTGAGCCTGAAATCCTTGATCTCCCTTCACTCATGCCATGGTTACTGAGTGAGCGCCATGCGTCGGCCTGGGGGACACAGTGGTGATCTGCACGGACACAGCACTGCCTTCATGGAGCTTACCACCCAGTGTGGGGGCAAAAATCAGTAAACAGAAATAAAGTATGGCATCAGAGTAAAGGAATTGAGACTGTACTAATTATCTACTTCCACACAATGGATTACCCCCAATTTAACAGCACTGTGTGACTCTGGCTCAGGGTATCCCATGAGGATGCAATTAAGATGTGAACCAGGGCTGCGGTATCATCTGAAGGCTCAACCGGGGCTGAAGGATCCATCTGCAAGGTGGATCCCAAACATGCCTGGCAAGTCAGTGCTGGCTGTGAGCGGGAGGCCTCAGCTCCTGTCCATACACAGGTCCCCAGGAGGCAGCCTGAACCTCCTGACAACACGGTGGCCGGTTCCACTCAGGGGTGTGATCCAAGTGAGAGCAGAGGGAAGCTCCAACACCTCTGTGACCAGCCTCAGGAGTTGCACACTGTCCCTTTTGCCACATCCTATTCATTTGGGTTGAGTCACACTCCAGGAGGAGGGCTGTGGAGCTTTGCCTTTGGAAGGGAGGAATGCCTGAGAATGTGAAGACATGTTTCAAAACCACCGGGAGTGTCTGGAGGCCTGAATGATGTGACAGACGGATGCTGTGAAAGTCTGCGGGAAGAGCCCTCCAAGGAGAGGATTAGCAAGGACAAAAGCCTGGGAGGGAAACCAGCTTGTCCTGTTTAGGAGCAGAATGGTGTGTGCCAGGCTGGAGCACATGCATGAGGCAGGAGTGGGGAGCTTTGTAGATCCACGTGAGCAGTGAGGGTTCTAACCTGCTGGAGATTTTGTGGGGTGATTGCTTGTGTCACTTTGTGAATTGCTGGAGAATCTCCTGCAGGAGGTCCTGTTTTATTCCCAAGGTGGAAGCCGGGAACAGAGGCACAAAGGAAGGCCACACATCCATCTATGACTCCAGACTGAGGATTTGCTTCCAAAGGCAATAATCCTGATATCCTCTAGAGGAAATGTTGCATTTGGCATCTAGAGAAGTTGGGGTGGAAATACCCTCAGAAAGAGAAAGGCAGTAAAAGAAAGACTGATAGAGACAGAGAGAGAAACAGAGGGCGAGATACTGACAATCCCAGAGATACAGTGAGGGAGAAAGACAGGGAGAGAGCTAGGGAGGGATTAACAACAGAATATCTTTAGGCAGATAGGCACAAGGAGGTGGAGGGAAAAATAAAGCAAGCTTCAGAAACATGGAGACGGGAGGGGAGCCAGCATATGTGTGTGCACGGGGCTGTGCCACGACCCTGGCAACTCAGACCATCCATCGTGCCTGTCTCCCAAGAGAGCCGGGGGAGGGGGAAGAAGCTGACAGGAGACAGTGGGATTCCAGTAATTCCAGATGAAATAGCAACCAGAGCGCTTGCCAGGAAGTCAGGGTTGAGGCGGCCAGGCAGAGGGAGGGAATGTCCAGGGAAAGTTCAGCAAATAGCTGTATGGTTCCCTCCTCCATACCCCCATCAGGTACCGTAGGTATGGGGGTGGGGATGGTGGTCCCAAGTGTGGGGCTAGAGTAAGGGCATCAGGGCGGACAGCAGTGCAACACCCTGGCTGGGGGCCACAGAGAGACAGAATGTGGCTTCAAAGACAGTAGCCCACCGTGGACGCAGGACAGTGGGGTCAGCTAGGGGAGAAGGGGAAGGATCCAACCTTTGCCAGGCATCTACTGTGCTCATGACAGGTTCATTTCTCTTTGTCTATGCACCATATGCACCTTCTCATTCACACCCGTCCTCCCAGTCCCTCCTCCTCCCCAGCTCAATATTAGGCTCTCAGCACTGTCCTCATCTGCAGAGGAAGAAAATAGAGTTCAGAGAGGGACAGTCACCAGCCCACTGTCACCCAGCTGGTCCAAGCTACGTGGAACCATCCAGCAGCACTTCCCCCAAATGTCTCCATTGAGCCCCTTAAAGTCCAGTGATGCAGACACCATCCCTCCTCAACTTTTAAGTTCCATAAATATGCATACCACGCAAGAGCAGTCCTTGTTTATCCTTCACTTTCCTTCACTTTACGGTGCCCTGTTTGACTTTCCTTTCTTCCTTCCCTATGACGTTGATGTTTTTAAAGAATCCAGACCAATTGGGTTGTAGACTGTCCCCCAACTGGTAGGGGTCCAGTTGTGTCCTCATCATCAGATGCAGGCTAAACCTTTTGGGCACTCGTGGTTACAAAGGTACATGCTCCCCATTTCATCTCCTCAAGGAACACCTGATACTATTTGGTCCCATTTACTGACCAACCAAGTTGGTCAGTTGGTTTAAGGCGCTGTCCCAGGCCTACCATTTTCCTTGACACTTGGGGACTGTGTAAACATCCCCTTCTCTAGGAAACTTTCACCCAGGGGTTTTGCTATCCATTAGTGGTCCTTGCCAGAATCAGCTATTGCGTGGCGGTTGCAACGTGGAGATGTTTGGAAAACGTATCATTCTTTCCTTACACTTAACAGTTAATATGCTTTGGTAGAGAAGGGTTTTCCACAGCCCCTCCTTTTTACTTCATTAGCATTTTTTACTGCTCAAATTGTTCCAGATTTCGTCAGTGGGAGCTCCTTCAAGATGGCCCTTGTATTCTTTTGCACATGTCTTCCTCATTATTTGAGAACTTCCTTACTTTCTGATGCAATAAAATGTTCTGGGTCCATCTAGTATTTTCTTTGCTCCAACTCTGGACTCCGCCATTTCTCCAAGATGTCCCAGTCTCTTCTGCTGAAGAATGGTACTTAAGAACCAAGATATGATCCCAAGGTGTGCTCATTACTGCCGGAGTGTCACTGTTTCTAGGGTCTTCCAGAGAAAAGAAGGTATATGTGTGTTCACTCCAATTTAAGTCTCCAATTTAAGTCTAACATCACGAGGTTCTTCCTCAGATTCCCCATTCCCTGATTCCACCATGAAAACCCCATTTTCCCAAATATCAAAATATTTATTCATTTGATCCACCCTTCAAGTCACATGAAACTATTTCCAAATCATACCAATCCAACTAGCAGCAACAACCTGTCCATTAGAATTCAAGATTTCTTTGAAGTTCTTCTTGACTTTGGAATATAATCAGTTAAGAATGTTCAGTTACAGAACTGCATTTGAAGACTACTTGAATTCATTCCCTTTCTGTGTGGTTATAGTTTTGCATTATCTGCTGCTGCTTAAAGAACCACCCAGAACATAGTGGCTTAAAGCGATATTTATTTTCTTAAGACTTTCTGTGGATGCAGGTGTAGCTTACCTGGACCCTCTGTTTTACGGCCCTCTGTTTTAGGCCCTCTGTTCAATCAAGCTCCTATAGACTGAGCTGGGTCCCTCCGGAGGTTGAACTGGGGAGTCTACTCCCATACTCACTCATGCGGTTAAAGGTTAAAGATTCAGCTCCTTGAGGACATTGGGATGAAGGTCCCAGTTCTTCTCTGGAAATTGGTCAGATGCCACTCAGTTCCTTGCCCAGGTGACCTCCTCTCTCTCAAAGTCAACTCACAAGAAGAGCCAGAAACAGAGAGTGCCAGAAAGACAGAAGTCACTTCTTTCATAACGTAATCTCAAAAGGGAAGCCCCATCACCTTTCTCATATTCCATTCATTAGAAGTGAGTCACTAGGTCCGGCCACATTCAGGGAGAGATATTCACACAAAGCCATGAGTACCAGGAGGTAGAGAATCTTGGGAGCCAGGTTAGAAGTCTGCCTACCAAAGTTATCAATTTGGTATAGAGTTAGGTTCATTTGTTTCTGTTTGTGTTTAATTCTAGGGTTTGCTGTCTTTTTCGATATTTTTTATTGAATTTTATCTTTGAATCTATAAAATATTTATATGATTCAAGTATATAAATTATAGAGGGGTGTGTAGGTGGCTTGGTAGGTTGAGTGACTTCATCGGTTCAGGTCAGGATATCGTGGTTCATGAGTTTGGGACCCACATTGGGCTCACTGCTGTTAGCACAGACCCTACTTCAGATTCTCTGCCCCCTCTAGCTGCCCCTCCCCTGATTGAGCTCTCTCAAAAATCAATAAACATTTTTTTTTTAAAAAAGAGTATAAATTAAAGAAAAAAAAAGTCCCAGGAGATGTCTCTCTTCCATATCCTCACTGCATCATTGTCCCATCCTGACTCCTAAAAGGTCATTTTTATTTGCTTCACACCAGAAATGAATCTTGTGGTCTTCCTTTTATGAATTTACATTCATGCATTTTTCACATCTTCCATTTTAGTTTGGTAAAAGAGAGCATACTATAGATACTATGTTATACTTTGCTTTTTCATTTGCCAGTATGTACCAGAAGCAACTTTGCTTTTCTTCACAGAACGTATCTTCAATTCTTTAGGCTGCCTAGTATCCCATTCCATTGGAAGTGCCATGGTTTATTCAACCAGTCTTCTATGAGTGGGCATTTAGGGCATTCCTAATATTTTGCTGTTACAAATAAGGCCTTGATGAATAACTAACTGTGTGCATTTGTGGTTCTAGGTCTGTAGAGTTGAATCTTCAGGGTAAATGCCAAAACGTGGGATTGAGGGGTTAAAACATCAATGCATGTGTGATACATGGTTTCTCTGTAAGCTACCGCTGTGTAACAAACCACCCTTAAATGTAGTGGCTTAAAATGACAGGCATTTATTTAGCTCATGAGTCTGTGGCTTGGATGGGCTTTTGCAGATCTGGGCTGGGCTTCCTAGTGTGTCTGTGATCAGCTGTGGGACAGGAAGGCTGCTCTACTTCGAGGGGTTGGCTGGGGTGATGGGGGTGGGGGGGCAACTGGGCAATTGGGCCGCCTGTTTCTTATCCTCCAGCTGGCTAACTCAGGCTCGTTCTCATGGCAACAGCAGGGTTCCAGCAGAGAGGGGAAGCGTGCAAGTCCTCTCCAGTCCTAGGCTTGGAATCCCGTGTTGTTCCTGACGCATTCTATTGATCAAAGTGAGCCCCAGATGACACTCAAGGGGTAGGGAAACAGACACAGCTCTTGATAGGAGGAGGCTGCAAAGTCACGCAGCCAAGGGTGGGATGGAGAACTGAGATGCTTGGAAAAACAGTACCTTTAACCCGAAGTAACTTAGCACATCTGATCACCTCACTAACAGACCCTGGTGAGGACTTGGCCTAAGATTCTAAATCGGGGCTCTGCAAACTTTTCCTGTAAAGGCCCAGATCATAACTGTTTCAGATCTGGCGGATTCTACAGGCTCAGTCACAACTCCTCACCTCTGCTGTTGTAGCTTGAACGCAACCGTTTAAAAACCGAAAGGGGCACCTGGGTGGCTCAGTCGGTTGAGCGTCGGACTTTGGCTCAGGTCATAATCTCACGGTTTGTGAGTTTGAGCCCCATGTCAGGCTCTGTGCTGACAGCTCAGAGCCTGGAGCCGGCCTCAGATTCTGTGTCTCCTCCTCTCTCTGCCCCTCCCATGCTCATAATAAATACATGTCTCTCAACAATAAATACACGTTAAGAAAACAAATTTTTTAAATAAATAATAATAATAATAATAATAAACGGAAGCCAATGAGTGTGGCTCCTTCCAGTCAAAATTTACTTACAAAAACAAGCTGCTGGCCAGATTCGATCCACAGGCTGTAGTTTGCTGGCCCCTGTTCTACATGCATTGAGAAACTGTTAAAAAGGTTTTAGGTAGGGGAGTCCTGAGAGCAAATAGGAAATTGCTCGCAGGCTGGAGAGTGAATTGGGGGTGGGGCAAGGAACAGACCTGGAAGTGTGGAGACCCGTCAGGGGGCTGCTGGGGTTCCAGGAGCTAGACGATGGTGGCACCAGGCTGCATGGTGGCAGCCGGTGTGGGGAGGCTATTTGCATTGGAATCACATGTACAGGTAGGAGCCACCAATCCTGCAGAAGGAAGGGGCTGAATGTGGGCGGTGAGGCACAGTAGCTAAGGGGTGCTTCTAGACACTGGGAACAGGGTGATGCCATTAGCAGAGGTAGGCATGGGTGGGGATCCAGAGAAGCTGAAATTAAAGGCATCCTCTCTGCCTTCAAGGAGCTCATCTCCTACAAGGAGACAAAGATGTCTCTTGGTGTCAGAGAAAAAGGACAGTGTATACTGGAGAGTCATAGCAGGGGAAACTGAGGCCCAGGGTGGCCAGAAGGACCTCTCCGAGGTCAGGCTGCGATTGGATGAGCCCCGACCCTGGGATCCCGTCTCCTAGGCTCATTCCCTTAGAACATCTCGTTCTTCCTCTGCTACTGTCTGTCACCCAACTGCTCCAAGGGGTTGGGGGTGGGGGGCTGGAGAAAAAGCATCTCCTTGGTGGATTTGTAAGCAAGCACAGGGACTCTAGTGATAATTCGCCTCCACCAGGCCCGATGGGTATCTGGCTCAGCCCTGAATAGGGTCTTTAGTTTCTGGAAGCTTACAAGAAAAAGGATTTTGAGCTCCGGGGTTTTAACATCACAAGGAAATAAAGTCCCCTGCAGAATTAGAAGATCAGATAAGTCCAGACAAAAATAGCTTTGCATAAAGTAAAAATATCTATCTGGCTTTCCACACCAGCCCCCCATCCCAGCCAGTCACAAGAAATAGAGAGGGTCCTCAGTCCGATGAAGAGCATCTCCCCACCCATTTGGATTCCAGGAGGCTCTTGAGAACACAGAGGTGATATGAGCAGTTAAAGAGGGAAGTCCAAAGTGCAGCTTTCCCCTCCCAGCCTCCAGGAGAGAAGCTCGACCCATAACCCCGTGGGAGCCCCAGCTTCCTACAGAAGGGACTCGTCAAGGGGTGCAGAGCGTGGCTTATAAACGCTCGGGGTGAAAAGAAAGGCTTCTCCCTCGGTTGCCAGCTCGTTTACTGCTGCAGTCCTGGGGATGAAAAGGTTGTCGTGTGAGTGATGCACCCTGATCTTTCCTGCCCCCCACACCCAGCAGAAAGGAGGTGCGGACAAGCATACCCTCTGGGGTTACGCAGACCGGGCTGGAGTCCCGTCTCTGTGTGACCTCAGTTTTCTCATCTGGACAACGGGGATAATAATGATATGCATCTGCAGTGTGGCTGTGGGAATGAAACAAAATAATGTGTATAAAATTGGTGACACATCACGGGAGCCAAATAAACAATTGTTCCAAGCATCGTTTGTTTTTGTTTCTTTTTTTTTTTCCTCTAAGGGCTAATCGTTGGCAAAGAAAGAAGAGGAAAAATTGAAAAGAAAAATATCGTAAAGTTCTCGTGTAACTCTCCTCCGAGACGAGCATTTGTAATAAAGACAAATAGGCAAAGACTCCAAAGTCATAAACCCAAAACATGACAGATAAAACCAGCCTCTGCTCTGGTGTCCAGAATATCTCCTAGACCAGGAGTCTGCAAACCAAGGGCCGAGTTTATCTTGCTGCCTGGTTTTTGCCAGTAAGTTTCGTGACCACTCCTTTGTTTATTGTCTGTGGTACTGGGATCGCAGTGACAGAACCGAGATGACCTGGCCCGCAAAACTGAAAATATTGACTACCTGGCCCTTGACAGTAAGTTTGCTCCATCTAGAACAATCCCACTACGGACGGAGCTTCCTGGTACCAGGCACTGTGTCGGGCTGTGTACCTGCACCTCCGTGTTGAGTCCCCCCCGCCCCCGACCATCCCGGGAAACAGGTAAAGTCATGACCACACAAGGGCAAGATGTGACCCCAGGCTCAAACTGATTCAAAGATCTCTTCCTTAAGCACTTGCAGGAGGGAAAAACAGATTTAGGGTCTGCTCTGCTCCACCACGTTGAAAGGGCTAAGCTGTGAGTCTCAACCCTGCCACTCATTAGAATCACCCAGGGAGCTTTAAAGAATAGGATGCCCCCTTTCCCACAACCAGAGAGTCTGATTTAATTTTAATTGGTCTGGGATTGGGGTGAATTTTTTTTTTTATAGCTCTCGAGGTGATTGTCACGTGCAGGGTCCACAGAGCTAAAGGAAGGTGACCATTGTCCCCTAAACTCCGGAATGACGGAGAGCCCGCCTGAGTGGGATGCCCTCTGGCATTGGCATCACCGAGCACACACGCCTTAACCTCTTAGTCCTTCCGTCATCGGTGGATGACGCAGGACTCAGGAAAGGACGCACCAGTCCTGAGCCAGACCTCCCCCGTGACTGTTCTGTCTCCCTCCTGGCCCACACATCGGTCTTACATGGAGCTAATTAGTTGATATAAGGCCACTCCTAAGGGATTGTGGGGGGAAATCACTCTTTAAGCCCTCTATGGTCTCCAGTGGGGATCAAGAAACTCCCTTCTGTCTGCAAACAATGATGCTCCCTGCAAAATTGCAGTGTCTAATCTTTCTGGGCCAGTCGTTGGCCAAGCTTTACGAATTCTTTCATCCTCCAAGCTAGGAGGGAGGTTCTGGTTATTGACCACATTTTATGGATGGGGAAACTGAGGCTGGGAGGAGCAGGCCGAGTTTCCGATCTGGAACAGAGCTCTGTTGCACGGGTCTCCTGGCCCCCAGCCCCGAGAACATTCTTCCAGGAGGGGCCTCTTTAAATCGCTGCACACGACATCTCCTTGGCTGGGGAAGATCTTGGTTCTGGGAATGCTTGCTGAAAAAATAATAGGCCAGGATATTTCTTTCCCCCCCTTCATCAGGCCCCTCAGCATTCTCGAGAGAGAACTAAGCCATCAGGAGAAGGTTATCCTGCAGCAGGGCCCCCTCGCTGCCATAGGTCTAATAAAACAAAACCGCAGCCAAATTAGGGGCATATTTCATCTAATGGGAGGAAATATATGTGGCATTTCTGCCTGGCGGTTGACCTGCTGCATTTATGCGCAGAGAGGGGGTTCGATACATCACGGGGCAGTTACACGCTGCCTAAGTGGCCTCTCGGGCAAGCGAGGGACGAGAAGAAAAATCTCAGCCCCGTGTCTCCGTTTTCTTGTGTTTCCCCTGCCTCGCTCTTGGGCCAGCACTTCCAGGAAGAGTCACAAGGCTCTGTCCTGGGGGAAAGACCCCCCCCCCTCCCCGGGAATGGCTCCAAACATCAGGGCTACAGTCCCCACCGTGGCACACATTGGCTGTGTGTCCCTGGGTGAGCCACGGCTCCTCTCTGAGTCTGGATTTCCCCATGTCTGAAATGGGTAGGGGCCAGGATCTTGCCTTCCAAGCGGGCTCAGCAATGATCCTGAATGTGGGGACAGGGGGCTGATTTTTAAGATGGCCTTGGGGGGGCAAACTACCCCACAGGTGACCCTGAGTCTTCTAGCTCTTAACCATCAGGGTTATGCTGTTGTCTGTATAACCCGGGGATGTCCAGCTGTTGGAACTCAGCCCTACCAAATACACACACACACACACACACACACACACACACACGACATGTACGTGTATGTGTATACACATGTATAAAAGTATACATGTTTGTAAATTGTGATCATGTCCTACTGTGGTCACAGATTATGCATATTATAAAACAGAGACAGAAATGGAAAATGTTAAAGGAAAAGTTAAACTATCTATAGAAGTTCTATTAAAATTCCAACATCCTCTCCCACCCCCGGGACGCCCAATCTCTCCTGCCCTGATCTACTTGCGTCTTTCCTAGACCACTTATCACCTCCAAACAGATTCTTAAGTTAGTGATTTATAACTTCTGCCTCCTCCGGGGCGGGGAAATCAGTCTGGAAAGAAAGGGAGACCCAGCCACTGCACCCCCAGGACTGGGGTTCCTTCTCCTAACCCATGTGCTTCCCCAGAAGGAAGTTTCTAAATAAACAGGCTCCTGGAAAACTGGGGAAAAACTACAAACGCCTTAGGAGAATGTACTGGGAGATGTTTATGGAATAATCTGGGAATGTTAACCCAGAAATGGATTCTGTCCGCGGCTATTTATGGGTGATTGCGTTGATGGCATCAGACGAGCTTCAGAGTATGTGTTTCGCGAGAGAGAGAATATGCCAGAACCTGTTAGGTGTGGCCGCATCCCTGGTCTCACTTGATCCTCTTGGCTCCCGGGGGAGATGGTCCTAGGATATTCCCATCTTAGAGATGACGGCATTGAGACAAGTCGGCCAGCCAGGCAGAGCTTTCAAACACAAGCCCGTCCAACTCCATGCTGCTTGCATGTTGCGACATCTCTGGCCGGGTGCCACGCACCCCTGGCTGCCCCGGGAGGGCGCGTCTTGATGCTGACCGTCCGTGGGTCTGGGAGGCAGACGTGTCACAGTACACGGGCTTCTGGGCTGTGGTGTTGGCCGCGGTCCAGGCTCTGTGCCGACGACATCGGCTGGAGGAGCCAGAGCGCTCTGATTTAGGGCCCATCTGGATGGACAGCCGACGGGAACGGGGCCGCTCCAGACGCTCGGAGAGAGTGATAAGCACGGCCTCCGGGTGCCCCTACATTCCTGGACAGTGACGTGGTCGAGGAAGTGGTTGTGTGGAATGCCTCGGCGGATCCCCCTCTTTCCCCGACCCCTCCCTCCTGGCTGTGGCCTCCCAGGGACCCCTAAAATCAGTGATGACCCCTTGCTCCAGGGAGCTCTGACTCCTCCCACCCCAGGCTCCAGGGGGCCTGGAGAGGGGGCTCGGGAGCTGCTCATCAAAGAAGACCTAAGCTTCAGGGACACGGCCTCCTGCCCAGGAATATGGGGATCCCCCCACCCCACCCCAAGAGACATTCCCCGGCCACCTCCTCCTTATTTCTGAAAATGAGGGCCAACCCCAATCCCAGTCTGTTCTCCACGCTGCACAAAGCCTTTCTTAAACCTCATCCAACCATGTCCTTCCTCTGCCTACAGCCTTCTATAGCTCCCCACTGCCCTCAAATTAAGTCTAAATTCTTTCTCTTTGGGGCTAGAAGATTTGGCCCCTGTCGATCTCCATGCCTCCCTCCTTGGTAACCCATCCCCCCACCCCTAGCTGTCAGTCCTCTGAGACACAGTCACCCACCCACACTTACTCTATTTTCACGAAAACATGTGGTCCTCGAATGTGCTGGCGCCTTGCTCACCACCAGGCTTCTGCACAGGCTGATCTTGCACCCGCAACTTTCTCCCCACTCACCTTCTTCAGACTCAGTCCAGCCCATCGCCAGGTCTGCCCTGCAGGAAGCCTGCCCAGACCCTACCCCTGCCTGGCTCAGGCACCTCCTTGGGGCTTCCCTCCACGGCCCTGATGATCCCTGGGAGGTCCGTAGGGACAGGGATGGTACCCCCCCTGCTCACCATGGCTCCCAGCACCTTGCATGCAGTGAGCACCCAACAAACCTTTGTGACTGGTCCGTGGGTTCGAGCCCCGCGTGGGGCTCTGTGCTGACAGCTCGGAGCCTGGAACCTGCTTCGGATTCTGTGTCTCCCTCTCTCTCTCTGCCCCTCTCCCGCTCCTGCTCTCTCTCTCTCTCTCTCTGAAGTAAATAAACACTTAAAACAAAATTAATAGTAATTTGTATTGGGTACTATGATGGGGCTGGCATGGTTCTAAAGTACTTTGCATGTAATCACTACTTTCGTCTCCACTCTATGAGGCGACTACGATTATTATCCCATTTACAGATGGGGAAAGCAAAGCCCAGAGAGGTTAAGTAACTTGCCCAAGGTCACACAGCTGGCAAAAGGCAAACGTGAGCAGGCCGGCCCCAGAGTCCCTGATATCCCCACCCACCAAAAGACCAAGAGGCCAGGACAAGCTCGTGGCAACGAGCAGACATGAGAATGGGGCTCACCTGCACCAGCCAAGCCGAGCGTTGGGAACCAGTGAGTTTAACTCCGTACACAGCCACGGTAGGCACCAGATTATCAGACCCGAGTGCCATTGAGGACCACTAGTCATTGCCGCAGCTCGGCTCAGGACCTGGTTCTGCCCACGGTGGGGGAACTTGACTCTATCCTCCACGGGCTCAATCTCCAGCGTGGCCACTCACTTGCTGTGTGACCTTAGGCAAGTTACTTCACCTCTCTGGGCTTCAGATTCTGTAGTTGAAAACTGGGATACTAACAGTGCCCTGTTAGGGTTTGGGGGAGGATTAAATACATTACTATGCGTTCATCTCTCAGAACAATTTCTGGCACAGAGTTAGCCTTATGTAAGTGCTGGCAACAGCCAGGTTCCCAACTTTCTCACCCCCTGCCTTTACAAGAGCAAATCACATTACATGTTCCAATTACTCCCTGGGCAAATGGAATCACCTCCTCCCCGGGTGGGGGCGGGGGGGGGGCACGCCTAAGCTCTCCGAAGAACCTCTAGGGGGCCAAACATACAAGCCGGAGTCCCAGTACTGCTCCATCTATGCTGTGTGATCTTACCCGAGTAGCTTGTCGTCTCTGGGCCATAGTTGCCCCGGAAAGGGAGCTGCTGTTCCCTGAGTTCCCTGTCAGCGCTAACTTGAACGCTCGACCTCCCCATCAGGAGCGTGTGGTCCTGAGGCAGTGAGGAGACTGTCTCCAAGGGGAGGGCACCACTTTGGACCCTGAGAGGGGAGAGGGGGCCCCGGGGGGCGGGGATGGGCAAGACCCTTTTTTCTGCTAAGGTCGTGAGTACTTTTTGGCCTCAGCAGGCATCTGGCCAGGTCCAGGGGCAGGGAGCCCAGCATCCCCCGCTGCCTCCCGCAGGCTGCATCATGCCTGGCTTTATGGGACCTGACCCGCTCCCTCTGGGGCTCATTAGCTGGGCAGCCAGCTGGGGCCCCGGGCGCCTCTGTTACCACCAGGTCCCGGGGGGAGGCACTCATTCAGCACCCCGCCCCTGCCAGGGGTGGGGCACTGCCCCTCCCCACCACCGAGGACAGAGGGGACGGGTGGGCCTGTGAGGGACCCCGGGAGGAGATGCACCGGACCAAGGCGGGTAGAAGGAACTTCCACCCTCGTGTCTGGGCCTCCGCTAACCCTTCTCCTCTCTGCTCTGCGTCCCTGGCAGGAGGGGGCTGGCCCCAGCGCCGCACAGACCCCGGTTCATTCCTGGCTCTGCTGCCGCCAAGCTGGGCCGCCCTAAGCAAGCGTCTGCGCCTCTCTGAGCCTCAGTTTGCGCATCTGTAAGATGGGCCTCCTACTTCCATCTTGCTGGTCTGCTCGGAGGGTCGAAAGGGACTGCAGTGCAGGCCCAGGTTGCAGGGGGCTGGGTGGGTCTGGCAAGCTCGAACAAAGCTCCTTCTTTGCTTCCTCTCCCTTTGAGCCCCTCCTCTTTGATCTTGTCTCTTTGCTCCACACTCCAGCAGCACCCGGTTTCCCTTCCACGAGGCCGAGGGGCCAGTCTGGCTTTCATTTCGAGTCCCTCCGGAGTGCCGCCTCTTCCCACCCTCCCATCCCGCCCTCGCTCTCGCTCTGCCTCTCTCCCCGCCCCCCTTAATCTTGTGTTAATCTCCTAACAACCTTTCCAACACGGGTTACATCCTTCTTATCTTGGTTAAGCATTTTGGTGAACTCAGAGCCTCTTGTCACTTAGGGATTTTTCCCTGCTGCTTAAAGCATCTGCGCTTGCATATTCTCCCTCCCTCCCTCCCTCTCTCTCTCTCTCTCTCTCTCTCACACACACTCACACACGTGCAATATTGCACATCCCCATGGGGGCAGTTGACCAGTGCGTTGGCGTCTGGGTGGGAGGACGGAGAGGGACAGCGTTTCTCACCAAAGCAGGACGCTTCCCATGCTCGCAGGGCTCTGAGCACGCTGTGTGCAGAGCCTGAGGTCATGGGTCCCCATCCTCAAGCCGGGTTCTGTCTCGCCCCACGCCCAGAGGAGGACTCACAGCGCTGTAAGGGCACTGCTCCTTATCCACCGGGGAAGTCACATGTGAATCACTCCTAGCATGTCCTGTCCCCGGGGGGGCGGGGGGCGGGGAGGGAGGCAAGGGTGGCATCGACGGTGTCCACTCCTCGCAGAGCAGCTGGCAAGGGCAAGACGTGGGCACACCGAGTCACGGCAGCTTGAGAGCCTGCACACAGGCCGGGATCGGCCAAGGCTTCCGGGGAAGAGGGTCTTGAGCTGGGATGCCAAGACGGGGTGTGCCTGGCAACAGGGATGGGATGGGTAAGAGGGAGTTACGGGCAGCATTGGGACTGCACGGGGGGCATTTCCAAGGAGGGTGGTAAAGGAGACAGACAGGTAGGGCAGGAGTCCAGGGAGGGCAACTATTTTTAAAAGTATTATTCATTTATTTATTGAGAGAGAGAGAGAGAGAGAGAGAGAGAGAGAGAGAGCAGGAGCAGGGGAGGGACAGAGAGAGGGAGAATCCGAAGCAGGCTCCACACTGACAGCACAGAGCCCATCTGGGGGCTCGAACCGTCAGATCGTGACCTGAGCCAAAATCAGGAGTCCGACACTTAACCGACTGAGCCACCCAGGCGCCCCCAGGGAGGGCAACTTAAGGCCATCTGGGGAAGATCTGGAAAGCCAGACTAAGATCACCTCTTTGGGGAAAAGGTTCCTTGGTGCCCCCAACCCCAAGTCATTCAGTATTTCCTGAATAGATAGATTCAGATAGATCCATGAACCTAGCTCTCCTCAGCCGTGTGCAAGCCCTGGCACTGCTGCTCCTTTGCTAAGATTCTGCAGAAAGTCGCTCCAGCTAAGCCTCAGTTTTCCCATCTGCAAAATGGGCACGGTGATAACAATGTCATATGTATTAGTCTGGGTTTTGCACAGAAACAGAACCAAGAGGTACGTACGTAACTACATATAAAAATGTAACAGATTTGTTATAAGGAATTGGCTTATGTGACTACAGAGGAGGCCGGGATGTCCAAGACTGGTGGCCCACAGGCTGGAGGCCAGGAGAGCCTACAGAGGCACTCAGGCCCACATCTGAAGGTCTGAGAACTCTCAAGGATGGAGGTTGGAAGCTCCAGGTTGAGTCTGAGTCAGAAGGCAGGCGCAGGCCAATGTCCCGGCTCAAAGACCGGCAGGCAGGGAGACAGAATTCTTCCTTACTCCACCTTCCAAGCCCTCAGTGGATTGCATGAGGCCCACCCACGTTGGGCAGGGCGCTGTGCTTTCCTTAGCCCTCAGATTCACATGTTAATCTCATCCAGAAACACCCTCACAGACACACCCCAGAAATTATGTTCAACCAAATATCTGGGCACCTCCTGGCCCCAACAAGCTGACACATACAATGAACCATCCCATAATATATGCCAATAAAATGACAGCTGACCAGGGAGGCAAACATCACAGGGCCAGCACCCAGGGGCGGAATGAGTGTCACTTATGCCCGGCGGTTCTGAGCAGGTCACAGAGACCAAGCGTTGGAAAGCTACAGCCCGCAGGCCAAGTCTGGCCCGGTTCCTCTTTTTGTAAATAAAGTTTTATTGGCACACAGCTCCGCCCACTCATCTATGTAGCATCTGTGGCTGCTTTCATGCTACAACGGCAGCATAGAGTGAAAGTGACCAAACCCACGTGGCCTGCAAAGCCTAAAAGATATTTACCGTCTGGCACTTTACAGAGGAGTTTGCCTGCCCCTGCCTTAGACACGTAGTGCCTCAGTTTTCTTGTTGGGAAAATGGGTACAGTAATAGTACCCATTTTTCATAACATTACCAGGAGGATTCAGTGGGGCTGGTAAAGGGCCAAGCATAGAGCAGGCGCTCCACAACTGGCAAATTTCAATGTGGTCATGGTTGTATTATGGAGTGCTGGTGTGGCCACCAGTTATGAGTATCAGATAAACCTAAGGAGCCAGTTTGGGGTTGCCTCTGGCTCTTCAGGAAATGGATACTGCTGCGGAGGGTTGAGGCGGCCGGTCCAGGCCTGGCTGGGATCCTTTTCAATACGAAGGAGCCATTCCCGCCCATGAGAAATAAAAGACCAACTGGGGAAGTCATGCCAGGCGTCCATAATCGTCTGTGATTTGGACTCAGCCTCTCTCAAGACAAAAGGATTTTGTCAAAGGCTTTTCACAGTCCAGTGCCCCCGTAGCCCAAGGTCACTTGGATCGCGTCCTCGCTGACACATATTTATTATCAGGTGGAAATGGCGCTTGGGTTTCTCCCAAGCTGTGCGCAGACGCTGTCTCAGGCCGCCACTGAACCCTCCAGCAGGTGACCTTGGCAGAAATGTGGCTGTGAGTGGGGCTGGCCCCGGGGTGGGTTTACCCATGAATGCCAGTGGCCGGAGGAAGAGTGGGTGGGAGGCTCTCCCTGCTGCCCACTCAGCAGCTGTGCAATAGAACTTCAGGGCAGGCTTTAAACTGAGCCTCAGTTTCCTCATCTGTAAAATGTGCATGAGTGGCGCCTGTAACATGTGAACTATGCCTGGCCCACGTGAGCGCCAGATAACCCGCAGATGTTATGCATACTTTTGTTCACAGCCTCCTCATTTCTGAAGCCACAGCACAGTAAGTAAGAAAACAGGCTCTGCAAACATGTAGGATTCAGCTTCAGCACCTGACCGGATGCTTAGAAGCTATGGGACCTTGGACAAGCTGCCCTTCCTAAGACTCAGTCTCACCTGCAAAGTGGCTTAAGGACAGCATCAACCTCACACAAAGCACAGGCTTCAAAGCGGCCAACACACACCAGGGGCTCCAGAAATGGTTCCAACCCTCATGGGAGGATTGCACACCCCACATAATTCCACCATGAGGTGAAAAGACTGAGATGGGCAAATACCACAGAGACCAGAATGTGCCCGGAAGGTACTGGTTTCCCCAAAGAAGAGAGAGGTGTTCTCCATCCCCTTCCAGTGGACTGCTGTGGGTCGGGGTCAGCCCATGCCTGATAGGGGCCCAGGCAGTATTTCAGAGTAGCTAATGCCCTGCTCAGCTCACACAGATTTGGGTTCTAATTCTCTCCAGGAGAGACTGAGCAAATTGGTTTCACTTCCTGAGATTCTAAACCCCGTTTCATTTTTTATTCTTTATTTTATCCAATATCACACTGAATGCCTACTGTGCACCAGGAACCATCCTAGGTGTGGACATACAGCAGAGAGCAAGATGGTCAAAGGCTCTTCCTACTGAATACATGAGACAGGCTGCAAATAAGTAAGTGAATAAATATTGAGTGCAAGATGATAAATGCTAAGGAAAAATTAGAGTAGGGTGAGCATATTGAAAGGGAAAGAGGTGTTGCTCTAGATTTGATGATCAGGGGAGACCTCTTTGCAGAAGTGACTCTTGAAAAAAAAACAGGGGTAATAATAGTATTACCTCCAGGATATTGTCAGGCTTTATTCAGGTAACCAGATAAAGCTCTTAACACATTGCCTATCACATAGTAGACACTACATGCATGTTGGTTGAATGGTGGGTGGACTGGATGGATGGATGGATGGATGGATGGATGAGTGGATGGATGGATGGATGGATGGATGAGTGGATGGATGGATGGATGGATGGATGAGTGGATGGATGGATGGATGGATGGATGAGTGGATGGATGGATGGATGAGAGGATGGATGGATGGATGGATGGATGACTGGATGGATGGATAGATAGATGGATATTTGATGCATTGATGGGTGGATAGTGGATAGATGGATACATGGACGGATAGATGGATAGGCAGATGGATGGATAAGTGGATTGATGGATGGGACATAAACGGTATACTCAAATGGTGTAACTAAAGAGATATTAAGGAAATGACCATGCACAGAGGTGTGAGCAGAGTTTAGGAAACCAACAAGGAATGTCAAGGCACACAGGGGCTAGCTACAGAGGGAAATAATACCACTACTGGTCTTGAAGGGCAGAAGAAGTTAGAAATACACCAGAACCTGCACTGTGGCCTGACCAGAGCTATCACTATAGGTGGAAAACTCAGCCAAAACAAGGGCCCAGGAGGGAAGAAGGAGATCATAAATACTGGATCTCACTCCCTTCCAGCCTCTGATCTCCTTCTGGCACCTGTCATTGATCCTGCTCACCCAGATGCCAGAAGCTAAGGGACCCCAGCCCCATGTGGCCCACAGAGGGCACCGTCTCAGAACTACAGCAAAGCAAAGATGGGTAGCGAAAGGATCTGGAGACAAAAAGCAAATGACCAGTGCTGATGGGCAGATGAATCTGGAAACGGGTCTGGAAGTTGCTAAATGAGAGCAGAGGCCTCCATTACAAATCAAAGTTCCTTCTCACATCACTGGCTCCCTTGGAAATATTCTTATTAGTCAAGGGAGGTGAATATCTTTACCATCAAAAAAAATCTTAGTAACTGGACACAAGGAACATGTATTTCTCAGTCATGTGACAATCCAACGCAGGTTGTCCTTGAAGAGGTGACACGGGAACCAGCCGAGACTCCACCATCTTTCATAAGTGGGGGAAGGGAGAGCCACCAGGTGCAGCCTGGCTCAAGGAGGAAGTGATCCATCGCTCCCGCTCACATCCCATTGGCCAGAACTCATCACATGACCCCTCTGGCCACAAGGAGGCTGGGAAATGCAATGTTCTTTTGTTCCCAGGGGGAAGTTCTGTCAGATTTGGACAGCAGATAGCCCATCCCCTCCACATTATTTCAGGACGTGAAGCTGCCTGATACAAAGAAAGAAATCAGCCAGCTCTGACCTTAAGGCAGTAAGATGTAGGCAAGTTGATACACGCCTGGATTTGGAGGGTAGCACAGACTTGGGCTAGGGGCCAGTTGTGTTAGCACAGACAGGACACTCGCTTCTCCTCTCCTTTGTCTCAGTGTCTCTAGGACGTGCCTGGCCCAGAACGTGTGTGGAGGTTTGCAGAGTGAGTTGACCAGCGTAGTTACGAGTCTCGAAGGTGGTGGGGCGGGTGCAGTGTGCCCCACACCCGGACACATACTGTGCTCTCCGCCCATACGAGCATTGTCCCATTAGCCAGGGTCCAGGCGCTGCCCGCTGGCGGTGAGCAGCCGATAATAGCCCTGGAGGGAAGGAGGGAAGGCCTACCGAGACCACATTTTATGATAGAAAAATAAGGATGAGGGCTATTTCCCTGATTTGTGAATTTCTTTATGTGCAACATCTTCCAACGGTATAAAACTGACATCGCATTTAGTTATTCATTTCTCAAATGGCCTTTATGGAAAAGAATATGACTGTGTGGTGGCCTGGGAAAACCCGGCTCCATTCACTGCTGCTGTTGCTGCTGCTGGAGACTGCCGGGGCCGCACGTTCTGCCAGGGGACGGTGTTCTAGGGACAGTTCCCACCCCCAAATAAAGACACTTAAGGATGTCTAGTGGTATTGGGAGGGAGCCGGTAAGAGCACACACCATGCAGTCTAAATGTCTGCGTTCTGACCCCTACCCTCGTTCCTCGGCTGTGTGGTCTTGAACTTATTACTAAACCTCTCTGTGCTTCAGTGTCCTTAGCGGAAGCAGTTGTGGTGCCCTCCCAGGATCTTTGTGAATTACTACCCAGGAGCACTCTGGTGCTCGACCTAGAAAATAAGAAGTTCTCAAGAAGTTATCAGAGGAGGGAGTGTCCTTCTGGGTTACCATTCATTCAACAGACATGAATTGAACATTCACTGGTCCTGGTCAGCAGGGTGAACCAGATGGGGTCCCTGAGGGCACAACCAGAATGCAGGGGTGGATGTGGAGGGACAATCCCACAGATGCCTCTTCATTTGGAAACTTTAAGGAAAATTCTGGAGTGAGAGGTTGACTGCAGCCCCTGGGGGTCCCAGATGGGCTCCGGGATCTTGTCTTGCCACCCAATGACTCCTTGTCCTAGGACCTGCTGGGGCATTTCAGGAGGAGATGCCCCTGGCCCACGTGCTCATGTGACATCAAGGCAGAGACCCCAGGCATGAAGGCCACAGAACCACACAACAGCAGGTGCATGGCCAAGCACAGAGGCTGAGATGGAAAAGTCTGAAGGGCAGCCCAGCCCCACCAACTTCAAATCCCGGTCACAGTCTCCACTCCTACCTAGGCTGCTGCCCAGCTGTGGCCCCTCTGTGGCTCCTGCCTCCCACTCTGTGAGCCTTGGGGGGAGCCACAGGCCTCGGGGGTATAGGAGAGGAGGCTCTGGAGACGTCAGCATCCTACAGGTCACACAAAGCAGGAGACAAAGTGGAGAGTGAGCTTGCATAGGAGCTCAAAGACCCAGATTCCTTGCTTATGCTGGGACCTTGGATAACCCTCTCTTCGTCTCCAGCTTCCCTATTCTTATAATAGCATGATAACAACGTCACCTCCTGGAGCCATGGTGTGGGCTGATAGGATGAGCCACTTAGCATGAACCGCTACTTGAGTAGGCCTTTGTCAAAGGCAGCATGGCCTATCATCAGGGGGAGGGACCGGGCTTGGGAGTGGCACTGGGCTGGGTTCCAAACCCAGGGTTACTCATTACCTGCCATGAGGCACTGGGCCCATCACCAGATCCAACCTCTCTGGGCCTCAGCTTTCCCATCTGTAAAATAGGGACAGTGGGAACTGTATTTGAATCCTTGGTCCATTGCAAAGGTTAAAAAGAAACATGAGATCAAAAGCATACAGCACAGTGCCCATCGGGGAGCAGTCAATGAGTATTTCTGAGCACTAATTACCTTTCCAGCACTTGTGACAGTGGAGTTTACAGTCAGATGGGAGAGATGAGCACAGATGAGGCAAAATGTAGAATATGTTACATGAGGGCAGTAAGTAAGGTACTTGCTTTGGAAGAAAGATAGGCAGAGGGGATGAGATGTGTTGAAGGGGCTGGAATCTTGCTGGGGTGGCCAGGAAGAGCTCAGAGAAGAAGTGACATCTGAGAGAGCCAGTGGCAGCAACGGAATGAGGCGTGGGATCATCCAAAATAATGGAGGTCTGGGCAGAGGCACAGCAAGGACAAAGGTCCTGGGGTGCATCCGAGGAAGGGGAGGGAAACAGGGGACAGGACCAGAGAAGCGAGGGGGCAGATGTGGCCATCATAAGAGCTTTGGCCCTTTCTCAGGATGAGATGGGAGCCCCTGGAGGATTTTGAGCGCAGCAATGGTGGGATTTGACATGTTATGAAAAGAACACTCAGACTGATACGTTCAGTGCAGACAAAGTTGGACACAAGGACACCACTAGGAGACCATGGTCCAGGCCAGAGGGGATGGTGGTGGCTGTTGAGGAGGTGAATGTCACCATGGCTTAGATTACCAAGCCATTGCGGTCTGTGGGTGCATGCCAGGCTCACGGTACATACTTCCTCCCAGTGTTTGGCCCCCTGATGGCTGGGCCTGCCTACAATGGCTGCCCCCTCCAGACAGATTCACCTCCCCTGTCCCCCTCTCCCAGACATTTGCCAGCCATCCCTTCCCCACAGCCTGGCCAGGACAAGAAGTGTCAGAGACCTTCATCTTCCCCAGAGCCAATCTCCACGTTCCCTGGTCATAGCAGCTGGCTGGCGCTGGCTCCGTTCCAACACGTGTACATCTGTCTGAGACCGAGGGGCCCAGAGTAAACTCCAAATGCCCTCCAGATAACCACAGAATTGTCCCAGCTGGAAGGAGCTTCAGAGAGCCCAAGTCTGGTATCTCTGTCTCATGTAAAACAGAGGGTTGGTGAGGGTAAGCCCCCTGGCTCCCTGGTGAATTGCACCATTGACCAGTTGTAAGTCACCATTGGAACTCAAGTCCAGGTCCCAGCTCTATAATCTCCAGCTCCAGCTGAATGGTCCCCATCCTTTGCGAAACTGTGCCTCTTCCCACAGAGGACTTCATCTGTCTACTATACAGGTACATGTCCCTCCCTCTGCAGACCTGAGCAAAGGTGGGTTGTGACCATCTCTCATGGTGACCCTGGGCTCCACTATGACCATTTGATTTGCTCAGTTCAGGGGGCTGCAGGGTGGCCAGAATTCTTAGTTCAGACCTGCCACTCAGGAGGGAAGTAGCATCAGAGAAGCAAGGTGGGGGACAGGGAGCCCAGGCAGGAGCTGGCCCTGGGAGGTAGGAGGGGTCTGCGGGTGCTTTCCAGCACTTTTCGCCACCTCCCTGGGCTGGCACTGTCATGGCACTTGCTTTTCCAGGCGGCCAGGACTCTGTTCCCCTCACCCTCGCCCACCTGGTGTCATCGCACTGCTAATGTTTTGCCCAGGTAACGGGAGGTAACGGGAGGTAACGGGTGAAAATGGGACCCTGACACAGGTCTGATTTGCATTTCTCATGACAAAGTGAGGTTGAACCTCTTTTTTCACTTGTTTTGGAAACATTTTTATTTCAATTTGTACTACTTCTTTGTGGAATATAACATTTAGACCTTTTCTGTGATATAAATTCCAAGAATTTTCCTCAGTTTGTCTTTCTTTTCAGTATAGATTTTTGCCATGCATTTTTAAAAATTTCGTTGAATGTATTGATATTTTATTCTATTGTTCCTCGATCATGTTTTTACCCCATGCTTTACTCATTCACTCATTTATTAAACAGTTATTTATTGTACACCTCCTGCTTGTCAGGTCCCAGGAATGCGGAATTAAGCAGGACAAAGAAGGCCCTTTTCCCTCATGGAACACGGTCAGGGAGACAGGACATAGGCAAGAAACTGATACTTAGACAAGACACTCTCAGACAGTGGCAAGTACAGTGACGAATATGGAAAAGGTGGCTTGAAACATCACAAAGGCTGGGGACATACCTGTTATAATTGCATTAGTTACCTATTGCTAAGTAACAAATTATCACACATCTAGCAGTTGCAAACAATGTGCATTTATTATGCAAATGTTTCTGGGTGCTCTGTCCAGGGTCTCACAAAGCTGCAAATGGGCTGCATCTTCATCAGGAGGCTCAACTGGGGACCAGTCCCCTCCACCCTCATTCAGGTGATTGGCAGAATTTAGTTCCGGGGGCTGTTTGACCAAAGGCCCAAGCTTTTTGCTGACTGTCAGCAGGAGACTGCCCCTAGGTCTCAGAGGTCAGCTCATAAGGGACCAAAAGGAATCACTTGCCTCAGGAAAGGCATGCCCCCCCCCCACTTTAAGGGCTTTTACCTGATTAAAAAAGCCCCAGAATAGCCTCACCTTTGTTTCATAGCATAACCTAATCACAAGAGTGATGTCCCATCACCTTTTCCATATTTATTGATTAGCAGCAAGTCACAAACACCACCATCATTCAAAAAGAGGTGACTACACAAGGTAGGCACACCAGGAGCCACTGGAGGCAATGGTATAGCCACTGTGGAAAATACTATGGAGGTTCCTTAAAAAATTAAAAGTGGGAATGGGGTGTCGGGTGGCTCAGTCGGTTGAGTATTTGACTCTTGGTTTCAGCTCAGGTCATGATCTCAAGGTTGTGAGATCGAGCCCTGCCTTGGGCTCTGGGCTGGGTGTGGAGGCTGCTTAAGATTCTCTCTCTCCCTCTGCCCCTCCCCTACTTGCACAGGCACATGCTCCCTCTCTCTTTCTGTCTCTCAAATTAAAAAAAAAAAAAAGAATTACCGAATGATCTGATAATTCCATGTCTGGTTATTAATCCGAAGGAAGCAAAAACAGTAACTCAAAAAGATATCCACACCCTTGTGTTTACTGCACCATTATTTATAATAGTCAAGATATGGAAACAATCTAAGTGCCCGGCAGTGGATGAATGGATAAAGAAACTGTGGTATATATATACAATGGGATATTATTCAGCCATAAAAAGGAAGGAAATTTTGCCATTCGCAACTACATGGGTGTACTTTGAGGGTATTATGCTAAGTGAAATAAGTCAGAGAAATGCAAATACTGTATGATCTCACTTATATGTGAAATATAAAAAAACAAAAAAAAAAAACTCAGAAACATTGCACAGATCGCTGGTTGCCAGAGGTGAGGATGGCAGGGTGGGGAACAGGTGACATAATGAAGTTCCAGTAATAAAATAAATAAGGCCTGGGGACTTAATGGACACAGCATGTTGATTATGATGAATAATACTATACTATATATTTGGAAGTTGTTAAGAGTGTAAATCTTAAAAGTTCTCATCACAAGAAAAAAAAACCTGTGATGATGGATGGTGAGGTATGTTCACCAGATTTATTGCTGTAATCATGTTGCAATATATACAAATATCGAGCCATGTTGTACAACACAAAACTAATACAATATTGTTTTTCAACTATATCTCAACTTAGAAAAGAAAAAAATTATTGGGGGCCACCCTAGGATCTGTCTGCCACATAGATTTTATGAAGAATGCCCTTCAGAAAGATGACAGTTAAGCTAAAACCCAAATAAACAGAAAGAGATGACCATGCAGAGCCAAGGGTGTGGGAACAGCAAGTGCAAAGGCCCTGAGGCAGTTATGAGTTTGCAGAAAATGTTGAAAGTTGGATGTGACTGGAGTCTATTGACAGGAGGAGTGTGGGATGATGCAATGCATAAATGCAGTGCACGTGTAATGAAAATAAATTAAATTAAATGAGCGAGCATTAGGGCTTGGACCACAAGGCTGGAAATCAGGAGACCCAGCCTCGACTCCTAGGCTAGCCCCTCCCCCGCAGGGCAACCCTGGGCCACTCCCTTTCCTCCTTAGTCTGATCCCTGCCTCTGTGGGATGGAGCCTGATGGCCCTGAGGACCTTCCTAACATGAGCAACCCTAGAGTCTCTAATGGACTGAATGACACCCACAGCTAATTAGCCAATGACACCAAATTAATTAAAGCCTGGGAAAGTGATTATCTCCACCTCGGGCTTTCTCACACTTCTTGGATGTCATTGGAGGAACAGGGATAACCAGTCAAGAAGAAGGAATGCAAGAAAACCCGGGGGGACAGGAGCAGGGACTTTCAATCCCCCGGAATCAATGCACAGTGTTCCGGGCCCTGGCTGGAGTGCCGTGGGTCTGCACAAATCATTAAGCCCCCTCGTCAGGCAGGATACTCAGCACGGAGCCCAGCCCTCCTCATGGACAATCCACACGGAGTTAGTTTGGCCCCGTGAAGCATGGGGGGATCAGATTTCTCTGCTTGTCCTTGCCATGGAAAAGCAGACACGTAGTGGTGGTTGGGAGTTTGGGGTTTGTTGGGGATTTTATTCTTCATATTTTTGGTCAGTTTCCGAGGAAAAGTTGACTTCCAGCCGATCTGATGGAAGGATAAGATGGGCCTAAATCTAAGTGGGACTCTCTCCAGATTTCCTGGCATCTGTTTTTGGGGAGAACAGACTGTTTCCTGCTGGGATGGGGGCAGGAGAGAGGGACAATGGATATTCTGAACAACTGGCTCTGCTTCACAGTCACCTCAAAGGCACAGAGTTCAAAGAGGAGTCTGGGTGAATGGAAGGCGTTGAGAGCACCTGCTAAGAATCAGGGTTCAGAAGGGAGAGCTGGGCGTTCCTCTAGGGTGTTGTCCCGCCCAGGGCCCCATGGTCTGACAGCCCTCCACTGGCAGGAGACAGGGAGCTTGGCGATAAAACGTCCCAGGGTAATGACAATTGATATTGTTTTTGGAAATAGCTTTAGTGCTTTTGTAAAATCAACACTTTCCAACTGTGTGAGAAAACAGCAGGAAGGGAGAGAGGACAGAGAGATGAAGAGAGGGAGGACGGAGAGACATCGAAAAGTGGAAGGAAGAAAGTAAAAGTCGTCTCTAGTGACTCTAGTCCCTCTAGACTGTGAGCCCCTTGAGATGGAAGGAGCTGTGTCTTATCCCCAAAGACTCTATTAAGGGGGAAAGTTGCTCTTGCAGGGAAAAACATGGTGAGCTCACAGATTCGCCTAGGAGTATCCAATCGGCTGGAAGCAAAGGCCAACACAGAGAGGGATGCAGGATCTCAAGGTGCCCACAGTCCTGCCTCTCCAGGATCTCACGCTATGCCCCGAAGGTGGTGGGTTCTGCCAGCTTTGCCTGAGCTCACTTCCTATAGCCTTGGGAGCTTCTGAAGAGGGAGGGAACAAGCAGAGTGTGGTTTCTGGGATTCATACACGAGACTGTTGGGTGCATATGGGCAGGGGTGAGAGATGAGGGTGCAGGGCTCTGGTTTCTGTTCAGAAACCCTTGTCCTGGGCAAGCTGGTGCTACTCATTTTTCATGCATAGAGAGGCAAGTAGCATCTGGATGCCTAAATAGGGGATCGTCTTCTCCTTACTGATTTTGTCTCTGATGATAATCTCCTATTGGGATCTGAGATGTTCAGTGACACAGGGCAAGAGCAGGCAATGGCAGAGCGAGCACTCCCAGGCATGCTTGATGCTCACAACAGGCTGAGGGTTTACCCTTTCTCCTTCTCAAAACTGAGAAAAGGGAAGCTCTGGGAGTTGAGGAAGTGACCTTGTCAAGATCACAAGGTTACCCAGTGGCAGAGGAAAGATAAGCATGCAGACCTCCTCCCATCTGGTCTTCCCTCTTATCTCACCAGCTTCATTTCTTGCCAGTCTTTCCCCAGGGCTTTGCCCAGCACCAGTTGTGAGCTATGCACACCTCCCACCCACCCTGCAGTTTCTCATCTCCACACTGTTGAACATGCTAGTTCTTCTTTTGGAGGTCCTTTTCCCTTTCTGGAAAGCTCCAAGATGTATCTGGAGACTTAGTTAACACATCCTCCAGGCTGCCTTCCCTGATACCCCACGGTGAAGAAATGCCTCGCCTGTTTCTGCCCTGTATTTGTGCCATTTATATTTATTGTTGTAATCTCCTAGCGTGTACCTCCAAGTATACTGGCGTGCTTGAAGGCAGTATCTATATCCAATTTAGCTCTGTGTCCCTAGAGGTTCATGCAGATAAATATTTCTTGAATGAATAATGAATTCGGAATTGTAAATATTATTCTCATAACTTTTTTGCTAAAGTAGCAACCACCATATTAAGCTGTCTCCTTCAGTACCAGGCATGGAAACAGAGACATGGGGGTACCGATGTCCTATTACAGTGATGCTCTGCTGAACTGAACATTTTTCTTTATCCTGTTCCAGGGCCACATGACTCCCTCATTAAGCAGATGAGATGGGCCCACCTCACTCCCCGGGAAAGCAACGTGCCCTCGCTTCCTTGGGCTGTCACCAGCTGTGTGATGAAGCTAATACCTTCTCAATTATATCCTTTCTAATTGAAATATTAATTATAAATACTTCTCCTAATTTTCTAATGAAATATCCCTGTCTCAAAGTCCATCAACCTTAGGACCAGGAGGGGACGGAGATGACAAATGGCCCAGAATCCCTAGAAATCAGTTGGAGGATTCAAGGCAGCTTTCTTGCTCGCACAGTTGTTGGCCTCAAGCTGGGGTACCGGGATACTTGTCTGCACAGCCAGGGGCTTGCTCGTGTGACCTTGGACATGCCCATGGCCTCTTCCGGGCTTCCATCTCTCCATCTATAACACAGAAATAAATGTGTTCTCTACCTCCCAGGACTGCTATGAGAGGGCCCCACGCTGTGCCAGGCATACACCAAATGCTAGCCGTTGCTGTTACTAAAGATAGAGCCTCTGGAGCCTGAATGCCTGGGTGTCAGTCCCGGGCTTGCCTCTTCACCAGCTAGGTGACCTCAGAGCAACAACCTGATGTTTCTGACTCTCTGTTTCCCTCGTTGCCATAGGGGATGATAATAGCTCCTCCTTCACAGGAGCGTGAGGATTAAGCAATAATAAATGTAAGCCAGCGCTTAGAATAGTGGTAGATTACGCCCAGGCAGTGCTCGGTAAATCATGGCCATGTGGAGGCTGTGGTTGCCTTTATTATCTTTTTTTTTTTTTAAGTTGCCTATTCTGGATTTTGAAGAAAAATTCTAAAATATCAGAAACAAAAGAGAAGTCGGGAATTATGGGAAGAGGTCCCTCCCATTTCTCAGCTGGGCAGACTGAGTGGTTAGGCCAGTTGCTGGAGGTCACAGGGCCCAGGTAAAAGCAAAGTCTCCCTGGCCCCCGCCTCCTGCTTCTGAGTCCATGAATGGGAGGTGGCCGCGTGGAGCTGGGGTGGGGGAGAGAGCAGACAGATTGATCTCGAATCTGCTTTCAACTTTTCTCTGAGATATCTCTGCCCCATAGGAGCTGAAGGCTTTCATATTGTTACTGGTTACCAAGACTTTCCTCTTCAAAGGAGCTGCTCCCGCCTCTTGGGTGTCACTCACCCCCAGGAAGCCCAGGGTTCCAGACATAGCTCCTCTTCCTACTCCAGGACTGAGAAATGAAGGGGACGCTGGGGAAGCATTCCCAGCCACCTTGAGGGTGAATTTGACCCCGGGAAACAAGTCAAGACACAAGAGGAACAAGCAATTCCTGAGTGAATTCCACGTGAGCCAGTGGGGAGTCCTGCCCAGGCTGGAAAGCACATTCTGTTTGGAAGATGGAAACAAACAAATCAGTAGTTAAAAGGTGATGAAATAGAGGGGGCTGGGTGCGGGGGCCCTATCTATGAGGAGGACAGAGAAGACTAACCTACTACTGCTCACACAGTGCCATGGGCCCCCATTCGATCCCCAAACGGACTTCTCCCAGGAGCCTAAGGGTCAGTAGGGAAATTAACTCCTGGTGGTTCACCCAAATATCCCAGAGTTCCTAAGGTGAGTTTGTAGACCAGCTTCCCTCCCACCCTCACCCCCTGGGAGAAAGCTTCATCATCCTTTGTGTTTGCATTCAAATTCTGAATTCTCCCTTGGCTTAGAGATAAGCCAGTGTGACTTTGGGCAACTTATTTAACCTCTCTGAACCTTGGCTGGTTATACCAATACCCAACTCACAGGGTTGATAGGAAGAGACCATGAGATCAAATATTAAAAAAACAAAAACAAACAAACAAAAACACATAGCCATGGATCAAACCTGTTAGCGATTCTTTTTCTTTATCCTTTTTGTCTCCTTCCCTCTTTTCTCCATTCCCCGATCTTTTACCTCTTCCTCTTCATCCTTTTTTCTGTGCCCTGTTCCTCCCCCTCTTGCCTCTTCTCCTCCTTCTCCTGCTTGACTCTCCCCCCTTTTCCTCCAGGTAAATACCAGAATAGATTTTACTGGAACAAGGCTAAGAACCCAAATGCCCTCAAACTATCTCCCAATGGCCAGGGCAAGACCAGGTGAGCAGAGCAAGAAAGTTTGTCTGGGAGACTCTGCTGGCCAGCCTCCCGGTGGTAGATGGGCGGAGGGCTCTTGGCTCCATTTCCCTGGCACTGAGAGGGTGCCCGAATCGGCCTCCCTGCTGCCCAGCGGGCCTCCTTTCCCTCCAGCACGTTGGAGGACAAATACATTATGGGCATATTGTGGCGGAGCAGGGCGGGGTTTGGAGGTTACTCGCAAGAGGCTGGAACAAAGGCATATTGCTTCTAACTTATTTTAACAGTTTTCAGTAACATAATTTTCAGTTCATTTGGCTATCAAAAACACGCTTTTCCCCCCTTTCATTTTACCAAAAAGGTGAAGCAGATCTAGGCTGTGCTGGGGGTGCTAGCGGTTTGGTATATATATATGTATATATATATATATATATATATATATTTATTTTATTTTTTTATTATTTTTTTTAATCCCCCCTAATTTCTCCATGCTGTGGAGAATTTGTCACACGCGCAGGTCTGTTTGATTTCATTAAACAGAATATTTAAGCATAAAAATTGTTTAATCGCCTTGTGTCATTATGAGATGAATTTCATTTTGCATACATTTGCATATTTCATCAGAATTAAGGCTGCTAATATGCAAATGAGAGACAGGTTGCGGCTGAGGTGTTTATTGTAATAGCTGCAGGCTGTTCCACTTGGACAGCTTTCTAGGTGGTGGGGAAGGAGGGGAGGGAGGACTCGGGGTGGCTCAGAACACTTCAGGAAGCCCGTGCGGGTCTCTGGGGCAAAGATGGGTGGGCATAGCCCGCCTCCCCACCCTGGGAAACTGACCAATCAGAGCGGGTGGGCTGGGGAGGCGGGAGGAGGCCCAGCTGTCTGCCCCAGAGGCTCCTGGGAGCTGGTGGGTACCAGTGCTGGGGTGAGGGACCTGGGCGAGGTTGGGGCCAGGCGGTTGGCCCAGACGCCCCTCGGGATGGGCAGATGACATTCTGGACGCCTCCACTGCCTTCTCTCCTGGTGCTGCTGCTGGTGTTTTTCATTCCCTTTGTTTTCTCCATGGCTTTGTTTCAAGCCCTATTGAGTTTCTTTTTACCCCTTATTTCTTGCTCTTTGTTTTGGCTTTGTGTGTTTCCTCCTGCGCTTCCCTCCACCCCAAATGGGCTGGCATCCTTGTGTATTGTCTTCTTTTTTTCCTCTGCTTCCTGCCCCCTTTGTGCTGTTTCCCAGCCTGCCTTGCTGGCTCCCCTACTCTCCTTTGCTCCTGCCTCACTTCCACCTTCCTCCTTCCCGTCCCCCTCTCCCCCACCTCCCCGGCTACCCTGGAGGGCATCCACAGCCAAGAATGGCCTGAGGTGAGGACAGAATTAGGCGGAGGCCCTGTCCCTCCATCTGAAATCTTTGATGAGTCCCTGCCCTCATTCGAAGGTCAGAGATTAGATACGTACCATTTTCCTCTCGAGGGCCGGCTCTGCTGATCCCCAGGAGAGCCAGTTCTAAGTGCCCCCCCCCCCCGCAAGTGGCCCCCCAGGCACAGACTGAAGAGAGAACTCAGTATTTGGTGTGTAATGAGCGGGCTGCGAGGTCCAGGAGTAGTTTGATACAGATGCCATTTTCAGAAGAAAGTGGCACAGATACTCCCTGTCCCCTCCTGTTCTGGACAGCCGGTGACAGGCTCACTAGTGCTGCAGAGGTGACAGGGCGATTTGGAAAAAGACCATCCTTACAGAGCAAAATTGAAAGGCGGCTTGAGCCAGGCACTGGCCTGATCAAACCAACCCCCTTCCCTAGGCCTCAGTTTCCCCATCGATCTCTTGCAATTCTCCAGAGACTTCGCTAGCAGCTGCAGGCAGGGGATGATTTAGGAAGGGCATGATATGTTCATTAAATCAGCCACTGTTTATTGAGCACCTACTGTATGTTGGACACTCTGAGCACCGGATACAGCCCTGAACTAGACAGGGCCCCTGCCTTCCGGCAGCTGACATTTGTGGGGGGTGGGGGAGGTGGGGAAGGCAGACCACAGGAGGAAAAAAAACAAGATCACGTCAGGCAGTAATAAATGCCAGAAGTGGGGCTAGACCTCCCCCACCACCACCTTTCCACTGCTTTCTGGCTCATTTTCTGGGCCACACCTCCCACTGGCCTGTGGCCCCTTCCTTCCAGATGACCCAGAGGACTCTGCAGAGATACGTTGGGTTTTTTTTTTTTTTTTTTGCCCAGACTCTTCCAGCATCTCCCCAGAGTTGGTAGAGCAGCATCTGCGGGGTTAGGGGAACCCCCCGCTGCTCCCCCCTCCCCTGCCAGATTAGCTGTTTAGGCCTGTGTTTTAGAGCCGGAGCAATTAAAGCAGAATTAATTGGCCAGTAGGCAATCACCTTCCAATCCGAACAGAGAGCTAGCAGGGAAGGTGTGTTTTGCTGAGTCAGAAAACTGTACACAATGCTTATCGACCAGGGGCAGAGGGGAGGGGGTGGCTAGGCGAGCAGGTGGGAATCGGATGCGTCCCCCTACTCCTCGTCCCCAGCCGAGCACAAGGGCCAGCCATCAGGCTCCTGGGCATCTCTGTGGGGAATCCAGCTTTGCTGGGCGTGGGACTTTCCGGAAGAGAACTTTGCCTTCGCAACTTTGAGAGGCCCAACCCGGGGATGTTTTGCAATTTGATTTAATTTTTAATATCTTTATTCTCTTCCCAATAGCAAAAGCAATGCATCCCGTATTGACTTTTTAAAAATCAAATATTGCAAATATGTACAGCTTCGAAAGCCCTATAAAATGATACGTCTGCATATATATTAGCATTTGATAAGGGGGTGAAATCTGCAGGAATATACGGCAAACTGTCAACAGCAGTTAGCCCCGGTGCGCGCGTGAAGGGGGACGTAAAGAGGGCTTGGTTACATGTAATGCATTTAAAGGAAAATCAAATGGGCACCAAGATGGATCATGTTGCTTCTTTTTGTTGTTATCGTGGATTATGTCATTTTGTTTTTAGCATTATGAAAACCAAGCGTGTTCACGGTGAAGGGGAAAAAAAGAAACCCACGCAGACATGTACGAAAGACTCCTACGCCCCATTCCCTCCTTCCTAACCGGGAGTGGTGAGCCAGAAATGGAATCCTCTGGAGGGGAAAAGTGTGGCTCCTGGGCTGGAGTTCAGGCTCCTCTGCCTGCTGGCCGTGTGACTCGCTCCAAGTCACTTGCCCGCTCCGGGCCTCAGTGTCTTGAGCTGTAAAACGGAGAGGAGACACAGTGGCTACCTCAGCCTCCCGAAAGAATCGCACATAAAGAACTTCCCACAGTGCCTGGCGTACCCTGAGCACTCACAGAATAGGAGCCATTAATATTGGTTACTGCCAGCGCTTCTGGCAAAGTGCCAGACACACAGGTTTTTACAGGAACTTGGCTTATCACGTCGGAGCTCTCCAGGATGCGGGGGCCACCGACATCTCCTTCGACTGTGCTACCGCATCCAAGATGACAAGAATAAGGAAGTTCTATTTCCAGGACGCCCGATTCCCTAGAGTCTCAGGAGGTGTCGGGAGATTCTCAGACAACGTTGTTAAAAGACAGTGAGGAGCCCAGAAGAGACGAGAGGTGGTGATAGGGGAGAGAGTAGAAGCAGAGACGGAACCGCTTCGAAGTTGAGGTGACGCGGAAAGCCCAAAGATCCGAGTTCAATTCCCGGCTTTGCCACATCCCAAGGGCTTGGGCTCATCCCTTTCCTTGGCTCTCCAGGGCCTCAGTGTCCCCATCTGAGACATGGGACAAGAACAAATAGCCGATCTAGTGCCCATTCACCGATGGGAAAGCATTTTGAATTCGTATCACTCTTTTTTTCTGCTAATGAACTTGTGTATACCGTAGTCAGGGGTCAAGGGAGTCGGGGAGAGGTTATGGCGATGGCCATCCAGCTAAGTCTGAGTGTTTGTTTGAGAGTGACAAATGGGGGCCCGCAGGACTCTGGACAGAGGGCTGTGTTGTAGGGCCTCGGAGCTCCCTCTGGAAGCCGGTGGCTGGCTTTAACCACGTGTTCCAGGAAATCCTCTGCCTGAAGGTAAGTGTTTGTGTAGGAAGCCAGGGCAGGGCCAGCCAGGAGGGGGCCTGCAGTGATCATACCGAGGAGGCCGTGAAACCTGAGCGCGGCCTGCCTGCAGTCAGACGGGGGTCACCAAACCCAGACTAAATAGTCTGGAGGGTTGGGCTCTGGGCTGTCTGGAAAATGATCCCAGGATGGAAGGAACAAGTTGGGGAGGGGGCTGGGAGGGGGGCACAGTCCACAACGCAGAGCCCTGTCTCGGTGGCCACTCTGAGGCCACCTCCCCAAGGTAGGGCCTGGCCATGAACGAGATGGAGTTTTTAGCTTTCATTTCGGTTCCTGCTTCTTAATGCGAGAGGGGGAGGTGGGAAGCCGCCGAGGGGAGCCCAGGGCCCTCCTCCGCTTGCCTGCGTAAGGCTCCCGGTTGCACACCGGTTGCACACCTTGTTCTGTTCTTCTGGCCTAGCGCCAGGTCCTCATACCAGAGAAGGCTCTGAGTGCTGCCGTGTGGCCTTACGCTGGTTGATTAACCTCGCTGTGCCTTGCCAGACTAGGGACGAGCCTGTGTGCCTATGCTGATCGAGACTGGGGACTTCAAGAGCACGTAGAAGCCTCTGTGTGGCTGGAAGCTGTCCCTTGGATTTAGACCGGCAACGCAAGTACCTGGACCAGGTGCCCGTAGGCGGCGAACAACATAATTGCACACGGTGGTTCTGGGCGGGAGCATGAAATGAGTAAGGCCTCCCACATTACTGAGCACCTGCTCTGTGCCAATCACCACCCTCGGTGCTCTAAATCTCACACCACCACGAGGAGATGGGTGTTCTTTCCCTCTTCTTCCAGGTGAGGAAATTGACACAGCTGGGAAATGACAGCACTGGGGTTCAAGCAGAAGTCCCCCCCCCGCCCCGAAAGCCCTCTCCACCGCACCTCATGGGCTCATTAATCTCCATGCATGCCGATATTTCCTTCTCAGGCATTGGACTCGGACTGAAACAGCACCTCTTGAGTTCACAGCAACACTATTCCCAATAGCCAACAATCCAAGTGTCCATCGGTGGTTAAACAAACTGCGGTATGTCCATAGAGTAGATTATGACTCAGACTAATGAGGAAGGAAATTCAGACACCTGCTACAACACGGATGAACCTTGAAGACACCTTGAAGACAAGATGAACCTTGAAGACGAGATGAACCTTGAAGACGAGATGAACCTTGAAGACGAGATGAACCTTGAAGACGAGATGAACCTTGAAGACGAGATGAACCTTGAAGACAGTCATGCTAAGTGCACTAAGCCAGACACAAAGGGACAAACACTGTGTGAGTCCACTTAGCAGAGTCAAATTCATAGACACAGGAAGTAGAATTGTGGGTGCCAGGGACTGGGAGGAGAGGGGGATGAGGGAATTATAATTTACTGGGGACAGAGTTTCTTTTTTGGGAGAGGAGCAAGTTCCGGAAAAGGAAGGTGGTGATGGCTGCACAACAGTGTGAACGTATTTGGTGTCACTAAACAGCACGCTCAGAAATGGTTAAAACGGTGGGGAGCGGGCCGGGGTGGGGGGGCGGCAGGTGGCGCCTGGGTGGCTCAGTCGAACGTCCAACTTCGGCTCAGGTCACTATCCTGTGGTTGGTGAGTTCGAGCCCCGCATCGGGCTCGCTGCTGTCAGCACAGAGCCCGCTTCAGATCCTCTGTCCCTCCTTCTTTCTGCACCCGCCCCACTTGTGCTGTCTCTCTCTCTCAAAAATAATAAATAAAATATCTTAAAATGGTTAAAACGGTAAATTTTACCAGTAAAGTAGTGCAATGGAAAAAAATGCTTCTTCAGGGAAGCATTGAGGGAAGGGTTTGTGGCTCCCCACTCCCCTCCCCCGACGAGGCTGCTCCCACAGAGGCCTTTGCTCGTCTGCACCCCCAAAGCCATGGGTTTCGTTATCTCCAGGCTCCCTTCTGGGCCCAGAAAAGACGGTGGCCTTGCCCGCCCGCATGACGGCAATGTGAGGCAACGGCTGCACACGCCAGGCGTTGGGAAGATAATTCTAAAGGAATAAACACCCAACTGCAGATAAACAAGAATACTGTCTGTTTAAATGTAATCTGATTAGAAAAGAGAGTTTTCACTGGGGACTATAAAAAATCCGGTTTGCCAAACCACACTGGAAAAGCTCAAGCTTGTGGTGCTTGTCTTGTGGGCAAAGCACAAACGCCCGCAGTTTCTTCTGGAAATTCCGGAGAAGCCCCTCGGCACCTCCTCCAGGCTTCAGCGCTTACAGAGCATGACCGCCTCGACCAGGGAACAGTGACCTCGCTCTGTTCCCTCTGCGGATCTGAACACAGAGCACGTTGTTCTCCAACCCTTCACAGGATGCGGGGGCCTGGCTCTGGTTCCCAGTGCTCAGCGAGCCAAGCAGATGGCCGCGAAATCCAGAGGTGGCCCAGTTATCATGATGCCTGGGTCCCCCCATGAGGACCCCATGAGGCTCTGAGGTCCTTTCCAGACCTCAGAGCGCCTCGCTGTGCTCCAGGTGGTTCTGGAGACTCCCTGCAGAGCCCCGGCATGTACAGAGAGATGAGACATCCTGAGCCCAGTTCAAAGTTGGTGAAACTGAGGTCTGAACAGGGACTACAAGACCCTTGAGCTGGAGAACACGTCCATCCAATTTTCCGATATTTGTGAGTACTTGCGGGCGTGGGGCTGGGTGCTGGAGATACAGTGTCTGAAGAGTGTGCTGCTTTTAGGTATCTTTTATCTGAGTCCAGGGGTGGAGACAAATGTGTAAACTCTCCCAAGTAAAAGCAAACTGGGAACCGGGAGAAAGGCTGAGAAACGGAGGAAATGGGAGCGCGGAGAGCTGATATAAGAAGAATGCTTGATCTCCTCTGGGTAGGCCTTTGTGCAAGGCTTCCCTGTGTGTCCTCCGATTAAGGCTCCTGATAAGCAGGCTGAAATCTGATCATGGGGAGGAGGCAGAGAACTTTCCAGACGGAGGGAGCACCACGTGCAAAAGCTGGTATGGTGGACCAAGCAAGGTAAGCAGCCACAGCCAGAGAGAAAAGGTCACTGTGGCCACAGAACCCAAGCGGGAGGCGGGGCCGGATAGCCACGCCTCCGCTCCAGGGACTCTAGCCACGCCCCCTGCACCAGGGCTGAGGCAGGACCCAGGGAGCGTGTGTTTTGAAAACACTGCACTCTTTGCTGAGTGTGCAGTGCGTGGAGGGAGCTGGAGGGCAGAAGAGAGATATGTTGAGGGCTACTATAGGCATCCAGGCAAGAGGCGACAGTACAGGTGGGCCCGGCACAGAGGAGCAGCGAGGACTGGGGAGGAGAAGTGGGATTTAGGCAGGAAATCTCCGGACCCTTGCTGGTGATGGGGGAGAGGGGGCTAGGGAGAGAAGGGGTGCAGGGAAGCCAGACTACCGTGATGGGACCTTGGGAGAGGAGGCATGGGGAGGAGGGGAGAGGAAGAATCTACAATCACAAAATGCTTCTGGAGGCGGGCTAGTCAGTGCCCTGTTCATTTGCAGATGGGGAAACTGGGGTACTTAAAAGCAATGTGCCTCTTCTAATGCAGTGAGGTTGCTGCCAAGCTGGGAGCAGAATTCAGGTCCCATATGATGGATGATTAGACATCAGCTACAATCCAACCAGGTGGAAAACCTCATTCATTCGTTCATTCATTCATTCATTCATTCATCCATGCTTTGGTTCATTCTTTCATTCGTCCATTCATTGTCCCATTTTTTTCATTCAATAAACATTTTGTATTCCATTTCCATAGAGATGGAATATGGAGATGAATGCATCCCTCTTCCGGCTCTCAAGGATTTCTTGGTGGGGAAGACAGACACACAGACTTGCCATCATAACCAGGATGGGTGAGGATCCAAGGGGGATCCACTCCACCCCACGGGAAGCACAGAGAGAGGAGTATTCATCCTGCCTTGGGGGTGCGTCTCCAGAAGCTTCAAGAAGGAGGTGGTGTTTTGAGCTGACTCTCTCAGTCTGTGCTTGCTGGGGGTCCAGGGCAGGGGAGCAAAGGCATCAGGTGTGGCAGGTGCGAGGCTCAGGGCCAGGAAAGTGCACAGGGCACATTCGGAAGTGGAAGAAGCAGGAGTGTCAATGGAGGGTAGAGGCAGGAAGCAGGGCTGGCCAGGGGCCCGGGTCAGATAGGTGTGCTCCAGAGGTGGAGTGTGGTTCTCAGGTAAACCTCCCTCAAAGCCAGGACCAGCCCTGCAGCTGGAGGCTTTGCTCGTTGTTAACTGGGAGCGTCCTTCTGCACAGTAAAACATTAACATCCTCCGGGATACAAAAACGGTGGGACCCTCATTTGCTTTTCCCGTGGGCTGTGACACTACCTCATTTAACTGAGAGGCAGCTGAGGGTTCTGGGTGACCAGGGCACTTGGGAACACCCTGGGTCTGGGTACAACCCTGATAAGTCACCTTACTCTCTCGGTGTCCTCACCGGTAATGTGGGGGTAAGTCCAGGATTGGGGAGACGAACACGTGCACAGTGTTTAGAAACGTCTCATGGAATGTTAGCTGTGTGTCTTGACTTCACAATAATCTGGGAAGAAACATGCCTCTACCATCATCTCTAAAGATGGGAAAGTTGGGGGCTTAAAAAGAATATAACTTGACCAGAGTTTCACAAACAGAGGTAGGTAGAGCTGGGAAATGAACCCAGGTCCCGGGTTCTTAAGTATTCTGCTATTCTGAATCTGATCTAAATCTTTTTTTTTTTATGTTTATTTATTTTTGAGACAGAGACAGAGCCTGAACGGGGGAGGCGCAAAGAGAGAGAGGGAGACACAGAATCTGAGGCAGGGTCCAGGCTCCGAGCTGTCAGCACAGAGCCCAACATGGGGCTCGAACCCACGGACCGTGAGATCATGACCTGAGCTGAAGTTGGATGCTTCACCGACTGAGCCACCCAGGCGCCCCCAAATATTTTTTTAATCTTTCTTTATATTACTTGAGAGTGCAAGTGGGAGAGGGGCAGAGAGAGAGGGAGACATGGAATCTGAAGCAGGCTCCAGGGTCCGAGCTGTCAGCGCAGAGCCCGATGTGGAGCTGAAACTCACCAGCACTGAGATCATGACCTGAGCTGAAGTCCGATGTTTAACCGACTGAGCCACCCAGGTGCCCCCTGATCTAAATCTTAAGGTCAAGGCTACAATCAGGGGATTCTAGATCAGGGAATCCAGTTTCAAGCTGGAGAAGGATGTAGTCGGCCTCCGTCAAAGCAGGGCGGGCATTGTCATCAGGCACATCCAGGGACAAGGGGCTTGGCATCTGGGCCACACAATTGCTTTTCCAGAACTGGCTTTGGAGCCCGGCGGCTCTGAGGTTGACTCCAGCATCTGTCCTTCCCCGCTGATGCCTTTGGGCCAGGCTGCATCTTGGGATCCTCGTCTGTAACACAGGCACACCAATGCCAGGTTTGCAGAATTTGACTGAATTGGAGGCAACATACGCTTAGCGTCTGGCACACAGTAGGCCTGCAGTTAATGGGAAATACCGCTCGTAACACCAACAAGAGCTGATATTCGAGGACGTCTTTTTCTGGGCCGGGCTCTGTGCCGGCGTTACGCGTCCTGAGCTCGTAGCATAACTCAGGTAAAATGTGCAAAGGTGCTTTATAAAGGGTGAAGTCCCGCGCGCACACACAGGACCCCCGCGGAGTCATCGAGTGTCTCCGGGACCTCCTTAGGAGCAGGGACCCTGTACGTGGACACTTCACCGTCACCACTGCGCATGGTGGGCGGCCAGGCTCCCCACCCGAAAAGTACTCATTTGTTAGAATTCGAGACCCGCGCTGTAGCAAAGTCCTCGGCTGCTCCAGCAGGGCACAGATGAGGCACCCGTTGGGTTCTTTTCAAGTTCCAACAGCACGTAATGACGGCGTTTTCCTCCATTCATAAACCACATATGGAATTAATAGCCACTGGAATCAAACCAGACCAGGCTGGGTTTATTCGCCAGAAACAATGAGACGTTAAGAAACCAAGGCCGGGAGAGGCAGGGAAGGGCTTTAACAAGCTTCTAGGTGGGATTTTTTTTTTTATCCCCCCTCCCTGTTTACTTTATTGAATCTGGTCCTCGCTGATTTGGTTACAGCCTGTGATTTCAGCTTATGATTCAATAAGCCATTTGAAAGCTTGTAAATAGCACGGTTCTGCTATCTGCTCCCTCCTCCTCAAGGGGGTTGCCACTGAGCAAAGGGGGAGCTTGCTCCCCCTCGCAGCTGGTTGGGCGGCCCTTGGAGGGAGGTTCTGAAGCGGGGGATGCTGAACCGAGTGGATCCGGGGTGGGGTCTTGACCGTTGGAAAAGGTGGACTCAGCCTCAAGCAATGACTGGAAAACAGGGAGCAGCCAATAACATGAGGACTTCCTCCACTCCTGACATGACCTTGTCTGGGCATTGCTGACCCTCCTTATCACAGCCTGGGTTGGGGACCCCACCGGTACAAGCCTGGCCGGCCCCTCGGGAGCCCGTAAGGGCCATCACAGAGACTCGGACTCACAGATTCTGTGAGTTCTCGCAGCCAAATATCCCAGAGCTCCCTCGACATTCCCCTGTGTCCCTCCCACACCTCCTCCGCCTGCCTCAACCCCCTGCTCACTGGCTAGCCTGCCAGGAGGAGGAGGAGAGACACATGGAACAGGACCCCACCCCCAGCAAGCCCGGTCTGGAGCAGAGCCCTGTGCAGACCAGCGGATGCACACATGGACTCCGACAAGATGAGCCCCAGACAAATAACTGCTCAGTAAGATATGGTTGATGTGACGCACTGATTTGGGGGTGGTTTGTTCCGCAGCCATAACTAACCAATACATCATCCGCTAGGGGCTTTTCAGCTGTGTTAACCAAACGACCAAATGAACAGGTGAATGGCGCACGTCACTGAATCTTCGGGTCCGTGAGCTGGAGAGGTCTTAGCAGTGGGATTCTGTGCTTTGGGGGTCTCTGGGGCTTAAATTCCTGGAGCAGAAGTTAGGCATGAGTCTCTCCAGGGAAGCAGCGTGGTCGGTGCAGAAAGTCCATGCTGATCTTTGCCCCATCCTGGGGCTGGCACCAGGCAGCTGAGTGCGAGGGAAAGTAGGAGCTGAGGGGTAAGCAGTTGAGCCAGGACACCTCCTCATGACTCCCATGCCCACAGGGAAAAGCCCAAATGCCGTGGAGGGACCTCCAGGCTCTAGCTTTCTATATCTTGTGGCTTCTTGTACATATGCTTATACAGCACCACAGTCCCTAAGGCGGGGCACACAAGTCTGCCAAATGGTCTCCAAACACACCAAGCTTTTTCATGGATCCCTGCCTTTGCTCCTACCATCTGCCTTGCCCGATATGCCCTTCCTCCTTTTAGCTACCTCATGAACTCCTACTTACACTGCAAAACCCAGCCAATATAGCCCTCTTGTGAAGTTATCCCCAACCTTAGCTTACTCTTCCGTTGATACTGAAGTAATTCAACAGCATGTCAGATCACACCCCATTCTCCCAATTAGACTGTGAACTCCTCCCAAACATGTTCAATATAATTGAAGACAGATGAATGAATGAAAGAATGAATGAATGAGTTATCAGTGTGGGTACCTTTCTAATAAACAGGATGGCTCTGCAAAAATACCATGGGTTCAGATGCAGATCATTGTTATTCCATGACACTAGGCTCAGGCCTCAGTTTCCCCGTCTGTAAAGTGGGACCCCAGAGTGATGATGTAATGGCATTCCACACCCAGGGGAAGGACTCTCTCTCTCCACTTTTTCAGAGGACTCGAAGCCCTCCTCTTCTGGGGGGTCCCTGCCTCCTGGGCCTCCTTTCTGGGACCTCTCCCAGAGGCGAGAGGTCCCAGGAGGATGGGAATCAGAGGGAGGCCGGAGTTCAAGATTCTCTGAAGGCAGCTTTCCCTGTATGAGAAGATCTCTGTGAGCAGTGTGATAGCATCATCATACTCTAATGAGGACCTTCCATTCATTATCTCACAGCAGTCCGATTATCCCCATTTTACAGATGAGGACACTGAGGTTCAGGGAGGTGACAGGACCTGGCAAGATTGCTTTCTTGGGTGCTCCCTCTCTCTCCTCCGTGTTCTAAGGATCTTTTATCTTTGACCTTGTGTCTCTGTGCAGCTAGTCTTGGGGAAACCATTTTTTTATTTGGAACTGATCTCAATGAACCCACGGTTTGGGTTTCCTGGGTTCCTGACTGCTCCCCAGAGACCAAGGGGGAGAGGGTGGGAAGAAGGACCCAAAAGTCTTGCAGTGGACTTAGTGAGGCATTTGTCCCCACTTCCCAGATTCCCGCACCTGACGGACATTTCTTCAGTGCCTAGTGTTCTCCAGGCTCTGTGCCGGGAGGAGGAGCTGCTGAAATGAATGTCACTGTTGTGCCCCCAAGAGCTTCCCAGTCTGATGGCTGAGGCAGCCACGAAGGCAAGCTTCTAGAGGCCGTTTATCTAAAGACAGTAGGCAATGACACTTGGGAGTGGGAAGCCATTAAGGCATCATCCCGATGCCAACTCCAGTCAATGGCTCATGGCTGCCTGGGGCTCCAGGGCTTGAGAAAAAAGGTGCTGTGGTTGATTAGCAATGTCTGCCAGGTGCATGGCTAAGACAGTTCTGGCCTGTGTGCCCATGATGTGCCCGTTATCTGCCACCCCTGCTTGAGAGAATGCGACCCTTACCATCGGGGCAGCAGCCAACCTAGTCAGTAGGCTTGGAGACAGCCATGAGCACTAGAGGTTTCTCCAATCCCGATCCGAGTGTAGGCCATAGAGTCTTGGAAGGAGGAGGAAGTCTGCCCCTGGGAGAATCTAGAAGGCTCTTCAGAGGTACTGACAAGGGAGCCAAGTGCGAAGGGTAAGATTTTAACACGTGTAAGTGGATCCCACTGGCGTTTTTTGAGCACTTGCTGTGTTCCATGTATTTTCCAGGTGGGGAAGAGAGCAGAGAGGACCTTCCAGGCAGCCTGACCAGCCAAAGCAACGGCACAAGGGACGTCGTGGATGCAGTATGGCAAGGGTGACCAGAGAAAGGAGTGTGAGGACAGCTGGGAGGGGCAGCTTGTGAAGGTTCTGGAGAGCGGAGTGCGGCTTTCATCCCACAGACCCTGGGAGCAAGGGGCGGGGGGACCTTGCACTTGAGCACAATTTCTCTGGCTCCTTACAAAGGGGCCACCTGTGAGGGGGTAGCTGCCGTGGCGAGGAAACTCCTCCCCGAGTGTTCTCACCAGGCCAGAGGACCAAGCTCTTGCAGCCATGGGGACGTGCTGCTATTTTAAACCACCTGCTGACGCCCGCCTGCCTCCCCCGCTTCTGCCTTGACATGTGGCTCCTGTGACAGAGAGCCCAGTGTTGCCCCAGGAGACAACGCTGGGCAACTGGATGCAGATGGAACACCCAGGCAGGGGACAGCTGTAGGGCCCCCAAGCGCCCTCCCACCCCTAGCACCTGGCTTCCTTGACCCTCCAGCCTTGGGAGGGCCAGGGAACCCCACCTGCCTGCCCAGTTCAGGCAAGGCAGGCAGACTGGGTCTCTCGTAGCCTCGCAGTGTGATTACTAAAGTAAGGCTCTTATCAGAGCCTCAGTTCCTTGTCTGTAAAATGGGTACGATGACGATACAATCGGGGCGGTGGGGGAGCTCTTTATGAGGCGTCTAGCACAGTGCCTGGAGTGGAGATGGAGAAGACGCCCAAGAAGGGGAGAATGCTTACGCTAGCCCTCACCACGCTCCCTCCCTGCTTCCTGCCTTATTCTTCACCACCTGACATTATGTCGGGTATCTGCTGGACCACGACAGCAAAGATTTTGGATACCTAGCCTCTCTGAACAGTGCCCGATGCATGGTAGGTGCTCCATAGTTATTGAACAAGAGAATGATCTTTTTGAAATGGCTTCACTTCTCTGAAAAGCATTTATCTGAGCGGATGAGCATTCATTCAGCCATTCATTCATTCATTCATTCACCCACGGGTCCCGGAGCTCTTACGACGCACCACACACTGTGTGAGGCTCTAAGAACCCAAAGCCCTGCGAGCGGGCACGACCCTTGTTAGAGCGTGGAATCAAGATGGCACCCGTTTTCATCTCATGAAGGATCAGATTTCTGATTCTAAAAGTGGACCAGATGATAGACATTTGACCTCAAAAATGGGTGCACCTTTACCCTGTCCCCTTGTCATTCGTAAAGCAAGACCCATAAAGCAAGAGCCACCACCAGATCCAATTGGGGAGGAAGGGGAGGGTGAAGGGGGATGGCAGTCAGCAGTCTAAGCCGGGCGAGGGGAGCATTTGGTGATGGAAAGCCAGGTGTTGTTCTAGCACCCATAGTTCCCAGAGAAATCTGGCCCACCCAGCCTGGTGGGAGAAAGTTAGCAATTCCACCAGCAGGTTCTTGAACACGTCATCCATTGGCAGGACTGAGGTTGACCTAGAGAGAGAGGGAGACTCAGGAAGCCCTCTGCCTACAGGGTGGGGCTGGGTGCGAGTGGCTTTTCTCAAGCAGGTCCAGACCCCCAGAGACTGATTGGTCCTGGCCCAGATACCACCCTAACCCTTCCCAATTATATTTCCCCAGGCCAACTGCACTCTGACATTTCAACCATAGCGTCTACGTCCAAAATTCAAACTTTTATATGACAATCCATTTTTAACTAGAGTGTCTGCAGTCAGCCTGGCCTCCAACCCTGGCCCTGGTCTTTATCAGCTGTGTGACCTCAGGAAAATAGCCTAACCTCTCTGTGCCTGTTGTTTTTATCTGTGAAACAGGGTAACGATAGTACCTACTTTCTTGTGTTCACAGGAGGAGAAAATGAGTTGATATATATAAAAGCACTTCAAACAGTACTTGGTACTGTAGACATTGGGTAAAAAAATGCCATTTAGATTATCACTATCATTTGATTTGCAGACCCTGGTATTATTTAATGAGAAGCCCAATCTAGAGGCTAACAGGTATAAGTCTTTTTGTAAATGTTGTATTTGCTTCAGGCAGTGGGATGAAAGGTTCTGATTTCCAAAAGGGATTGTTCTGGAGATTCCGTCTATGGCAGTATTAGACCTCTACACCCCAGCCATGGGCTCAGGGTGGCGGACACTTACTCCATCACCCCTCAACACCAGACTTGCCTGTGTGGTTTGCTTTGGCCAATGGGCTATTAACAGACGTGATACAGGCAGTGGCTAGAGATGTGACAGCACCTTTGCCATCAAGGAGCCTCCTCCTCCAGGCTGGGCCCCGGAATGAGACACATGGAGCAGATCTGAGCCAGACCTGCAGTCTGCAGCCAAGCTCCACTGAGCACAGCCGAGATCAGTGCAAGGCTGACCCACCTGCAGACCCCTGAGCAAGAAAAAATAAATATATGTTATTGACAGCTACTGAAATGTGGAGGTCATTTGTTACGCAGCATTATCATGGTAGAAGCTAACCAATATATCTGCTAATGCATTGCCATCAAGGGGTTCTTGTCTTTGAAAGAGACAATGCATGCAAGATGTTGAGTTCATATAGCAAGCCTTCAACTAACTTTCTCCTCCTCCTCCTTCTCCTCCCTCCCCACAGCACAGCCAAAACTCTGTATTCTCCTAACCTGAGGTCAAGTGCCCTCCAAGGGCCCAGCACATACCCCCACCTGCTTCCCAACCTGCCTCTCCTTGATGTTCTGAAGAAATGAGAAAGAAGTGTTAAATTTGTTCTTGGCTACTTTTCCTTGCAACTCCCAGAGGCCCTGCTTACAAACTGAATCAGTTATCAGCTAGTTAGGCTGGCGGTCCCCGGAGGTGCCGCTTGAATACAGATAGGGACCCATGCATTATTCAGTGCGAAGACGGGGAGAAATGAGCAATGCGTCCAAAGCCAGAACAGCAGTGGCAGTAAGGGAATAATTAGCGAGCTGTCACTTGTCCCTGTCACTGTTTCCTCCCTTAACACATGAGGGAAAATAAAAAAATAAAAAAATAATTTTTTTAAAGGAAGAAGAAAAAAGGCAGGGAAGATCATCTTGCTTCTCGAGGCAGCTGGTAGGTTAAAATGTGACACATAAAAAGGCTTGAAGCAAGGGCTCTGGTTCAGCTCACAAAAGCCATGGCCTGGGGACCCCCCCAATATTTTATCGAACTCCCCTTTCTGCTTGATGATTCATGGGCACTGCCCCAGCCTGCCATTCAGATTTTCTGCACGTTTCCATAGCACTGGGAATTAATTTCTCCCCTATAAGGAGGAGGTGGGGATGGTAGGAGGGGGTGGGAGGAAGAGCCGTGAGGGGCAGAGCCACCCCGGCCTGCAAAGGTTTGAGGTGACCTTCCAGGAGGAAACTGGGATAAGGGTTGACAAGATCTGTACTTGGCTCATTTGGGGACTGTGCGATTTGATTATTCATGAGTTTACGCACACAGAAAGAAATCATTTTGTTGCGTGAGTCCTCGTCATTTCTTGTGGAAGCTATTTTTATTTATCTATTAATGTCTTGTTAGAATTTTTTTTTTCTGTGGCACGTACTGGTTTGTTGCTTGGGGGTGTTGAGCCAGACATGTGAGGGTCTGAGATGTGCTGATGGTGAGGCCAGTTTTCCCAAAGACTTCCTCTCACCTTTCCCCTGGAAAAAAAAATTACAGAAAGGGTAGTGTTGGGGGGAATAGGGTTGAGAATATTTGCTTGCTTGATTCATGCCTCTGCTTTCCATTAAAAACGAGCTGGTCACCTTCGGGTAGGATCGTTGCTTTATAAAGTTCTGCTATGAAACTCAACGAGATGGAATGTGGAAGATGCTTTGTGTAAGACGGGGCAGAAAGACTCCCAACTGGTAAACAAGTCACCCTTCTTCATAAAAATCTGTCAGCTCCCTCACCGCATAATGAGGGCCACTCGGGGTTGGAAGATTTTGTCGTCAGAGTCCAGAGAAGAGGACTCGTTTACGAAGCCACTAGCCCAGATTTAGCGAGTCCATGGCATGCAGACCACTGCTTCTTTACCCAGTGCCGGGGGCAGACATCGCTAATCGGTCCCAGAACCCTCGACCCACTGCAGACAGCAAAGGATGCCCAAACTCAGAGCTCTGTGACACATGACCTCCCTCAACCCGCCTCACCCTTTCAGACTCTCGACCACTTTGCACATGTCGTTCCTTTGGCCTGGAATGTTCCTTTCCCCCTGGCTGCCACCCACCTGGGCTGCATGCAACCCCCCCCCCCCCGGAGCCTTCAGAAGCTAACCGTCTCAAGTCTTTGCAGGGGAAATTATTCCCTCCCCACTCATGCATCCTTCTCTATGATATCTTCACATTTGCTGTGCATGTTTAGAAATGAATGGCCAGCTTAATTTGCCTTTTCTCTTCTTGATTAGATTGGAGGTCCAGGGGAGAGATTGGGAGATTTCGTCACCTCTCTGTTTCCAGCAGTTGGAATAGAGGTTGACACCTGGAAGGGATCCAGTGATGGTTTGTTGAAGGGAGGAAGGAACGATTTGCTGTGTCTCTGGACAAACGAGGCTCCTCTCTGGGCCTGGTGTTCTGGCATTCAGCCCAAGATTTGACAGGGGTGACCTGGCTGTGTGCAGGCAGATCCGGAGCTCTGGGGGCACACGTGGGGGACACCACCCAGGCAGCCTCCTCTGTGTCTCTGTCACCAGCCTCGCAAAGCTGATGCTGAGGGGGAAAGCAGGGAGAATCTGACACGGGAGAGTCAAGGCCCTGTGGTCAGTGGGAGAAGGCAGGCAGGTTTGGAATACAATAGCTCATGCTGATGATCCCAGATAAAAACCCTTGGGTCATGTGTAGGCTGAAATACAGTCCCTAAAGATACCAGGGAGCTACAAATGTTACCTTGTAAGTAAAAAGGCCTTTGTAGATAGGATTAAATTAGGGATGTTGAAATGGGGAGATGATCCTGGAATATCTGGGTGGATCCTAAGTGCCATCACATCTGTTGTAGGAGGGAGGCAGAGGGAGACTGCACACACAGAGGAGAATGTGATGTGACCACAAAGGCAGAAATTGGAGTGATGCAGCCACGAGCCAAGGGAATCAGTAGCCACCAGAAGCTGGAAGAAGCCAGACCCTCCCGTAGAGCCTCTGGACACACCGTGGACCTGCTGACATCCCGATTTTGGTGCAGTGATGCTAATTTCGGGTTCCTGGCTTCCAGAACTGGAAAACAATAAAGTTTGGTTTTCCTAAGCCACCAAGTTGATGGTCATTTGTTGCAGCAGCCACAGAGAAAAAAAGGGGGGGAGAGGAAGGACAGTGGGGCTTGTCTCCCCCAGATGTCAACACCCACTGGGGCTGTGCCACACCACCCCAGGTGACATTGTCCCCTGCTCATCCCTGTGTCCCTTGGCGGACAGCAAGGCAACAGCAACCTCAAGCATAGAGGTCAAGAACACTGGCTCTGAAGTTCTGTTTTGTTTTGTTTTTTTAAGTATAATTGATACACAACATTATACTAGCTTCAGGTGTTCAGCGTAACGCTTCAATATTTGTATATATTGTGAAATGATCACCCCGATAAGTTTGGTGAACCTTGGTCACCATATGGTTACAGAATTTACTTTCTCGTGATGAGAACTTTTAAGCTCTGCTCTCTTAGCAACACTTGGATGTTAAACTGTCCACAGGCTGGACTCCATGGGCTCCAGAGATGACCCTCTAAGAGTTGAGCTGAGTGGTGGGGTGCCTGGGTGATTCAGTCGGTTGGGCATCCGACTTCAACTGAGGTCATGATCTCACGGTTCAGGAGTTCGTGAGTTCAAGCCCCACATCGGGCTGAGTGCTGACAGCTCAGAGCTTGGAGCCTGCTTCAGATTCTGTGTCTCCCTCTCTCTCTGCCCCTCCCCTGCTGGTTCTCTCTCTCTCTCTGTCTCTGTCTCTGTCTCTGTCTCTCTCTCTCAAAAATAAACATTAAAAAATTAAAAAAAAAAAGAGTTGAGCTGAGTGAACGTTATTTGGTTGATACAATGCCATATATCTCATCGACAGCTGGTAAACATTTCCTGGTTTGGACTCTGCAATTGTCTTAATGTTTTGTAGCCAGTGGATTTGAGGAATGGGGACAGTGGTCCCAAATGTTTTGGTGAATCCTTGAAAAGCTTGTAGCAAAGAGATTGTGCATTAGAGGAAATCTCTGCCCCATCTCTCTCTCTCTCTCTGCCTGTTCCTCTCTCATCTTCTCTCCATCACCGTCTTCTTCTATTTGTGTCACTTGGTCCTGCACACACACACACACACACAGACACACACACACACTGAGACCTCATAGGTGAATGATGATAAAGACTTTGCTCCTGACACTGTCCCTTCTCAACAATTTTCTCCACCCCCCAGGCCACTCCTCTTATACAGACAGTCTCTAACGGGGCACACACACATCGGGATCATGCCTCCCACCACCTTCCCTTTCTTCCCTGTGCCTTTCCAGCCAGTGAAGGAGAGAATTTCCCTCAAGTACCAGAGTCTGCTTAAAGCCTAACATGTGGCCAGAACACACGCCCTCATCAGGAGAGAGCTGTGAGATTATTGTGGAGGGGGTAATGGGGTAAAGAGAGGCAGATCAACTGGCAGAGCCTTGGCACAGAGGGATCCAGCTGCTGGGGAGCCCAGCCTTCCCCATGGAACCTGGCAGGGCTCGAGACGACCAGGGCCAGGGTGCAGAAGTGGACGGTTCTCCTGCAGGGTATGGGTCCTGGTGGCCACGACGTGTCCCATTCGATTGGCATTTACCAAGAGCATCCTGCGTGCCCAGCCCTGTGTGGAACACTCTGCTTCCCAGAGTGCAGGATGATTGCACACGGCCCTGTGATGCACTTGATCCTTTCAAAAAAATCTTACGGGCACCTGGGTGCCTCAGTTGGGTAAGTATCCAAGTCTTGATTTTGGCTCAGGTCATGATCTCACGATTCATGAGTTCAGGCCCCATGTTGGGCTCTGCATTGGCAATGCAAAGCCTGCTTGGGATTCTTTCCCTCTCGCACTCTCAAAATAAATAAACATTTAAAAATTTAATAGACTTTTTTTTTTATTGAGGCGTAACTGAATTATAGCAAAGTGCACCGACAAGAAGTAAACAACTCACTTAAGTTCTGCAAGCACATGTCCACCACCCAGGTCAAGATATGGCCCATTTCTAGATCCCCAGGAGGCTCCCTTGTGCCCGTTCCTGTCCCGATACCTGCCCTGATATAACCATTATCCTGAGTTCTGTCACTTCTCTCCCGTCTCCAAACCTCGTCAGATAAGACTTAGCCAGGACATATTCCGTGGTGTCAGCATTTCACTTAACATTATGTCTTCATTATGTTGGGCTATGAGGCAGTCATGTGTACCTTTTTGTTGCTGAGTAGTATTCCACTGCATGGCGATATCACAATTTATGTATCCATTGCACTACGGATGGGCATTTGAGTTGTCCAAATAAAGAGCTGCTATAAAATAATCTTGTGTCTTTTGGTGGTTCCAAGCATGTTTTTTCCCTATAGTTTGGGTACCCAGGACTTGAATCACTGGGCCAAAGTACAGCATAGAAACATATAGCATAAATATGTGTTTAGTTCTGGTAGGTAGTGCCATATGTTCTTATGGAGATGTGTGTGTGTGTGTGTGTGTGCGCACGCGCATGTCTGTTGTGGTTCCAGGCATATTTTATTGCTTAGAATGAGAATATAGTGTTAAAAAGTGGTGGTAGCTAAAATTAAGTTAAACACATGAAGTCAATAATGACTCTGGTGACAAGGTAATAGGCCGATGTTCTAAAACCCATGTGGATGTTGTGGAAAATGGCTGCTATTTAGGGACTGCTCGGGTCCTGAGGCATATATTCAACATGTGTTCCTAGTAATTATTCGATACATGCTTCACTGTTTTAGTTACCTTATCTGTAAAGTGTGGATGAGAAAACACCCCCTCCTGGGGCTTCTTGAGGAATTAAATGGGGATGTGACACCCCACGTGTATGTTGGGAGGGTGTGTTTCATTATCATCCCCAGGTCACAAATGAGGAGACCTGAGCTCAGAGAGGCTGATTTTCTGCCTGAGGTCACATAGCTGGTGAGCAGCAGAATGGAAACTCGCGTCCGTGTGGTTCCCGGGCCTGTGTTCTCCTTATCACCCCCTGAAGACAGCTGTTTCTTGGTCACCATAAAAGCAATCTATTTCTGCAATATTATATCAATCAGGGATCGCTCACATGGAATCAAAAATCCAAATACAGCCATGTCCTCCTCATTAGCGTAGTGGTGAATATCTCCTCCTATCAACTAGACATGGCTTAAACACTATGGGGGATGACTTATCCCGCCTGTGAAAGAAGTCAGAAAGGTGGCGGCTCCATGATGTTGTCAGCGATCCAGGTCTTTTCTGGCTGGCGTGGTGTCATCCTTACAGTGTGTATCCTCATGCTCTCAAAATGGCTGCTGGAGCTGCAGCCATCATACCCTCCACCCAGACTAAAAGAAAGGGAGACCAGGGGTGCAGACTCCACTTTACAACAGGAGCTTTCCTGAAAACACACCCAGCAATCACTTCCACTTACAAGTTATTGGACAGAAGTTGTCACATGGCCATCCCATATACAGATAAGCCTGGAAAATGTAGAGTTGGTTTTTTTTTTTTGGGGGGGGGGAGTGGGGTAAATTATTACTCACTTCTTGTACAATAAATGTTCTCTAGGTAAAAAGAAGAGGTGAATAGACATGGATGGCCAATAGTAGTCCCGACTACAGGGATCCAGGGTCTTGTTTCTATCAGGCATAGGGAAGGATAGTAAATATAAAAAATCCTAGTAACTCATACAGTGCTATATATACATTCAATGGTTATTCAAAGTGCAGACCTAAGAAACAGAGGGTAATTCAGGGCGCAGACTGGGGATCGCAGAATTAATAAGGGACAAGCCCAAGACTTGGGTCTCTGGTCTGAACTCCCAATGCAGTGCTCTTGAAAGCATTCTTGGCTATTTCTTCTCCAGACTTGGCCCTTTCCTTCCACTTGTATCCCAAAATTGACCTTGCATACTATGTCCTGATTAGTGCAGATGACCAGAAATTTTTGGCTTGCTATCCTCCCTTCCTGAACATGTAGGGTTGCACTTTATGCCTCACTGAGTTGGGATAGAGATACATGAATAATTCTGGCCAATGAATGGGGGACAGAACTGAAAGATGTCAATTCTGGGGTCAATCCGCTAACTAATACAGGACCCTACACAGCTCCCTTTTCCTTCTGGCATTCAGACAGGCAACTGTCCATCAACCTGGGTACTGAAATGACAATGATGAGCAGATCTTCTCGCCAAGTTGAGATGAATATGTGGCATGAGTAAGAAACAAACCTTTGCCACTTCAAGCCACGGGGAGTGGGTGGTTTCTTGTTACTGTAGTGTCATATCTTCTAGCCTGACCGATATATGTAATATTTATGTTTATTTTACTAGATTCCAGACTAAGTGACCCAAACTGTTGCCCAGAACTTCTTCAGTTGTGTTTCTTGAGGGCAAGTAAAAACCAAACCACTAAGGAAAATCAGAATAAGAGTTTTGGAATAAGAGTAAGACTTCTGGTTCCCAGGAAGCAGCCACCAGTTACACGTGACAATTTGGATTCAAATTAATTGTAGTTAAATACCATGAAAATTCAGTTCCTTCTCAAAGCTAGCCACATTTCAATGCTCAGTAGCCACATGGAGCGACTGGTTACCATGCTATCATACTGGTCGACACTCATGTAGAATATTCCCATAGTTGCGGAAAGTTCTCTTGGACAGCACTGGGATAGAGTCTCAGAAGTTGAAGCCAAAGCCCCAGGGCCAAGAAATAATGGAATCTTAGAAAGGAAGAGTGTGCCATCTTAAAATGTGGGTATCTTAGTACCATGAATGGACTCCCAAGACATTCTCGGTCAGGAAATGGGAGAACACATCTCCCTTCTTGAAACGACAGATGCCACCATCAAACCCTGGCTGTCTGCAGGAGGGACTTGGGAGTTACAGAAGGATATAAATATGGATAAAAATGCAAGCAAATGGCAGAGGATCTCACTTTGGGGCCCACCAGGGTCAGCATCCCTCTGTGTTAATTAGAGGACGTTGGTGCCCAAAGCTGGTCAGAAAACCCTCACTGGGTTTTGAATGAGCAGGGCAAGAGGGAGAGAGAGGTCTCTCATTTGGGCAGAATGTGAATTAGGTCAAGGGCAAGATTACTAACAGAAGACTCTACAGTGAACCAATCGCTGGGTGACCGTCACTGAGTGACCTTGAGAGTCCCTCCACCACCATGAGCCTCAATAGCCTAATCTGTAAAATGGCAATAATAATTCTTATTTGTAGAACTCCTTTGCTGGGCGATGTGCCAAGGATGTCATATGCTTCATAGCCTTTTTTATCCTCACAATAAGCTCAGGAAGGAGGTTCTAAAATTACTTTTCTGTCTCTCTCTCTCCTTAAAAAAAACACAACGATTGGCCCTGTCTCCCCAAGTTGAATGTGAACTGCTAGAAGGCAGCTCATCCCTTAATCCAGAGCACCTGGTGGAGAGCAGATAACAACGGACAGTTTCTTCTTCTCGCCCTTGGGGTGAATGGAAGGCACACTGAAGGTGAGTCTGAGTGAGGTCCCAACCGTCCCCCTTTTCAGGGACAGATACATTTACTTCTCCCCAGTATTTCTAATTCACCTGTCCTCCAGGAACCCTGGGAAGGTTACTGCAGTCGGGCAATTGCTCATAAGCAGATGGAGTGCGTCACTTCCAGGAAGAAGAAATGAAGAGCCAGAGCCTGGTCCTCCATTCTTTCTGTCCCCACTGTGGAAACATGTGTGTGACGGAGGTGCCATGAGATGAAAGCCTCGGGGGTGGCTGACCTGCCGTGCCAAGGACAGCTGCCCTGGAGACTCATTCAAACTCACCACAAACTTTGCGAGAATAAGAAGCAAGCATTCACTCCGTCAGGTCGCTGACCGAGGATTATTTGTTACTGCAGCACAACCTGACCTGGGCTAACATGTCCAACATTGGATCCCATTCACCCATGGCGATCTGTGAGCCCCTCATTCATAGCTGATACTAGTGGCCAATAGGGGGTCAGTAGGGGTCCGACCCAGACCGCTAAGTGGACACTACAAAGTCTAGATCCCTGGGAGGGACAGTGACTCCTTTTACTTTCTTACAGGCAGTTGGCCTCGAGGCAAGCCGTTGCACAGGTAAAGTTCCCGAGGAAAGCCCTATTGTTTGACTCTTCCCATTCAGTTTATGTATAATCAGCCAGAGACTATGTCTGTTTTTGAAGTTATCTCCTCCCTCCTTGGGAAATAAAGAACGTAGAAAGTTTTCCCCAGTGACACGTGTCCTGGACACGAGCTGATTCTGTCCCAGAACCCTCCTTTCCCAGAAATCCCTGGTTTCTGCTCCGGGAGGCATAGGCTTCCATGAGGAGGCTCATGAGCATGTGACTCAGGAGGACCTATCAGAATGCTCCTTCCCTCTGACCACAGAGATTGGTTCAGAAGTGGGCGTGGGAACTGAGCCGTCCAATCAGTGGATCTCAGAGCTTTCCTCTTGCTGGGTGAGAAACATAAAAGCATCTGCTTGTGAGCTCTACAAAGAGATCTGCAGAAACCAGAGTTGGAGTGAAACTGGCACCATGAGAGACAGATGAGAGACAGAAAATAATAGTGGTCTTAATGAGTGACATCACTGAGCTCCTGGACCAAGCTTTACTTAATAGCTGAAGCCTCTCACTTTTCTATTACATAAGCTCTGGACTCTTCATTTCTAAGGTCATTTGAATCAGGTTTTCTATTACTCGCAACACACATTGTCCTAATTGGTACACAACTTATAAACTGGGAACCAGGTCTCCTGTCAACCCACTCTCCTCCCGGTATCCTAGAATTAGAGACCCCCAGAGACACAAGATTTTCCTGTCCAAAGCCGGGAGAGTTAAGAGATGTGTCCAAGTTCACTCAGGAAGTCCCTGGAAGTTCCTGGCTCCTCATTCTATGCCCAGAAGGGAAATTGTGTTGGATGTATGCACATAGTCAGAGAGAAAGGGAGGGAAGAAGGGAGGGAGAGAGAGAAAGAGAGAAAGAGATGCTCCTTTTACAGGAGTGAGTGCTGGCTGCCTGCAGCATAAATATATGCAAATTTATTCAGAGTAGCTCTGCATGGCATGGGCAGATATAAGCAAAGTGAAGAGGAAAATTCATCTCAGTCCCAGGGATTTTGCCTCTGATAGGGTGTTCCTCGAGATCTCTGTGAAACCCCCATTATCCCTCCTCTTTTCTCCAATGGGTCCCCAAATCCCAGATGATTCTACTTAAAAACCCACCTCTCTCGAACCCACCTCTCTGAACAGCCCTGCATCAGCACATTGGGTCCTGCCTCATTTGTTTCCCAGGGGACTATCTCTCCAGGCCCCACCCCGGGATCCCTACCTCCAAATTTGTTCTCTGCAGGGCAGAGCTCCCTAAGATGCCAATCTCTGAGCCCTTGCAATGGCTGCCTGACATTCTCAGGACAACACCGAGTTCTGTATCCTAATATGCAGGGGCTTTGAGGCCCCTTCAACAGACTTACCTCCTCCCTTCTGCCCCAAGGGTCCCATGCTACTGCCATGCATCTCTCCCCTTTTGTTGAATCTCCAGCTGCACCCTAAGATCACAAGGCTTCTGAGTGTGCTATTCTCACTGATGGAAATGTCACTCCCTCTGGTACCTGAGAAAAACTTCCCTCTTCTATAGACCCAACTCAGAAGTAATTTCTTCTGGAACGTCTTTCTTCATCTTCTCTCAGTTAGACATAATTACTCTTTCCTCCTGAATATAATAAAATACAATACTGTGTAATCATGTAATATAATAAGAGGTCATAATCATAAGCAGAAGAAGAAGAAAGAGAAGACCATTTGTGAAGTACGGTGGCCGCAACATTATGTTAAGCACTTTATCTGGCTTATCTCATCAAATCATTCCAACACCCCTGCCAAGTAGGGATCATCATTGTTATTACTCCCTCTTCCTATTTTACAGATGAGGAAACCAAGGATTGGTGGGGTTAGGTTGTTTGCCAGTGATTTCCCAGCTAGAAGGAAGCAGGCTGACCAGAGACCATGCTCTAACACATCACAGCATTCCACATGTGGGTTGTGCTTTTTAAGGCGACTTAGAGTTTATTGCACACTTTTATGCCCGTTAAGTAATCTGAGCTTCATGATGATCCTGAGGAGTATGTGTTTGTCTCCCTTACTTAACCATGAGGTCTGTGAGGATCCTGTAAGTTTCTTAGTCATCTCTACACCCCTCACACTCAGCTTGAAGGCTGTAACTGTGTGTTGGATGGATGCATGCATGGATGGATGGATGGATGGTTGGATGGATGGATGGACAGGTAAATGGATGGACAGATGGATAGCTGGATGGGTGGATGGGGGACAGGTGGATGGATGGATGGATGGTGGGAGGATAGATAGGTGGATGGGTGGATGGTGGATGGATGGATTGAGTGGAAATAAGTGAAGGGA
>NW_026057586.1:67033700-67037773 GCF_023721935.1 Panthera uncia
ATGGATTGAGTGGAAATAAGTGAAGGGAGGGGTATATGTATGTATGGATGGATGGATGGATGGATGGTGGGTTGGGGGTGGGAAGTATGGAAAAGTAGATGTGTGGATGGTTGGAAAGATGGAGGGATAGCTGGATAGCTGAATGGAAAAATGGATCAATGGACGGATAATCAGACAGATGAAGTCATAAACTCCAGTAAACTTCCTGTTGTAAGTTAAAATACTTCTTTGAATCCAGGCACCTCCCTAGCCATGAGAGTTATGTGAATGAACTAAGAAATGCAAACCTGCGATATCCCAACCTTTTCCTTCTTTTTCCTTCACCTAATCCCTGATCCCTGCAGAAGAAGAAAGCTATTCCTTTGGGAAGGCTGTCGTTCAGCCTCTCATCTCCATGCAGTGACGGGGCCTAGAACCCCATGTATTTGCACATACTGGGGCACTGAATTTCTTGATGGTGGAACTAAGCCACGAGACTCAGGACCGGCATCGCTGACTCCTGCCGGGGGGGAAGCAGGCATCCCACGCCATGCAGCTCTCTGCAGCCTTCCCCGACCACCGTTGTCTGCTTTCTAAATAAACCCCGAGACAGAGCCATGTGGGGTTATAAATCAGCCGGAAATCAAATGCTAACATGTAAATAAATTGCAAATCAGCTGAGAAATTGGTTTCATTTTGAGACGATAAAGCGCATTTCTCCTGCACTGATTTTGTAAGGCGCCCCTTAAGAATTGTAATATTTCTGTGTGGTAATGATAAACATTAGTGAGTTGCTTTAGAAATGAAAAAATAGACAGCCTCTGGGGATTTGAAAAACATATGCACTTCAAATTTGAAAATCCAATTTAACTGTCCATTATAAGGAGAATAAAAAGGTAAGGATAGGATAATTTTGCAGTAACACAGCATTTGACTAAATCTGATTCCACGATGACAGGCACACTTTAAAAGCTACAAGTCTGAATGCAAGGAGACAGCAAATCATTTATTTATGATTGTAATCTAGCTCCTGTCTAACAAGTTAGAGACTGCACCGCTTGCTCCCTGGCTGCGGACGGCATGTATACACTTGTCAGCCAGCGCTCTTAAAAACACTTCTCACGGAATTTCTGGGTTTGGGAGGGAAAGAGATGATAAAGGAGAGAGAAAACAAAAGAGATAATCCTTGTCAAATTTACCCAAACAGGCAGATGTTGAAAGGGCGGAAGTTGAGGAAGAAACGCATCTCCTCTTCCTTAATTTTTGCTGAAAAGTAATGCTGGCAAATGTGTGAGCGTGTGCACGCATGTATGCACGCCCACACCCCTGTGCACTTCGGCTCGGGACTGCGCACACCCATGGCCTCGCCCGGAGACCGTCTGTGGCTGGAAAAGTTCGGGCGAGAAGCTTCAACTCAACAGTCGGTCTTCCTGTGGAATGTTGGCTTCCTGTTGGAATGTTCACATCGGGCATCTCTGTGGTGATGTCCCTCCACCCCTACCGTCCTACCTGTGGGAGCCCTGGTATTGCAATTAACTTGCAAATGTGTTTTCTCTAAACCGTGGCCCCGGAAGTACACTTGGAAGGTTCTGGAAGCCTGATGGGCAGGGAGAGGTCAGAGAGGCTAGAACAAATGCAGAGTCCTTAAGCCCCCCATGCTTCGAGTCCCTAGATTGGGGACTCCATCCATTACATAGTATTAATTTGGACTGCAAATAGAGTCGTGAGCCACATAGAATTTCCCCATGCTGGGCACTGGGCTAGTCTACCTTTACGCATCAGGAGCCTCTAACATCCCACAACGGTAGGAGAGAAGTCTAAGTACTATGCCCATTTGACAGATGGAGATATTGAGGCTCATCGGGGTTTAAGTTGCCCGAGATCACAAAACCAGGATGTGGTAGAGTTGAGTTCACCTGTCATCGTCCGAATCCGGTGTGGGTGTCCTATCTGTAACTGTGTTCCTCTGTTCCATAAAACAAACATGTATTGAGTGCCCAGCGGATGTCAGATGATGCTCTAGGCAGTAGGGATACGGCTGTGGGTGACAGAGGAGATCTTGCCCTGGTGGACCTCACAGTAAGGGGAGAGAGATGGCAAGTGAGAAAAAAAAAATCAGTAATCACTAATAAGTGCTATGAAGAAAATTTGGGGAAACGTGATGGCTGTGGAAAGGGGGCCAGGAGGGGCTCTCTGAGGAGGTGGCTGTTCACTGGAGACCTCGATGGCAAGAAGGAAGCAGATCTCTGGAGCCCAGGAGGGAAAGGCATTCCAGGCAGAGGGAACAGCAGTGCAAGAACACTGAGGCAGGAATGAGCTCCAGTTTGTGGCAGAACTAGAAGGCATCAGGGCAGCTGGAGAGAGGATCCCAAGCAGGCTCCACATTGTCAGCACAGAGCCCCAGGCGGGGCTCCAACTCACGAATCTTGACATACCGAGAGGCAGACGCTTGACCCACTGAGCCATGCAGGCGCCCCTCACAGAGCCTTTGTAACTGCCCCAGCTGGAGCTCTGTGCCTGGCCTTGAGTGCAAACAAAACCCGTAATCACTGTAATGGATGGAGCTGCGTAAGCTGTGTAGACGGAGCCGCAGAAGGCAGACTCAGCTCCCGTCACCAAAGCTGGATCTTCTCATCCAGACACGCCTCCAGGCACCCGGATTCGGCCTCACGGGGTGACGGTGGGGATGTATTTTTCCACTCCGATGGAGGTCAACTCACATCTACCAGGATGCCATTCAATCATCAAATCGGAGAGGGAGGGGACCAAAAAAAAAAAAAGAAAAAGAAAAAAGAGGTAAGTTATTTCTTCGTCCTTGCAAATGGGGCGGCTGGAAGAAAACGCCAGTGGGTGGATCATAGCCCACTTGTGGCAGTCACGTGATTTCGTCCGCAGGGTGTCCCTCTCGGGCACCCGTAGGTGACGACACAGGAAAAGGGCTTTGGGGCAGGACCTCCTTCGCGTGCCTTCAAACATTACTGAGAACGTGGTCGTGCCAGAGACCGTGGCTGTTCGAACCATTATGTGCGAGAGTAATAATGAAACCGAGATTTACGGACTCCCCAAGCTACGTGACAGACCCTGGATGGGGGCTGTGCCAGCAGCATCTGTCATTGGTACCACAGTCCTGTCGTGTCCCTGCTCTCATTACCCCAAATTCGAATCTAGGAAACTGAGTCTGGCGAGGATTGGAAGCCTGTTCGAGATCAGACGCACCCTGGCCGACTGTGGATTCACACCCAGACTGTCCGGCTCCCAACCCCACCTCTCCCCGCCCACGTGCGTTCACGTCCCTCCTCCTGACGAGGTCCCGTCTTGGGTTTTTGTGTTTTTTTCCGACACCTCCGAAGACGCGTTGCCATAAATACACGTGCAGTTGTTGAGAACATCTGGCGGCCCCTCAGATGACAAAATCTCTGTCGCCCAGGTGGTGGTGGCCATGGCGGTGGGTGTGCATGTCGCTGACTGACCCACTCAGGTCCACGGGATCTGGTTGTGATTCTAGCCGTGCTCACTCGCTGCTTGTCATCCGGGAAGTTTCCGCGAGATTCGATCAGAATTTCAGGAAACCAGGCAGAGCTTGTGTGGAGCTGTCAGATGAAATAATTTGTCAGGGATGATTGTGTGAATTCGTAAATATTTATGAATTCACAAGTTATAAATGTGCAGCTTTCAGGAGGGTAGAACACGAGACTCACCAAGTCACAGATTACAATGAATATTTACAGAAACCCCAATCTGCTAATATTAGTTCTTTGTGCTTACGAAAAAAGCTTTTCTTGGGATTGTAACCCTTTCGGGATAAAGTGTCTGAGGGAAAAGAAGGTTAGAGAAAGGAATCGTCTCCCCGATAAAAACAACAATAATAGTAATAAAATCCCGACGCATCACATTTATATGACGTTTCAGAGCCTCACTGTGTTCACATATTCTCATCCCTTTTGCTAGCCGTTCTAAAGCTGGTTGTCGAAGCGTTTTTTGAACGGAATTGGATTGAAAAAGCCCAAGATGGCAGGTGGTCAAAAGACCTTTTCTCTCTCTCTCTCTCTCTCTCTTTTTTTTTTTTTTTTTTTTTTTTTTTTTTTTTTTTTTTT
>NW_026057586.1:67037873-67060373 GCF_023721935.1 Panthera uncia
GTAACCACTTCAGTAACACTTCCCGTTAAGCACAGTTTCCGGAAAGGCACTGAGCCTAAGGCCTGCCCTCTTTTTGTTAAAAAATATTAGTAAGCATCGGAGAGGTGTTAACGACGGAGTAACACCCAGTCGAGACTTTCTCTTTGATGAAGTCAGAAGAAAATGAAAGGGAAGTCAAAACGGAACGCGTTTCTTTCTGTGCATGAGAAGCTGTGCACCGCAGAGCACGGAGGTTTGGATGGAGACCCGTGGAGCCAGCCGCTTGTGGCTCAGTGGCTCTGTATGACCTTGACCAAGGACTTAACTCCATGCCTCAGTTATGCATCTGTGAAATGGGGAGAATATTGGTACCTACTTGTAAGGATGGCTGTGACCAGGATGAAGTGACCTACTGTGTGGAGAGCGCTAAAACTCACAGATAAATGTTCTATCTGCGTTCGTTAGAGAAATACATGACCGTGGCCTAGGTTCACCCCAAGCATTGTATCAAGTCTTCATGAGGATGGAAGGAGAGCCAGCGAGGTGTGAGCCCTGGGTGTCTCATCTCACTGAATAGATGGCCCCCGTCAGTCTCGCCCACGATCTGTAAATTGGGACAGAAGGAGGGTTTGGAGGGAACGGTTGGATCAGATGACCTCAGGGGACCCCATCTCGTAGGGTCCATCCAGCAGCCTGGGACCAGAAGCCGGACTGGCGATAACTTTCCCATTTATAGTGCACAACGGGACTGTTTGGGAAGCTCCCTGAAATGAGACTCACAGGGGGATGCTATCCGGCTTTCTAAACCCCATCCCCTCTGCAGACCCCAGGCCCATACTTCGCTCTCAGGGGGCAGCCCGTGGGAAGTAGACTCCCTCGTGGCCTGTAACGAAACTTTTCTTGAAGACAGCAGTGGTTTTGTAAAGAAAGGCAACCCCTGGGGCGCCTGGGTGGCTCAGTCGGTTAAGCATCCGACTTCAGTTCAGGTCACGATCTCGCGGTCCGTGAGTTCGAGCCCCGCGTCAGGCTCTGGGCTGATGGCTCAGAGCCTGGAGCCGGCTTCCAGTTCTGTGTCTCCCTCTCTCTCTGCCCCTCCCCCATTCATGCTCTGTCTCTGTCTCAAAAATAAATAAACGTTAAAAAAAATAATTTTAAAGAAAGGCAACCCCTGTTGGCACTGTTTTCCAAACTGGAGTTTTCTTACACTGCTGATCAGTGTGGCTCTGCTATATTTTGAACAGCTCTCTGACATGGAGCCTCAGTCTCCCCATCCACAAAGTGGGGGCGAAACTCATTATCGCCACCTGACGTGGTTCTCCTATGTCTACAACTGGGGCCGTCTGTCTTCTGTAAGGACAAGTGCTAACAAGCCTCCACCTTACCCTGTGTGCCTAGTCCATGCACGTGGTATGCGTGGCCGTGACTCCTTTGACATGGGCACCACGGGGCTCAGTCTCAGAGCTGAGCACGGCTGGAGAAGTCCCCCCCGGGGAAGGAGGGAAACAGTACCCTCCTGAGGCTAGAATCCCTTTCCGTGAGCAGGAGGTCGGGGGCCCGACAGGGCGATGGACTAGGTATAGGTTAAGAATCTTGTGTCTTGAACACACAAGGAAGGTTCGTATTCATTCAATTATTGCTGAAACATTTACCTTGCTTTTTTTTTTTTCCAATTCAACAGTCTTGTGAGTATCACTGCCTGCATTTTGCTGATGGACACACAGACTCGCACGATCCCCTAGCTGGTACGAAAAGGCAAAGGCATACACATCTGTGAGGCTCTAACAGCTACCGATTCCCCACCGTGGGCACCCCGCGTAAACGTTTTCTGCCTTGCCTTCTCGTGCTAACAGGAACTACGTGTTGTGCCAGGCAACCTTCTAAGCTGTTTGTAGGCACTGTCTTCCTGAATCTTCATGGCCGCTAGAAGGCGGGTACTTTTAGTACATGCACATACGTGGTAGCTGAGGTTCAGAGAGGGGAAGTCAGTGGCTGAGGGACTCACAGCCGGAAAGTAGGGAAGGTAGGATTCCACTTATGGCCAGTGGACGCTGGGTCCCTGGGCCCCCGAGACAATACCAGTGAGTGTTGCCGGGGAGGTTGAGTCTTCCAGAGTTGTGGCAGTCATGCCCACATCCAACATAGAGCCTGGCAGAGACTATGTGCTTCGCAAATATTTGTCAAATGATTTTTTTTTAAATGCACCAGTCTCCTGATCCTTAAAAATCTCAACTTATAAACAGATATGTCAGGGAGCAATTATTCACATTACTCAAGATGTCTTCATTTTATAAAAAAGGATTTACATCAGAATTCCTTTAAATAGCACGTCCCCCAGCGCATTTAAAAATATAATTCAATTTATAGCTCGGGATTACACACATGCTTTCAGAAGCCCTCACTTGAGTAAAGGAGGCTGGCTGGCATGAACGTCATTCATTCATCTAGGTTTTCAACAAGCAATTATTGAGCACCTACTACATACCAAGCGCTGTGTAGGAAGCTGATGATTCTGAGGTAAACGTCATGGCCTCAGCCCTTAAGAGGCATCAGGTCTGGTAGGGTAGGCAGAGAAATAAATAGATGAATTTTCCAGGTTAAGCAAGAGTTAGTTGATGCTTTGGGAAAACAAAGGAAGGAGCCCACTCCCTTCTCTCCAGGAATTCTGGGTAGAAAGTCTTCCCTGAAGAAGGGCAATGTGAGCTGGGCCTCGTGAGATATGCAGGAGTTTGCCGCTTAGAAATACCCCCAATCGAAAAATTTTCTCAAAATTAGAACACCCTTGTTTCTAACCTTGAGAAAGTTGCTATATATATATAATTCATCAAATCCATAGGCAACACCATGCCTAGGTAAGTGCGCTTGGGTGTCATATTCATGCTGATTCTCAAAAAAAAAAACATGGTGAGGTGAGAATGTCATGGAACTTTCCTTCTGCGTTGTATGACCACACAAGCAAAGCATCAAAAATACAGACAAGCGGGACATCTGTATGACGTACAATTCCCACCCCCAACATATCCAAAGTTTACAGTTCAACTTACATCATTCAAGGTGTTTCCTTTGGTGAATAGGTGCTGTCTGTTTGAAACTAAAAATAGTTTGTGGTTTCGTGATGCGCACCCGGCTCTTTGGAAAACATGGCACAACACAAGGAGAACGTCTGTCCGTGTCGTTCCATGGTTTCCTACAGCCAATCTCAAAATGGTTTTGTGCCGTGCCATTCATATGCGTGTTGTATCTAACCAATCCCCAATCCCCGAGTGTTGGGCAGCTAGGTTGTTTCCAACTGTTTTCTCCTAATGTAAGTAATGCTGTGTTAAACCTCCTTGTAGCCACATCCTTGTGGTACATATTCGTGCTCCTTTTCTCCCACCACCCCACCCCTGTTAAGTAATATCACTGAGTCAGAGCATAGGCAGAGTGTAAGCCTCTGCACGCAGGAAACATGATCCCCATTCTGCAAGAGAAAAAAAAACAACTAGGGAAGTTCCCAGACCCTGAGCAGAGCCTCCTGCCTGTCAACCCCAAGCCCTTCCTTCCCACAGGCCCACCTGAGCCTCCTGCCATCAGAGAAAATCAATCCTATGGGTAGGGGGAAGGCTTGGGCAGAGAGATTGGAGATCTGAAGTGATGCAGAGTGATTTCTTTTCCCCTTCCATTCTGATCTTGTTCATGGGCCCAGAGAGGCAAACAGAGAGAGCGTGTCTAAACTGAGGCAAGCCCATGCAATGTCCGGCCCCCCCATCCCTGCCTGGAGGTCTCCTGGCAATTAGAGGGGTGTTTCCAGAGCCTTCCTTGTCAGACGCAAAGGCCGGTCTGCTCAGGCAGTCAGACGGAGGAGTGCTTATCAGGTTTCTGCTGATGGAGGAGGGCAGCTGGCAGGCAGAAGGCTCAGTCCCAAAGAGCACCTGAGACCTTGCAGGGGGCTTGGGGGCGTGCTCTTGCCCCCGGTCTTGGTCTTGAGTTTTCCCATCCGCATAACAAGGAATCCAGGCTGTGTGTGCTGTGTAGCGGGGAAGGCTGGGGGTGCAGCTTTCCCAGCGGGGAGATCTTGGGCAAGCCCTTAACCTCTCTGAACCTCTTTTAAGTCCACAGAGACTCAAGGGCACCCCGCCACGTGCCGGATGGACACCGCCCCAGAAGCTAACGCCACCAAGCCCACCACCGCTCCCCAGGAGCGCCCGTCCCAGTTGAGGGATACAGACAAACAGACGCGGCCCGCACAGATGCCCAGGAAGGTGACTGCCAAAGGTGATCGGTGCTCGGGTAAACAGAAACCTGGCAAGGTGATGGAAAACCATGGGGGGGTGGCGCAGCGCCCGGTGGGGGTCTGTCTGAGGCCATCACGTTGGAGGTGAAGCCGTGATAAATAACATGGTACCAGGAGGGGGTGAGAAGGAGTTTGTCCTGTTCTGGAGGGAGAAGAGGATGGGCCCGGGGGAAGCACACTGAGCAGGGGGAGAGGGCACAGGGTGAGGCCAGGTGAGCATGCCAGCTGGAGGAGAGAGATGGGACTTCATTCTCCAGCTGTCCATGAGACTGGGGTGCCTCAGTTGTCTTGTTAATAAAATGGGTTTACAGGTGCTCCGCTCTTGGTGCATCATGAGAACTGGCCGGGAAGGAGCAAACGGAGGGCTTGCTGGTGCTGGGCTGCAGGTTAGAGTTTCAGGGTGATGTAAGGGACTCACTTCAGCTGCATGGGAGACGGCCTTCTGCTCAGGGACTCGAGGGCCAAGCCATGGAAACGCGACAGCCACCACACCATTCTTAGGGGATCCACACTGCCAGCCCCAATCTGGGGAGTCCCCACATGCATCCCATACAAGACAGGCCCTCCAGATGCTCCCTTAATACAGCACTTCCAAAGACACCACTGTTTCCCCACTGTCCAGAACACTGGGCACTGCCACGCACTGAAGGCTCTGACAAGTCCTGCAGGCAAGAACCTTACTGAATCTGCTCCAACTTCCTAAAGCAAGGTTGGTTCCTCCTCCCCACGCAGGACCACGGCCTCAGGGCCTCACCAGACCTTCTCTAAAGTGATCCTCCCCGACCTTCACCTGTCACGCCCTGCTCCACACCTTGGGTTTTCCCGCTCTGTGGCATTTGTCACTAGAGGAACATATCTTACTTGTTCATTTGTTTTTCTAGTTTGAGGGCTTCCCCTTTAGAAGGTAAACACCGTGAGGGCAGGGATAGGGTCTGTCTTAACAACTGCATGCTTCCTGGCTGTTTAAAAATTATCGGTTGAATGAAGCAGGGTGGGGGAGGGCTGGAGGGAGGGAGGGAAGATGAACCAGTGTTTCCCAAACTCCGTCGGTTCCAGAACGGGCTCTTTGCCACGCTCACCTGTTTGTAACAAGAGGGATACAACCTGGTAAAGAAAACCCAAGCCACTGGCGGACCGGCCCCGTTACAGAGGGAAGGGATGGGCATTTTCATTCCCAGACCTCTTTAGCTCGGGCCGCATACGTGCATCATTTTATTGCTTCCCTGGCATTTATGTTTTCAGCTTCTTATCTGCCCCCAGAGAGCGACGACCCAACTGCACACGTGCGGCGGGGCCCCCTCAGGGCACCGTGTCACTGCTCTGTGCCCCCAGCCGGCCCCAGCCCAGTTGACCCCCCCAGCGGGGTGGGGGCGGGGGTGGGGATGGGGAGCTGGGGGTCCTCCAGTCAACAGAGCAGCCAGGCCAGGCTGCAAAGCCCCCGTAGTGCTGCCTCGGAGGGGGAACCAGCTCTGAATGGGAACGTATCTTTTTTGAATTGCATCAAACCCTTCCCTTGCCTTGAGAGTGCTACATTTTTCAAAGCCGCGGAACAGGGTGCCAGGCTGCAGTTTGCTTTTCCCCGTTCACCTGCCTTCAGAGCGCCGAAAAATAATGAACCTCTCCCCCTGCCGCCCCCCGCACCTCCCCTCCAGCCTGCAAAAGGCAGGAGGGAAAACAAGCAGGCGCCTTCCTCCTAAACATTTAACATGCCGTGACGCCTTCACTTCCCCCATGGAAGGAACTGGCTTTTTTTTTTTTTTTATTCCTCTTTTTGCAAGAGGTGTTTGCGGCATGCAGATCAAACCCCTTTCTTCCCAGGCTCTTGTTGGCGCCTGCGTTCAGGGACTTCAGAATACCACGGTGGGGAAGGCAAAGCTGGGTCCCACGGAAATCACGACCAGGAGGCGGTTTGCGGATGGCGAGGCTCTCACTCGTTCGTTCATCATTCATTCGTTCACACAGGCAGCCAGCAGCGTCCATCCATCCATTCATTCATTCATTGTTTCAATGAGTTCCTACTATGCGCCGGGTCTTGTGCAGGACACCCATTCACAACACAGATGCAAATTTCAACGAAGCCGGCTTCAAAGACACCGCGCTTCAACTTGTAGATGCAAGACCGACTTTATTTTTAGCAGGAAAGCTAGTTGGAAAGCTACATTAGCAAAGACCGTCCCCAGGAGAGGTTTCAGTGCCTGGAGGTGAAAGCTGGGGTTTGGAAGTGGGGGCGAGGAGCAAAGAGCCGGAAACACAGGGCGCATTTCACTGGGGGCTCCCCAGCACCCCGCAAGTGATCCCGGGCAGCCCCGTTTTGCATCATTTGCTAAGGGGAAAACAGACTAAGAGAAGAGGCAAGACCAAGCTCACGCTGCAGATTGGTGGGGCCCCGTGTGGAGAGTAGGTGGCCAGGATAAGATGACACCAGGTTCACAGCAGGGTGGGAGGGGGCATGAAGGGGGTCCCCGGCTTTGTATCATTTTACCCATAAGGACTCTAGTGACACCAGGCTCACAAGGAGGGTGTGGTAGGTTTTGTTTTGCAGATGAAGAGATTCAGGTTCAGAGAGGCTGCTGGTTTAGTTAAGGTCACACAGCAGTAAGAAAACCTACTCTGGGATTAGTCTCAAGTGTCCTCTCCCCAGTATAGTGTTCCCTCTCTCTCTCTGTCTCTCTCTCTTTAAAACACACACACACGCACACACACACACACTCATCTCGGCTTCATTCCACCCACAGCAGCCTGAGGACACTCGGAGCCCTGAGTGTGGCTTTTCCCGACAAAGCCAGAGCTCAATTATTGGGAAGTGGCTCCCCTAGCCATTTCTGGATCCATTTGAGAAAAATAAATAAAGCTGGGGACTGACTCTCCAGTGATGACAGGGGCGGATGGAGAGGGGGGTCAGGTGGCTTTGCAATGCCACTGGTGAGAACAGACGACGTCCCCCATCGCTAATGGGGTTCAGACAACACCCCCTTCGGGGCCGAGGGAAGCGCTGGTAATTGAATCTGCATAAACCTAAGGCTTTGGTACTCCTTCCTGTCCATTTCATCCGATTACTTTTTTGTTATGGCAACGACGCCTCTAATGAGGTCCAGGTAAGATTAAGGACATGGGGACGGAGGAAGAAATGCGTATTTAAGGTCCTGCCCCCGGATCCAGCTGGAAAAAAAAAAATTAAATAGTTTTCAGGAAAGGTAGGCTCTGTGTTAGGTCAGGTCAGCGAAGGACTTTGCATATCTGTGTCTCGATCAAAACGCCCAGGTAACTCATTTCATCTTGGGTTGTCCCCAGCTGTCACCTTCCTTTCCCGGACTCCTCCCCTACCTAGGAGGTGTTATTTTTGTTTGAAGGGGGGATTACTATCCATCAAACAGAAATATTGCCTCCAAATTTGGAGTAAGCGGATAATGAGGCCACTCTGGTAATTTCACACTGATGACAAGAGAAACATCTCCATGGCTGACTGACAGTTGCTGTGAGGAGACAGAACCCTCTGGAATCCCTCCCAGGCTAGGCTGGGAGCTGCTCAAAGGAGGGGGGAGGGAGGAAGTCTGGTGGCCTGTCACCCCTGCCCGCTGCCTATGGGGTCTTCACCACCTCGTCAGACATCCAAGCTGACAATGGTGTGAAATTGAAATTGTGGAGTAGATTAAATGATGTATTTAAGGCTGCAGGACAGGAGGGGGGGAAGGCAATGGAGGCAGGGGGTGGGGAGGAGGGGAGGGTCTGAGAGTTGGAGGGAGGCAGGGAGGGGAAAATGGGGGCAGGGGTAAGAGTGAGGAAGAGGAGGGAGGACCAAATAAGGAACGGAGAATGTTGGGGGGGGGGTGATAAGGGAGGTAAGGAAAGAGAAATAGGAAGGGAGGCAATTATGACCAGGAGAGAAGGAGGAGGAGGGAAAGGAGGAAGGAGGAGGGAGAAGAGGAGGGGGAGGAGAAGGGGTGGAGGAGGGGAGGAGGAGGAGGAAGAGGAGGAGAAAGAAGGAAGGGGAGGAGGAGGGAAGAAAAAAGAGGAGGAAGGAGAGGAGGGGAAGAGTAGAGGAAGAGAAGGAGAAGAAGAAGAAAGAGGAGGAAGGGGAGGAGGGGGAAGAAGGAGGAGGGGGAGGAGGGAAAAGGAAGAGGAGGGGGAAGGAGGAGGAAGGAAGAGGGTGGAAGAAAGGGGAAGGAGGGAGAGGAGGGAGGACAGAGAGGGAGGAGGGGAGGAGGAAGGAAAAGAGAAGGGGGAGGAGGGGGAGGAAGCCGAGGGAAGAAGTGGAGAGAGGGGAGAAATTGGAGAGATAAGGGTGGAGAGAGAGAGCAGAGCAGGCAGCCTGAGGGGGCTGTGGAGGAGCCAGGTGGGGGGGGGGGGCTCCGAAGCCCTCCCCGTCCCCCCTGCCTCTCTCCCCTGTAATGTGGGGAGGGTTTATCTCACCAGGAGCAGCAGGCTCAGTCACTGATCTAATCAAATTATTCAGCATTAAAAACTGCCAAGACATTCCAGTACTTGAGCTTCCAGAGACCCAGCTGGGATCAAATGCTAATCAACATCGCCACGATATTTATTCCCACTGTCAGGCTGCTGCGTGTTTGTTTTCCGAGGGCTGCATACTAAACCGGAGGAGGAGGATGGATAGGCCCGTGGCAAGGGGATCAGGACCAGGGATGGTCAGGAGGAGGGCGGGCGGGCGGGCAGGAAGAGGAAGGGACCCACGGGAGGCACCTGTGGAGCGGGACATGGGGACCCTCGATGGCTCGTGCTAGACGCAGACTAGCAAGGCCGGAACCCTGGGCTGCCCTTTCCCGCCTCCGGGATCGGGAGTCCCATTCAGGGCAAACCAGCTGCCGGTTTGGGATTGTGTGACAACCCCTGGCAGGCGGGCCCTCTCCGAGCTTCACGATCCCTCCTGCCTAAAAGCCCGCCGCCCCGGCCGGCTGTGGGTTCCACGAGAGGGAGGTAACAGGAAGCGGTCGGTGCAGGCCCAAGCCTTGGCTGTGTGACTTCACACAAGTTACTTGACCTCCCTGCGCCTCAGTGTCCTCGTCTATAAAAGGAGGATGATAATAATGATGGTGGCAATCCCGTGGGCTCACCTGTTGCGACATTTAAGCATGTGATTACATGGAAAGCATACCAGGAGAGCTCAGGGTACGTTAGGAATAATTGCTAGCTTTTAACATTATTGCAAGGGTTGGATGAAGTAATGTCCGTAAAATGTACCAGGGCAACTGCAGTAGATGAGGTCTGACGATAACGGCCATCAGGACGAAAGACTGAATCGGGTGGCGGACACTGTCGCGGTGTGGGGGGGTGCCAGCCCCTCCCCTTTCCCCGGACCCCCAGAGGGGCCTCTGCGCCCAGGCAGGGACGGACAGACTTCCAGGAAGTTCACAGGCCTCGAGATTCCTCGGCAGCAGCCAAGCAGAGAGGACGAGCCCCACATTCGCCCCTGAACTTGGCACCTCTCTCCCGGGATCCAGCCTGCCCCTCGCCCACTCCCTGAAGGTCACAGCGCCCGGGGGGGGAGGGGGGAAGCCTAATTAATTTCCTTTGTTTTTCAGAGTTTCATTTTTTAAATTACAGCCTTCCCTCCTCTCTAATAAATACTCAACAATTAAAGCTTTTTTTCCCAAAGTGTGATTTCAACATTTCAATGTCCCTCCCCTCCTGTCACCTTCGCTGCCATAAACAGATTCGTAAAAACTGCTTTTGACGCCCCAGCTGCCATTAGCCACTTAAAATCCCGTAATTATCATCCTATCATGGGCCTGTTAACGAGCAGTAAAAATAAGGCCATTGAATATGGTAATTTATTCGTAAATTAGCCTAATGAGAATAGGTTTCAGACACTGTTTACTTGCGGGCTGCCTACGCCTGGCCGAGGCAGCGATGTGCCTGGGAGGGTGGTCTGGCGGGGCAGCGAGCCCACTGGGCGGTGACGCCCCCTCCCCATGGCTCCGCGCCCCTGACGTTGATCCCCGCTCCCTTCATCAAGACGGTGCTAGGCTTCTGTGGGCCACAGGCCCTGCCTGCCTCGTCCAGGTGGTAAGACTCGGCCGTTGCCTGAATGCCTGTGCTGACCGACCCTGGGAGGCATCTGTCAGCAGGCTGACCTTGGGCGCGTCACTGTGTAGCCCTCTGTTTTCTCACGTGTATTATGGGATTGGTATGCCAACTAAGGAGTTATTTTAAAGATTGATTGAAATACACACACACACACACACACACACACAGCTATTTATATATATTTATAACTATTAGGGCATTGGGAGATAAAATCTAGAAGGCTGGACTTTAGGAGCTGGCTGGCTTACCCTTAGAATGTATCCTTTTTTAAAGTTGATTTATTTATTTTGAGAGAGAGCACAAGCAGGGGAGGGGCAGAGAGAGAGGGAGAGAGAGGATCCCGAGCAGGCTCTGTGCTGTCAGAGCAGAGCCCGATGTGGGGCTCGAACCCACAGACGGTCAGAGCATGACCTGAGCCGAAATCAAAAGTCGGATGTGTAACCGGCTGAGCCACCCAGGTGCCCCTAGAGTGAATCCTTATGGTAGTGGGTTGAACAGCGGCCCCTGCAAAAGTCACGTTTACCAGAAACCTCAGAATGTGGCTTCCCTCAAAACTAAGGCCTTTGCGGGTGTAATTCAGTTAAGGTGAGGTCAAACTGGATGAAGGTGGGTCCAAAATCCCAAGAGTGGAGCCCGTAAAAGATAAGGACCCACAGGCACAGAGGAGAGGCAGGGGCCACTGGAGGCAGAGGCAGCTTCCCACCAGAAGCTGGGACAGTCACGGAAGGCTCCTCCCCTAGAGAAGGGGTGTGAGTCAGTATTTGGGCCAGAATGCCCGGAGGATGGAGTTGCTTTTTTCTGAGATTTGGCTTTGGCTGAAATTTGGGCCGAGGAAGAGCCTGGGGTCTGAGCCGGACTCTGCCGCGTGAGAGCCCCGGCATCTGAAGGTCTGTCCAGCTTCCAGAGGGCAGGGGCTCTGTCCAGCGTGGCATAGCTTATTTTGGGCATCATTAATATTTGTTGAGCAAAAACTCAGCCACCAGTCCGTGTACGATGTTTACAGAGAGCCCTCACCGGTGGGCCAGGTACCTCGCTGGCCTTGGACCGGTCTGGCTGAGACCCAGGCTGCTCTCCAGGGCTCCAGGCTGATGTGGGTGACAGGCATCAAAGGGACCTTTGTAGGAAGTACTACCACCATCCATCAGGTGAGTCTGAAGACCCTGGAGCCCAGGGGAGGCCCCGACAGGGGCTGGGGTCTCGGGGAGGTCTGGATGAGTTCTGCTTTTCAGTCACATCGTGACTGCTTAGTAGACGTCAGCCAGGAGAGGGACCAGAGGGGCCGAGTCCTCAAGGCGACAGCGGATCGTGGTGCGTGCTGAGGCCGGTAAGTCAGGTCGTGGGTCTGAGCCTCAGTTTTCTCATCTGTGAAATGGGTTCAATGGCCTGCACCTCCTGAACTTGGCAGGGAGTCGGTGAGATATAGCATGGCCAGTGCTAGGTTGTGTGCCAGCCAACAGAAGCTGCCATTTCTCCACTGGTGGCGTTGTCCTTGACTTGGGGGGTCAAGTTCTCCTGGGGCCGGAAGCCTGGCAGCTTGGCCAGGTGGCCCCACTGCTCTACCTCGGTGCCCCTCTCTCCCTCCACCCTGATCCTTTGCCCTCCAGCCATGCCAACCGGAACCGGGCTTGAGACAGACCCCGGACTCAAACTCGCAAGAAAGGTGGGGTTCCCACGTTCTAGATGGAGAAACTGAGGCCCAGCTATGTGGAGAGGCTTGCCCAAGGTCACCCACATTGCTGGCCACTCTGCCTGACCATGTTCCATTGCTTCCTTAGATCTGGTCTCCATGCCCAGTTTTGACGTCCACCCCAAGGCCTTCCCAGTGCCTGATGCAGGGATATACAAATCCAGCCCCACACTCAGACCAGTCTCTGGGGGTCCTGAGGCTCCTGTGGCTGAGCTCCAGTGAGCTGAATGGATACGCCCTGTGCCTTGGGGCTCACAGTCTGGTGGGGGGTGGGTGGAGTTCGACACTATTTTGATTATTGTCGGGTAAGGAACAGGAACCTGGTGTCAGGACAGGGCATTTGACATAGCTGGGAATCAGGACATGCCTACCTGAGGAAGTGACGTGGAACTGAGACCTAAAGTAGGACAAATGAACCCAGAGATGGACACAGCTAGAATGTTCCAGGTAGCAAGGATGACACGTGCAAAGGCCCTGGGGCAAGAGAAGCCCGTTAAAAGGACAGTGTAACTGGATCCCAGATATGGAGAGGTAACTGATGTGGGGCAAGGTAGGAGCAGCAGGCAGGGCCTGGACCATACAGGCATCTCTAGTCCTTGGAAAGTAGTTGCGTCTTCATCCCAACAGTGATGGGAAATTTCATGTTAAGAATGGCAACGAGGGTTAGAGGGAGCTATGCATGCAGACACAGAGATAAATTAGGAGGCTGTTTCATTCATGGCCTTGAAGGAATGAATAAAAAGAAGGAAGGGGCAATGGATGCCAAGGACAGCTAACCAGGTTGGTGACTGCATAAAGGCTTTGCAGAGCCATAGGCCCTGGGGCAGGGCGAGGTCCACTGGAAGAAGAGGTTCTTTCTTCCAGAACTGCTGTAAGGGCTGTGTCTGCCGTGGTAAGAAGCAGCCCGTGTTCCTCAGCCCTCCCATCCTGAACCCAATGCAGTCACTGATCACTACAGAAAAATCGTGCCCTCTGGGGCTGGAGTCTGAGACAGTCTTCTCTCTCTTCACTGAGAGGGGGCCCTGGCACCCTTGAGTGGGGAAGCTGACCCCACCCCAGCTGGCAGGGAAGGCAGCTCCCTTTTGGAATCTCCTTTGAAACCCACCTTTTGGATGACTCAGAGCTTTGGGCCCTGGAGATCTCAGATGTCACAAAAGTATGCTGGTCCTAAGATCATCATTTCCTCTCTCCTCTGGGTCTCTCTGTGCAACTCATGCTTTTCATTCCTATGCTCCCTCTCAACATCTCTCTTTCTCTCCTGTCTCTCTCTCTCTCTCTCTCCTCCCTTTTTCCTGTCTCTGGCCCTCAATAATATAACCTTTCCCGACTTAGGCTCCTGTTCCATGCTGGGGCAGGTGTCAGGGACCTGCACCCTATGTTCTCAGGGTCTCCTCACCACAGCCCCATTCCTTTCATTTGCATAAAAGTGGGAAACTAAGGCTCAGAGAGACTGGTGTCTTACCTGACGACACACAGCCTGGAGCGGGCAGGGCCATCACAGCTCAGACCACAGTCCATTGCCCTGTCCAGGGTTGTCCCTCTTCCTGTGGCTGTTGGGAAGAGAACCCCCAATTGAAGCTCTGCACCGGACAGGGATCCTGTCCTTGGCGCTCCGCTCGCCCCTTGGCTAACAAAAGGTCCCCGTGAGGTCAGAGCAGGTAGAACGCAGATTCGTTCTGGCCTTAAGACCAGAGGAGACAAAGGGGCGCCTGGGTGGCTCAGTCGGTTGAGCGTCCAACTTCAGCTCAGGTCATGGTCTCGCGGTCCGTGAGTTCGAGCCCCGCGTCGGGCTCTGTGCTGACAGCTCAGAGCCTGGAGCCTGCTTCCCATTCTGTGTCTCCCTCTCTCTCTGCCCCTCGCCCGCTCATGCTCTGTCTCTCTCAAAAATAAATAAAAGCATGTTTTAAAAATTAAAAAGACAAACAGAGGAGACACGTGACTTCACCTGCCACATCCACAGCATCAGCCACCGTATACTCAGGCCCTTGTCAAAGCTTGGACTCGGGGGCAACGCATCTGAAAAATCACGCACCCCCCACCCCAAGGCAGCCCCTGTTTTACGCCCCTTCGTGGCCCTGCTGCCTCCACATCCGCTGGGGACCTGGGCCTTTTTTCTTCCGTCCCCTGACAGAGGCTGCGAGTTTTCAGGGGCAACCGTGATGAGGTTTCCGACCGACTTTTGACCAAACGGATTTCCAACTGCATTTGAAAAGGAAAATATCTTTCCAATGTACCAAATAATGAAAAATGACTGGGCGAGTTTATAACTGTTGATTTAGCCACCAAGTCCCCCCCAGCCCTGACTCGGGTTCTCTGGAGGTTTTCATCAAGCATTAATTCACTCTCTTTCTCGGCACGCAAAGAAATAGGCCCTTCCGAATCCATCCGGCAGTACATTAGCTTCAAGGCCTGTTGGAAATGGTTTAGCATCTGCTCTTAATAGACACTGCAGTGCACGAGGCGCGCGAGGGCTGGGCTGGCGACTCGGGGAACCGACAGCCTGGGAACTGCCACCCAGAAGAGCCACAGGGCATAGCAGGGGAGTGGGCTTTGGGGGGAGGGGGCAAGGGGACACGAAGCTGGGCGTCCCCAGGTGAGCTAACCCGCATGTGAGGCCTCCAACCAACTCGTTAAAGCCGCCAAGGAAGTCAAGGGAAGGTGCCACGACAGGAAGAGGTGTTCCATCTATGCTGTGCACTCAAAGTCCACGGAGAGCTCTTAAACCCCCCAAAGCCTGGCCACACCTCAGCTCAAGTATGTGAGAACCTCTTGGATGGAAAGGATCCTGGGGAGTCAAGACAGTTGTAAAAATGACTGCAAGGCGTTCCGGCACACAACCAAGATTGAGAACCCGCGGCTGCCTGAGCAGGGGTTCCCAAAGTAAGGTTCCCCGGGGCCAGCAGCGTCAGCATCACCTTGTTAGAAATGCAAGTTGCCCGGGGCCCCCAGCCCAGACCTGCTGAATCAAACATTCCTGGGATGGGCCCAGCTTTCCAAGAGATTCTGACGTCTATACAGGTTTGGGAGCCACTGACCTCGCCGGGGCTAGGGAAGGTATGTTGCTTTTCCTGGCTATGCACTCATTCATTCATTCATTCATTCCCCCAACTGGTCGTGTGTTCGGCCTGCAGAGTGTCTCTGCAAGGAGCCTAGCACTGGCCCAGGTACTGGGCATCCAAATGAAAAGTCAAAGGTGTGACTGTGCACCCAAGGAGTTTACAGTCTTCCCATGGAATTTCCTAGATGATACAGACAAAAGCGAGGGCTGTCAAAATGAGGAAAAGCTTTGACCTTTCAGTGACAGCCTCTTTTCTCTGCCTGCCTGCGCCTTCTTTTCTTCATGGGTTGGTTGGAAGCCTCTCCTGTGGCTTAGATCGCCTGTGTGCTCCCACTTCGAGCAGCTAGCGCCCCTGCTAAGAGGTCCACGCGGGCATTGTCCTACTCACATAGGCGTTTGGCATCTAGGAGCCACCCCCACTCTGAAAAAAAAATGGCTTCCCTGCCCACTTCTCTCCCCTTCCTGTGCGTGTCTCGACAGGAAGTGTTGAAACAGGAAGTGGTCACCTCCCATCTTCTGGGCATCCCGGCCCAGACGCTGTCACGGAAAACGCTCACCTCGGCCGAGTCCTGCGTACGAGATTACCCATCGCCGCCTCCCTCCCAGTGACCTAGGACCACCTATGAGCATCAGGGCCCAGCAGATGATCTCAAACTCTTCACGGTTATTACAGGTGTCAACGGGATGGAAATGAAGCCAGGAGCTCTGTCGAGATTCGGCCGTCAAGATCCAAAAAGGAGCATTCTGCTTCCCGGCATTCCTTGCCAAGGATGATCTCAGATTCATCTGTTCCCATTCACAGTGAGCAAAGGCCTCAAGTTTATTAAGGGTGCGGCTGCGATTTCCCCTTCTCCTGTTCCTGAAATTGCGCCTGGGTGGGGATGCTGATGGTCAGAACTGGGGCAAGTCCAGAGAAGAGTGTCCTCATATTGGCACCCCAAGATGTCTGCTGCCTACAAGGGCTTTGGTACCTCTCCTTGCTGGTCTGTCCTCATACCATTAGTGCGCTCGCTCTCTCTCCTCTGCCTGCCCCATCTCCACAGACTCATCTATTTTTTTAACGTTGAGCATTTATTCTGGGAACTCAGAGTTGGATGAGGCACGGCCCTGTCTCGTGGAGCTCACAGCTGGAGCACAGGATGGGGGCAAATGGACAAAGAAACAGACAGTAAAACATGGCTGTAGGAAGCATCCCACTGGAGGCAGTTTGCAAACAAGCGTGGGGAGAGCCATTAACACCGCCTAGAGAAATAGGGAAGGTTCTATGAGCAAAGGATACCCAGACCGAGGCAGGTTTGTTTAATATCTCTGGCAGAACCTGCCTGCCTCCCTCAAATCTCATTGATGCAGGGTGCTTCGCTGAAGGTCTCTTTAAGTCTTAGGGAATGGTCTAGAGATCCACAGGGTAGGCTAGAAGTCCCAGGGAATTCACCAGCCCCAATGGAGAGTGGCCCTCACCCACTGACTCTAGCGAGACAGTGTATCAATACCTCAGTTCCCTCACTCCTCGCACCCTGGATGGTGCTGAAGTTTGTGTTTGATGGTTTTCTAGAATTTCTCTAGAGATTAGATTAATTTAGACTAATCTAGATTAATCTACATTAAGCACCCTCAATAACTGGCTTTATAGCTTTCCCCACTCCCCTGTTGGGGGCATCCTAGGATTCCCCTCTGCAAACACTTCTTCCCTTTGAATCTCTATCTCCAAGTCTGCTTCCAGGGAGATTCAAGTTAAGATGGTTTTCAAGCAGGAGCCTGATGTCAGGTTTGGGTGTCTGAGAAGGGCTGCCCTTTCTATCCATGCGGTTGGGAGTTGGGCTCCTAGGTCTCGGCATGGACACGTGAGACAAGACAGCCCGTTATTTTGTGCGTGTACTCTAGGACACAGCCCAGCCTTCCAGACCTCGGAGTGCTACCAACCTCCTACGACCACAGCCCTGATCAGCTTGCAGGGGTGCTCAGGTCACCCACAAGTGAACACCTGCCCAGAGACGGAATGAGCCCAACTGAAGACCACACAACCCAGCTCCCCCAACCCCATCCCTACGCTCATGCCTGCACTCAACCGAAAAGTACAAGACAAGGTGCCTACAAGATAGAAAGTATCCTGATATAAAACCTCGAGAGGGATGGGGCGCCTGGGTGGCTCAGCCGGTTCGTGGCAATCTCACGGTTCGAGGGTTCCGGCCCCGAGTCGGGCTCTGTGCTGACAGCTCGGAGCCTGGAGCCTGCTTCAGAGTCTGTGCCTCCCTCTCTCTCTGCCCTTCCCCTCCTCGTGCTCCGTCTCCCTCTCTCTCTCAAAAATAAACATAAAAAAAAGTTTTTTTAATGCAAGAAGGAGAGCAGAAAGGAAATCTCGTAAAGTAGCACAAAATGGCATAACCATCCTATCAGGCCCCTCCCCAGTACACTCTGCAGAGCTTAACTATTTTCAGTATGCATAGTCATACCTACACCTGTAGCTCCTTTTTTTGTTTGTTTGTTTAAGTATAGCCTAGTTCAGCCTAGTGCTCGCAGGTGCGGGATACAGTCAGCCCAGCTCCGCAAAGCAAGGTCAGGTCAGGATGCCCCAGCCCCTCTGCATCCCAGAGAGCATCCTTCCCCTCCTCTAAGCCTCAGATGCTGCAGATGCAAACCCAGAAGCTGCAGGGAGGTGGAGGACGTGACTTGCCCGTGGTCACTCTGCCGTCACCGAGGCGAGGTGGGATTGGGGCCAGGAGGACCCGGCTCCTAGGTTCCTGATCCGGCATATTTTGAGGGAGGAACTGAGGCCCAGAGGCAGAAGTGGTCTGCTCAGGGAGACTTGTGAACCCAGGACCGCTGACAGCGCGGTCGTCACTGAGTACCCGCTCCATCACAGGGTCGTGCCAAGGGCGGCCATCTTCACCCTGTCTGCTGTGTCCTCCAAAGTGATCACACTTACCCTCCAGTGGCTTTTACACGACCGAGTCCCCGGTGTGTCTCATGATTGAAAGGGAAAATTAACAGTTAATGGAAAGGAGGGGAACAGGGGGAAAAGGGAGGAGGCAGGGAGAGAGGGAAGGAGGGAGGGAGATCAACCTCAGAAGGACCGTCCCCGGGGAGGTGAGTTAGACTACGAAAGAGCTGATTTCTACACCTGGTTGCAACTCCTGAGAGCTTTTACACCTGGCAACAGGCTTCTTCATGTCTTTGCGCCTCGTCCAATGGGAGTCTGCCTGATGCAGTCACGGACACCATCGAAGACAGCGATCCTAATAATACTTCCGTAGAGCTTGCTCTGCGCTCAGCCCTGTCGTACGTCCTTTACGACCTTGCCTCCCCGGCTGCTCAAAATGACCCCACGGGAGGGCATGGATCCCACCCCACCTTGCAGACGGGGAAACTGAGACACGAGTGTGGTCCCGTCACAAGCGCAGGGCCACGGGGTTAGGGAGTGCCGTGCTGGCACGTGAGCGCGGGGTCGGGGTTTGTCAGCATCAGGCCACGCTGCCTCTGCTCTCCAGCTGGGCAGCATGCTGACGGGGCCGCTGGCCGCTGGGTGGGAGGATGTTTGTGACAGAGCCCGGCAACGGTGCTGGGGTGCTCAGCACACAGTCACTCTTTGCCTGGCCTGCCGGCTTCCGCGCCCTCAAGGCTGGGCTTTGGAATCCACAGACCCCCCCCCATGCCCCCTGCCCCCTGCCCCCTCTCCTCCCAGGCCTCCCTTCCGTTAACCCCAGACCTGATGGTCCCTATGAGGGTGGCCGCTCCCGGCAGGGGTTCCGAGCCTGCTCAGGCCAGCCCCTTGGCCGACCGCTCGGTGCCCAGCACCCCATTATCATTCCACCGCCTTCCAACAGAAATTATAAGCACTTTGTGTCAACCCCCGTCTGCCCCAGCAGCTGCGCCGAGGGAGAGCGATTGAGGTCAGCGGAGGCAGACAGCCTACCCATCACGCCCGCCGCGGCCATTCCTCACGCAGCGACATGCAATCTCCCGCCGAGGGTCACCTCTGGGGAAGCGATTCCTTCAAGCCCAGAAGAAGTGCCAACTGGCAGCGTGGCCGAATCATCATGTGAAACACATTGGAAATAGCAGCCTCAGTAATAGATGGTTCACCAAAGCGGCCCCTTCCTGCCGCGTGTGACCAAGACGGGATTTACTGTAAGCACATTAACCTATTCGTGCTGTAGCACATGGCCCAGGAGCCCGCTTGGCAGGCAGCACAGGGCAAACCCCAGCCGGGCTGTGGGGGGACGGACAGGAGCGAGCAGATTTTATCAGCCGGGGAAAGGAAGAGGTCAGCAGAGGCGCCCAGCCTGCTGCCGGCCCCCGGGCCCCGGGCCCCATCCCAGGGAGACGGGGCCGAAGGGGGGGCTTGGCCGATCGCAGCCTGCTGTCGCCTCCGAGCCCCGTGGACTCTGATCTAAGGCTGGATCAGAGGAGAGGCGTCTGGGTTTCTTCCTGCTCCTGCGGACATCGGCAGTGTGGCAACTCCAGACTCTCCAGACCAGCGTGTTTGGGGGCAGGGGTGGGGGGGGTGCGGGGGAGGAAAGGCGAGAGGAGGAGCAGGATGGCGAGACACAGAAATATGAATGGAAAGCAGAAAACAAAACGTGAAGACGATTTGAAGACTCGGAGAGGGGACACCCTCAGATGAGAAAAAAGAACATCACAGGAAGAAAACATTCCGAAGGAGACAGAGGAGGAGGCGGGGAGGACAGGGGGGCAGGGAAGGGGCGGGGAGAGATGGAGAGGGCAAGAGCCTGCCTCTGCAAAGCTGGGTTCTGTTTCCACGGAGAAGAAAAAATGTTCTTTGTTATCCAGAACCTTGAGTGACACCAGCAGACCCCCAAACACCCCCTCTAACACAGCGGCACCCAGGCTAGCACCCACACGCACACACACTCACGTGCACACATGCACCCACAGGCACACTCACGTGCATGCACCCAAGCACACTCATATAGATGCACACACACGCACACTCACATGTACACACACACACTCGCTACACGTGGCCCACACTCAACCCCCTGCCCCCCAGCCCTGAACACAATTCACTCCCAGGACAGATAGAGCATTACGTGGTCCCCTCCAAAGGAAACAGGCCCAAAGCAGACTGGGGCTGGGTGTGGGGGAGGGGAGGGATGAGCGGGGCGCCCCGGGAGGGGCCCAGGGAAGACCCCAAATGCTATTGGAGCTCCAAGAGCCCTGGGGCCCGCTGTGGGGCCACAGCCGCCCCAGGTCTGGACCTCCGCCTCATCCCGGCATCAGGGTCCAGTCTTAGCGGGCTGTGGCCCCCCGCTAGCTAGAGAGAAAGGGCCACACGGGCTTCTGGACCCGGGAAGCTCCCGCAAACAGCAGCCGGTCTCCGGGCCCAGAGCCGAGCTGCAGGCTCCTTATAGGTGCCGCGACCCCCTTCTGAAGCCGGTGGGCAGCTTCCGGCCACCCTCTGCCTGCCTGTCTCCTGCCGCCCCTGAAACCTCCCGGTAATTTGCCAGAATTAACAGATTTATGGCAGCGCGTTGGTTTGGATTAACTTTTCGTATGTACTTTGTGAGAGAAAAACATTTTCCTCTTCCCTGACTTACTGTTTGCCCATTAATACGCTCCACATTCGCTGGTGCTTAATGACTGTTCAAATTTTCTCTGTTCATAGAGAATGTTGTTGTTGTGATTAAGGGTGCCAGGGCTCTCACAAGTACAAACACACCAAAGCCATAAAAAGGGCAATTAATTCTTAAAAAAAAAAATGCAAGAGTGGGAGAGAATGGATGTTCTGTTTACAGAAAAGCAAGAAAGAAAACATATTTCTAAGAGGTGTCCCTTACAGGACAGTAATGTCTCCTGTAAACCACCAGGAAAATGTCACCCGGCAGATATCTGGTCGTTGGACGGCCGCGTGTCAACCACTTATAAAGCCTGATTCTGGACAGGTCACTGGAAAAAACCACAGTGTGTGGGCGAGGTGGATATTCTGGCCTGGACTCCGTCCCCAGCTCTGGATACATCACCTTCTGCCTCGGAACCTTGGATTACACATCTGCAAAATGGGAAGCTGGGCCGCCAAGGACAGCGGTCACAATTCAAGAGGAAAAATGTGTCTCAAAGCTTCCTTTGATGCCCGGCGAAGAGGCAGACAAGAATGACCCGGTTCCTCGTTTGTTCGCACGTTTGTCGAGCGTCTTCTCCGGGTCAGGCCGTGGGCTGTGTTCTGGGGGTACAGCAGCAGCAAAGACGAAGCCACCAGTCCCGGGCTGTGCAGAGCTGACGATCCAGGAGTAGGGGACAGAAATCTGGAGCCCCAACAAGAATGTGAGGTGGGGGAGGACAGGCAGGTGAGTTGGGCAGAGACAGAGAGGGGAGAGGGGTGACTTAAGTTGAGATCTTTCTCAATCCCGTTCATCGTTCCTAACAATGTGTTTCATAAACTCTGAACCCCACCCTTGATGGCCCCCCCGTAAGCAATTGGGACACATGGAGAGAGAATCGTTAAAACAAAGGTCAAGACACATGCAGTGGCAGTTTTCCTTTAAAATATATATATGCATTTAAAATATATATATTATTTTAAATATATATATTTAAAATATGTATGCATATATATATATTTAAAATATATATGCATATATATATATATATATATATGGCATCTGGCTGGCTCAGTCGTGAATGTCTAACTTCTGCTCAGGTCATGATCTCACAGTCTGTGAGTTTGAGCCCCACATCAGCTCACTGCTGTCAGCACAGACCCCCACTGCAGATCCCCAGATCCTCTGCCCCCTCTCTCTCTACCCCTCCCCCCCCGTCTCTCAAAAATAAACATGTATAATATATATATATATATATATGCCAGAGTTTTTATATTTATATAAATGTATAAGTTTTTTTTTTATAGGAAGTGGCAAGAGGCATGGAGAAACCAGATATAGTCCCTGCCTCCTGGCGCTTAGAGGCTGGGGTGGGGGGTTCTGACCATGAACTCACGCAGACATCATGATTATTTCAAGAACTCTGGCAGGTGTTACAAGGAAGGAGCAGTGAGGTCCTGGGTCTGTGGCAGGGGCCTGGGGATGCTAAGGCTGAGGAAGGGCTCCTGGGGGAAACAGCAGTGGAGCTGAGTGGGGAAAAAGTGGGAAGGTGAAGGGAGGGTGAGAGATGGCAAAGCGTTCCTGACAGAAGGAACAGCATGTGCGTGGGCCAGACCAGTGGGAACACGAGAGCGCTCTGTGGCCAGAAAGGCCCAAGTTCAGATCCCTGCTCCCCTCCCACCTCCTAGCTGTGTGACCTTGCGTAGGGGCTTCGGGTCTCTGAGCCTCAAGGTTCTCATCTGTAAAGCGGATTTGCTGAAACGTCACGGGGCTGCCTTGAGGAGCTGAGTGAGGGAAGCAGGTAGCAGAATGAAGTCCCAAACCCAGGTTGATTTCTTGCAAAGTTGTCACATCTGGGGACGGGACAGGCTGGAGGCGGTGGTCAAGACACCCGGCATCTGGTTCCTGT
>NW_026057586.1:67065373-67155503 GCF_023721935.1 Panthera uncia
AGATTCAGGTGGTTGAGAGTAGGGTGACCTATTCGTTCACTGTTCATCCATCCATCTATTCGCTTGCGAAAACTGGTGTGCCGGGCCCTGTGCTGAAAACTACAGCTCACACAAATTTAACAAATTTGTTAAAGATGTTTAGGGGCGCCTGGGTGGCTCGGTCGGTTGAGCTTCCAGCTCTTGATTTCGGCTCAGGGCGTGATCTCATGGTCGTGAGATCAAGCCCCGTGTCCAGCTATGCACTGAGCATGGAGCCTGCTTGGGATTTTCTCTCTCTCCCTCTGACCCTCTGCCTCTCTTTCTCTCTCTTTCAAAAAGATTTTGACAATAAAACACGAAAAGAATAAAAATGCATGAGCCATAAAAGCAAAAAAAAATCAATATATTGGACTTCATCAAAATTAAATAATTTTGCTTTACCAAAGACACTGCTAAGAAAGGCTGAAACAAGTTGTATTAATAAAATATAATGATGTTCCTGGAAGTTTAGAACATGATAATATGGTTCTCACCCACTTTTACAGTTATCTCCTCATTTATTCATCCATTCAGCAAGTATTTATTGAGCACACACTGCGTGGCAGGAAGCATGATAGACCCTGGGGAATCACGGCAGCTTCAAGGAGGAGAATGGGCCCCGGGATGTGCTACGGACGTTGTGAGACGAGGGCTGCCATAGAAGTGAGTGTGGAGGTGGTGGGAACACAGAGGAGGACTCCAGGAAGGCTTCCTTGAGGAGGTGATATTTAAATGAAGCCTTGAAGGATCAGTACCAGAAAGCAGCCAGTGGCTTGCAGGAAGAAGAGAGGTGGCAGGTTTCAGAACTGAGAGTCATTTTAAGAGCTGGTGGGACCTCAAAGGCAAGGGGAAGACGTGGGCCTGAAGAGGAGGTGGCCACCCTCATGCCTCGGAGGGATCTAAGTGCACCGAGAGGGATTTGGATCTCACCGTGAGGGCAACAGGGATGTCAGGAAGAGGGGAACGTCTCGCAAATAAGAGCCAGTGGTATTCCAGAAACGGGGACTTGGAGGTGAGTGGCCAGGTTGGAACTATGGCTCTATGACCTCAGTTTCCCCGTCCGCAAAATAGGGATGATAATGACAGCGACCAGTGATTGCCATCTTACGCTGTCCCTGAGGGCTCTGTGGGTGTTGATTGGCTTATCTAATCCTTTCAGTCCCCCTACGAGTTGGATGAAATCCCTCTCCCTGTTTTACAAATGAGAAAACAGAGGTCGCTTGGCTGGTCAGCATCAGGATCCAAGCCCAGGCCGTTTGGCTCCTGTATCTGGCTCCTTAACCATTACGTGACGCTGCTGGATGGGGACGCCAGGCCCCCAGGGTTGACAGGAGGACTGGTTGAGGCGGCAATGTAACATGCAACCCAAGCTCCGCGCTGGGAACGCCGCTGGGGGTCTCTAAGTGCTGGCTGCCACTGAAAAGCAGCCCAGACCACCCGAGGGCAGGGAAGGACTGTGCCCCGGGGGCACTGGCCTTGAGCAGGACATCATCACCAGATGCTGTTTCCATAGGATATATAACCAGAGCCCCATCCCTCTGCCACAGGGAGTGAACGCAACAGAAGCTGCCACGCCCATGACACAGATGAGGAAGTGGAGGTTTGCAAACTGTGTGTCCATGCTCCCAAGAGAGTCCCAGAGGGACTGGGGTGGGGGGAGGCCGGGGGGGGGGTTGAAGCCCTGTCCGCGTGCGTCTCAGTCCTGTGAACTCACCCGTGCCTCAAGCCCAATGTAGACCCACTGAGAATAGCGAGCATCCCCCAAGCAAAGACAATTCACAGAAATCCCTTCCCACAGAGCATATTGGTTGGCTCAGGCTGGCGTAAGGAAAGGCCACCGCTGCGGAGGCTAGAAGTCCAAGTTCAAGGTGCCGGCACTTTGAGCTCCCGCTGAGAGCTCTCTTCCTGGCTTGCAGGCAGCCACCTTCTCGCCACGTCCTCACATGGTCTTTCTTCCGTGTGCTCGGAGAGCGAGATCTCTGGTGCCCCCTCCCAGTAAGGACACCAGTCCTGAGGGATCAAGGATCCCTCCGTGCCACCTCATTTAACCCTAATCACCTCCCCGAAGGCCCCATGTCCAAACACAGTCCCACTGGGAGCTACGGCTTCAACAGCCACGTCTGGGGCGACACGCTCCCTGGAACACGCCATCGCTTGCTGGGGACGCACGCGGCCACCGGCCACGGCTGGTCTGGGACGTCTGGAACCAAAGGTGGTTCCCAGGCAAGGGTGTTGGCACAGACACAAAACCTCTACCCTCGAGGCTCACGAACAGAGACCCTTTGGTACAATGAACTTAAAATGAACAGAGATGTGGTTGTCACGGTTAGAAGGCCCTTTGGAACCCGCTAACCAAGGATCTTTGTTTGGCAGTTAGAAAAATGGAAGCTCCGAGTGGGGAAGGCACTTTCCCCAGGTCACACAGCCCGCTCCAATCCAAACGTTCCACCTCCTCCCCCAGCACTTCTTTCTGGAGGCTGGGGGCGGCAGACAGAGGCAGCAAATGGGTGGCAGATGTGGCAGATGGGGAAACTGAGGCTTAGAGTGGGGAAAAGGCCAGTCACAGAGCCACACGGCTTGCTACTCAGAGCAACAGTGAGAGCATTTGTCTCGGGCTCCCTGGGGGCTGTCCCTGTGCTGAGAACTTTCCAGGCTCTGTTTTGCCTAATGTGCCCGGACTCATTCCCTCCCTCTACCCGTGGAGGAGAAGAGGAAGCAGAGGGGAAATGACTTGCCCGAGGCCACCTGGACACCTGCACGTGGTTTCGGGGATGGGTCTCTGCCGTGAGGCTGGATCTCAGGGATGTCCGGGGCTCCCTAGGCTTGGGAAGCTGTGATGGGGCTTCTCTTCCCTCCCCGTCCCCACCCCTGGGCACCCCCCGGGGGGTGGGGAGTGACACCCCCACCCCCCAGACAAAAGGTCCTCACGTGGCTCCCGAACTTGGGGTGTCAGCTCCTACAACTGAGGTGCCACACCCAAGCCCACCCTCCTTCTGGGGGAGGCGAGATGTGGAGGGGCTGGGGGCCTGGGGGGGGGAGGGGACTGCCACTCAGGCTCAGCAGCCAGATGGGCAGACTGAGGGGCTCCCAGCCAAGGGAGGTGCGATCTCCCCCAGCTCCACGTCCTGGAGTGCGAACTTCAAACGCCCGATTCCCAACATTTGGCCATATTTTTTCTTCCTTACCCCAAAGCAAATCCGGCTCCAATGTGGGCTCCTGGCGCCTGACTGGGGTACAGTTGGCTGTTTCGCAGAGTGAGGGTAGCTGCTCACACAAGGGGAGTTCGGGGGGCGGGGAGCCTGATGGGGATGCAGGAGGCGAGGGAGGGCGACTTTCTCTGGTGCTGGCCTTGGAAAGTGTTATTAGTGCCTGGCGAGTGGGTGGGTGGGTGGGTGGGTGGACGGACGGATGGACGGGCGGATGGAGACGCTAATAAAGAAACACGAACCGAGCAGGTAGCCTGAACAGGATGAGAGCAGGACGCCTCTTTCCCCCCAGGTCCCCGGGCCACACTGCGCCTTGGGCATCACACTCACCTCCCTGCACAAGGAAAGTGCCTGTCCCCCTCTGTCTCCTCAACCACCTGAGCCTTCCCAAGCTCTGCATGGCTGGGGCACTGACCTTCTCACCCGACAATGAGCAAAGGGGCCCCTTCAGAGCTGAGGGAGGAAGAGGGGAGGGGGAAGAGAAGGAAGGGAAGGAAGTCTGACCTCTCTGTAAACAGCATGACGTCTCACACACAGTCGGGAAGAGGCAGCCAGGGCCGCGTCCGTGCATGGGTCCCATGTGTCAGCAAAAGAGGAGAACCCGGAGGATGCCATTTGCATGAGATGGAAACCAGGCGAAACTAAGCTATGCAATCGGGGTCAGGAGAACGGTTCCCCCCGGGGTAGGGTGTTAACCTGGGGGGGGGGGCGGCGTGCCTTCTGGGGTGTTGGACACGTTCTAAATCTTGATCTAGCTGCTGGTTCCATGGGAGTCCACATATGTGGAAAGTCAGCAAGTCGTGACCCGAAGACGGACTGTCTTTCAAACACAGTTCTGTGCACGCGAGTGGTAGAGGCCAGCCAAATTTTTAAATAGATGAGACGACAGGAGATGGATGGGCAGATGAAAAGCAGACACCCCCCTCGGTGGACGCTGTTGGGCGCTTGGCATGCATGGGGCCCTGCACTAGTCTTGGGGTCTAGGGGCAAATGAGTCCCAGCCGCCTCCTCCAAAGAGCTCACAGGCCGGGAGACAGGTGCTGGCAGGTGGGCACCACAGCCAAACAACAGGAGGGCCGTGGTCGAAGGGGAGGGAGGGGCTGGCTCAGGGGAGGGGGGCCGTATTTGCCAAGAGCATCAGATGGGCAGAATGGGATAAAAAGCAGAGAAATAGGCTGGGAGCAGAGTTTTACGGCCAAAAGATGCCTGAAAAAATAGAGGTAAAGGCATGGCGAGTGGGTGGGTGGGTGGATGGAAAGTTCGTTCAGGTAAAAATTGCCTTGCACATGGCAAATGCTTAATTCCACGTTGAACGAATGCATAAACGAGTCTAGTAGCTTCTGGTTTCTCGAGCATGGCTGATAACGATGATAATCAGGCAAGGGTCCTCAACCCTGGGAGATTCTTTAGTCCAATGTTCTGCCAGCACCGTTCCGGCATCCAGAATGATCAGGGATGCAGGGCGACCCTCGGGACAAGGTGTTCATCGTGGCCTTATTTATAATGGCAGTGGCCAGGGGACGACCCCCAAAAGATCATTTCAGGGGAGCCTTGACACAGCCACACGGGAACATTCCCTCACCCTAAAGATGACAGGGAGAAAGCATTGTTAATGATACGAAGAAAGTGTTTATGATGGAAAGCGAAGGCAAAAGAAAATAATTAGTATATAAAAGTCGGCATACTCTATGAACTCTCACCAAAGCTTGTGGAGTTTTTTTTTTGTTGTTTGTTTGTTTGTTTGTTTGAGACAAAACAACTTAGGAAAAAAATGACATTGAGGCATTTTGTGTGTGTGACCTTCCCCGAGTGGCAGGATAATTTCGTTTTCTGCCTTGTCACCCGGTCCGCATTAACCAAGCTTTCCAAAAATGGCAAGAAAGTACTTGAATTCTCAGGCAAAGAAAGGCCACTCCCACTCGCCAGCTTCAAGGCAAGAGCAAAAGGGAACTCATTCAAAAAAAATAATGATGACGGCAGTGATGGAGCCGTGACAGTCACTTCCAACACAATCTCCCTCCGAAGCCCCCGTTCGTTTTCAGATCTTGTACACTTGGGCTTGGACATCGCTCAGAGCACGGTAGGGCTGCGGTGTTCGGGTGGGGCAGACCCATTTGCTCATGGTCATGGCCCTGTCATTCACCCAACACACGTTTATTGAGCACCTACTGTCAGCTGGGAAGGCCAACGAGCCACAAAGGAGGCCCCTCGCTGGGAGTATGTTATTAGCTGGCCTGTTGCCCTCACTCGCCCAAGCAGGGTGGTATCCAAGAGCCGCTGACATCTATCAAGTCCTTACCTCATCCTGGGGACTCGACGTGCATCGTGGACATGAACCTCCCTCCAGTCCTATGAGATTAGCACCGCCTGCATTTCACAGATGAGGAAACTGAGGCTCAGAGAGGCCAGGTCATTTAGCCAACAACACGCGCAAGGAGGTGGTGGAAGAAGAGCCCGCGGTCACACTTACAAGGTCACACTTCCTCTCTGAGACCTGCTCCAACACAGGGGTCATGGAAATCAAAGTCATTCAGGGTAAGAGGGCAAACAGGAGACAACGAGGAGATGATGTATTGTCATGCTGCAGAAAGTTGTGTGAAGGAAAACCAAGCAGGCTGACAGACAGGGGAGACAGACGTGTGAGGGGCCAGTACAGATAGGATGGCTTCAGGGACACCCTCTGTGAGGCGTGGCATTCAGTCAAGACTTGAACGAGGGTGCGAATCATGCGGAGAACCGTGGAGGGTGGCCGGGCCAGCAGGTGCAAAGGTCCTGAAGCAGGATGGATCTCGGCACAAACGAGGACCAGGGAGGAGGCCAGCAAGGCTGGAGCACGCTGGCGTGAAAAAAGGGAGAAGGACCAGAAGGGGAGGATGAAGAGGGAGATGTCCTTCTTCACAATGGCCCCAGACAGAGGGCTGAAAAATGCCTTGTGATGCTCACCACTGGAAAAGTTTTGTCCAGGGCCCACGTTATAATGGGACTGGGAAGGCTGTTGTGTAGACAACTGGCTACTGCACCAGTCCAAGCAAGAGACAAGTATGGCCCAGACTAGAGCAGTATCAAGACATAGCCCCCTTCCTATTTACAAAATCAGGGAGGCCAGGGAACATACCCAAAGTCACACAGGAAACAAGTTATCCATTATTACACAGCTAGTAAGTGGAAAGGTCTGGGTTTGAGTTGTGACGGCTTAGCCCCTGGCTCATGTTACAACCTCCGTCACGATACCCTGCCATCCAGTTGATGAACAAGTTTATTTTATGAAACGACAAGGCCAGGAATTACTTCTCTGGGGCCCTGTCCCATCCCATGTGGCCCCAGAGGGCAGAGAGAGACCCAACTTACGGAATATAGTGGGAGCCAGGGTGAAGGATGCTTGCAGTAGGTCAGAGTTCTAAGTTGCAGTTGGCTGCGGGCATGGAATAGAGAGCTTCCCATCCCTAGAAGGAAACGAGCAGAAAGAAATCAATCACTGCATCCATCTAGGCTTTAAGCAGGCATTGTATTAGATTACCTGGATTACATCTTGCAACCTTAATATCCCATGCGCGGGTCACTCATTGAAAACACAGGGTTCCTTGGAAGACCCCCCTCTTCAAAACAAAACAGAACCTTCACGCCAATTTGTCAGGCCGGGAGATGCTCTAGAAAGCTCCGATCTTCCACCTGAGGCAACAAGAGGAGACCCTGAGCCAGGAGCCAGGCCACTTTCCTCCCAGCTGAACGCATTTTCAACTAAATTAAAATCATACCTCATTTTAAATGCAGGGGATTTAAAAAATAATAATAAAATATCTCCGCCATTTAAATATCATTAGTAATTACATTTGATTTTATTTCGAGCTGGTTGGAAACATTTTATTTCTAATTAGGGACATTTGTTTTTAACAAATCCAGTTTACGGGACGGAAAAACCTCCCTGTAATGAATGGGGAGCAGGAGAAGGCTTTGCCGGGTTCGTCACATGAGCCAGGGAAGGGGTCTGGGGCTCTGCGGGGATCAGAAGGCCCCCAGACCCAAGCTCACAGCTCTGGGGCCAGCAAGTTCTCTGCCTCTGCTAGGAAGTCATCAGAGAAGCAGGGGAGAAAGTGCGGAACTGGATGCTGGTTGGAACTTACAATAATAATTATGGCAATTTTTTGGTAAGCATTTGCTATGTCTAAGGCCCTTGTGCTAAGCCTTTTACTATTCAAGACGCCGCCGCTAATGATGATCGTCAGCAGTTAACGTTTATCCAGTAGGTGCCTCGTGCACACTTTGTGTACAGGATTTACTTTAATCCTCACAAGAAACTTTTTTCTTAGGTGGATTCAATCCCTCCTTCTCAATTCTATAATCCAAAAAGCTTTGGAAACTTCAAGGATTTAAAGACACTTGGGGGTGTGGTTGTGAGCCCCCGGCTTCCTGTTACGCTATTTAAAGCAGCAGCCTGGTGGTTCCCACATGCTCCTTTCTTCCCCCTCGTTCCTGGAGCAAGGCTGAGTGTCCTGAGTAGGACTCGAACCCAAGACTCTGTGTTACTGCCCCACCCCCATCCCTGTTCAGCTCACTAACGGGCCAGAGTGTTTGTTGACTGGCTAAGAGACCTCACAGCCTTCACCACGAAGCGGGGAGCTTGGAGTTAGCTAGTTACTGAGCTGGAAGACGTCATGGGATGTTCAGGTCTCACCTTGGCGGGAGGGGGGGAGGGGGTTCATATAAATGCAGATGTCTGAACCCTACCCGGACCTGTGGGATCAGAATTTCCAAGGGTGTGGCCCAGGCATTGGCATCTTCAATATCTTCTCTCCCGTCATGATCTGAGGATGAGCAGCTCAGATCGTAGGCTGGCATTTTGGAGCGTAATCATCCCATTCCCCCCTCCACCTTCACCTGTTGTATGAATCTTCTCCAACCTCCCAGAGAGATGCTTGGCCTGTTTTTGTTTGTATACCTCCAGTGACGGGGGGGCTCACCGCCCGCATAGCTATTATGCCAAAATCTGAACGTTATGAAACATCCCACCGGTGATGTCTAGAGCCTTACAGAAAGAAGAATTGCCCCTGCACGAGTTAACTTGATTGGAGGCAGAATAGGCAAACATCTATGTGTGTGGATAGAGGCTGGGGCTGTTAGAAATTATCTTTCCAGAGAAGGAACAGTAATAGGGCTGCAAACGAAGCATGCCTTGCCATACACCTTGCACCTACAACCAGTGGATTTGATGGCACCAGACGCAGCTCACCAAACGGATGGTCAGGAGATTCCAGCTCTGCCCAGGCCTTCTTTGTGACCTCGTGCAATTCACCCAAGCTCTAAAAGCCTCAGTTTCCTCTTCTGTAACAGGTAACAAACAATAATTACCTCTCAGGGATGTGTAGACAGAATGCCTGCAGGAAAGAGACAGCGTGTTTCAAATTTGGGCCGTTTCATAAAAAGACTCTTCTCCCAAAAGGGGCACCGTATAGGGAAACCACCAGGAATGGTAGAGCTCCCCAAGGTTAGTGGGGAGCAGTTTCTAGCCCCAGGTTGGATGGTGAAGTAGGGAGGAATCGCTGATACCTGGAGGAGAGAGCTAAGTGGGAAGGGCTGCCTGGTAGGAGGAGCTAAGGCCGGCAGGCAAGTGAGGATGCCAGCCTATAGCAGCATTGCAGGGAAGGCAGACAGGACAAGGGAGTAAATACCTCTGCCTGTCTCTTGTCCCGCCCTTGGATTTCCAACAGGGCTCCCTATTGGCTCCCCGAACCAGATGCTGGAGGTCAAGGGAGGTGGTTGATAAAGCCCATGGAAGACAGCTTTCTGGGTACACAGCAGAAGAGAAAAGCTACAGAAGGACCCCAAGGGGCACATAATACAGAACACACCCGTGCTGAAGCTTTAATGGACAAGCAGAGTTCCCAAGCTGGCACTGTCCTGGGTGCACGGGTCAGCCACAGAAGGGAAGGCATCTCCTGCCTTCCCACCTCTGCTGTCCTTGGCATTGACCAACACACCAGACAGAGCACCCGGCTGGCGTCACCACGGGTCAGGCCCTCGGGGCTGGCATACCTGCCCAGCGGCCAATCCCGGGCACTGCACAGATGCAGGGTGTGGCTTGTCCAGGAAGGCAGACAGGCTAGGGGCCGCTGGGGCTGTTTGTGGAGTTCTGGCTGCGTGTAGCTCCAAGCTGTCCGAATCAAGAGGCTGACATTTAACACGCGGCAGCTTCCTGTGATGGATAAATATTAAACACAGCACGACTGGCAAGACTAAGTGAATATCTATTAGTCTCCGAGATGGAGTCTGCAGGCACAAGGAGAGGGCGTCCTAATTGTTCACCCCCCTCGAAATATTAAATAAGCATCTCGCTAGACTGCAGCCGGGGGGACTCGGCCTGGCGTGGCTCTCGCTCACTCGCTCGCTCGCTCTCCCTCGTTCTGTCTTTATTTCCCTTACATTAAGTTGAATGATCTTCCGTGTTTTTGAGGCCAGCCAAAAGGAAAAGAAAAATAGTGTATGGAAAAGTAAGCATTTCGATGACCCTCCTTCAAAGACTACAATAGAAGCTAAAACCGCACAAGATCCTGGAGAGGGTCTAATTCAATGCCTCACGTTACACGTGCTAAAAGTTAAAGAAAAGACGAAGGCCAAAGAGCAGAATTGTGGCAAAAAAAAAGCATCCACGAGTCAAGTCCAGTTCTGGCTACGTTTCATGTACTTAGGCAAGTCTAATTCATAGGTATGTAGGTGCATGTATATACACATGTATGTGTACACACACACACACACCTACACACAACCTTGGCAATGAGCTACAATGCGTGGGACGAGCGTGCCTTCAATCAGCCAACAGGGGTTCACTAAGCACCTGCTGCTAAAAGCCAGACGCTGTACTAGACTCTGAGCTAGGGCAGAAAAACAGCCAGACTGGGGTCATTGCCTGTGTTAGCTACCTACTGCCGGGTAACAAATAGCTCGCGCATGCCGTGGGTCAGAAATCCAGCAAGGCTCTGCTGGGTCCCCCGCTTGAGGTTCTCTCCCGAGGCTGCCATGAAGAAGTTACCCAGGATGGCAGTCCCATCTCCAGGGGTGGCTGGCAAAAGACCCACGTCCAAACTCATCTGCTTGGTGGCAAAATTCTGTTCCTTGAAGCCTGAGGAATAAGAATCTCAGATTCTTGCTGGCTATTGGCTAGAGGCTGTCCTCAGTTCCTCTCCACGGGGGCCTCTCCCTAGGACAGTTTTCAACAGTTTTCAACGTGACCCTTGCTTCATCAAAGGCAGAAAGGGAGAGAATATCTCAACGAGATGGTCCTTACGTTCTTATGTAACCTAATCATGGGAGTGATGTGCCACCCCCTTTGTCCTTATTCTATTGGCTTAGAGGCATCACAGGTTCTGTCCACACCCAAGGGGAGGGTGTCACACAAGGTCATGGGCACTACCAGGTGGGCCACTTGGGGGCCACCTCAAAGTTTATCCTCCGCTTTGCCTAAGGAGCTTATGTTCTAGTACAGGAGGCAGACAACACACATAGAGAAAGAAAATCATGGCTAATGGTGAAAAATGTCAGAAAGAAAATCAGCGGGGTGCTTGATGGAAGATGGCAAGGAGCCATTTCTGGTCGAATGGGGAGACAAGAGGAGCTACTTTGGACAGGGCCCTAGGCAGGAGCACAAGGGTAGTGAACACAGCGGAGGGTGGCTTGAGACGTGGTGAAGAAGTTGGTGGAGGTCCGGCCACGTAGGAGCTCACAGACCATGGGGAGGCATTTGAAAATAATTCTTTTTTTGAGAGAGAGAGAGAGAGAGAGAGAGAGAGAGAGAGAGAATACAAGCAGGTGAGAGGGGCAGAAGAAGAGAGAGAGAATCCCAAGCAGGCTCCACACTCAGTGCAGAGCCCGACACGGGGCTCGATCCCACGACCCTGGGACCATGACCTGAGCCAAAATCAAGGGTCAGACGCTCAACAGACTGAGCCACCCAGGCACCCCTGGAAATGATTCTTAGTTTGTTGGGCAGTATATTCATCTCCTGGGGGCTGCCATCCCAAGGTACCACAAACTGGGGGGTTTAACACCGCAGAAATATATTCCCTCGTGGCTCTGGAGGGTGGATGTTAAAAAACCAGGCATCAGCAGGGCCACACTCCCTCTGAAGGCACCAGGGGCGAATCTGTCCCATGCCTCTCTCCCAGTGTCCCGTGTGGCCAGCCACCCTCGGTGCTCCTCAGCCTGTAGGCACTCCACCCCAGTCTCTGTCTGTGTTGTCAAAGCGCGTGTCTGTGTCCCTTCTGTCCTCATAAGAACGTCAGTCATGATGGACAGACGGGTCCACCCTGCTCCATAACAGCAAAGACCCTGGTTCCAAATGAGGTCACAGACACAGGTGCCAAAGGTGAGGGCTTCGACGTATCTTTTGCCGAGGCGAGGGTCACAAACGAATCCATAATAAGCAGTTTCTAGAAGGTTTGAAACAGAGGAATGACACTTTTGAAAGAGCCTTTTGGTTATGGCCAAGAAAGTATACTTTGGGGGTCTAGAGGAGCAGTTAGAATGGGGGGGGGGGGGGGGTAGAGCTGGGGGGGGGGCCCCCGGAAGGAGGGGGGGGCTGGGGGGGGGGGGGGGGGGGGGGAGGGGGGGGGGGGGGGGCATCTAGATCTTGGTGGTGACCATCCAGACCGCGAGGAAGACAGTGTGGTCGAGGGTCAGAGCAATGGTAGGGAAGCGGTGGCCAAGGAGGAGTAGGTATGCTGGGGGTGGGCGCACCCTTTGGGAAGGACAGGGAGCGGTACGACCCAGCTGTCACCTCCTGGCCGTGATGTGATATCTCAGGATCACAGAGGGGGGATGCATCTCCATGGACAGAAGAATAGCGGGGGGGGTGGGGGGGGCGTGCAGGGGGTGCACACCGGAAAAGGCCACGCGGGGCTGGGGCTGGTACCAATGTTTCACGTTTCCTTCTTCCACAGAGAACAGAACTGAAGAACATGAGGGGACAGAAGTGAGGTGATATGCATCACTTCCGGGAGGAGTTTCAAGAGCCCGGGTAGAATGTGCCAGGCCCCGGTGCCCTCCGTGCTGAGGATGGCGGCGTCTCCAGCGCTGACCGTGAGCCGATCCAGTTTCCCGGGCGTGTGATCTGCACGGTCCCCCGGGATTCCATGCTCAGAAGCACCCTGCGCTCGGTCTAATTCTCTATTTTACCCCCTCTGAAGTCTTAGTAATTTTTTTTTTTTGAGCGATGTCTGATTTCTCCTTGTTCAGTGAGCCTTGCAAATCCTGTAGGGGGCTCTGTCCCCGAGTGAAGGCAGTGGGGGGGCGGAGCCTCAGCCCACCCGTGGGCATACGCCACGGCCACGGCCACGAGCAGTCAACCTTTCTCTTAAGCCCCTGGAGACGGGCGGGTTGGCGTGGCGGCCGGTCGTTTTGTCACCAGAGCCTAGCTCAGCCAGCCCCAACTGTTCCTGGAGGCAACCTCAAGACCCAGGGCTTCTGGAGAGGGTGGGGGAGAAGGAAGCCGCGTGCGAGCACCTCCTTCCTGGGCTCCGAGCCCTGGGCGAGATTTGCTTGCAAGGGATTGTCGTCCTTACCCCAACAGCCGCCACTTCTCGCTCCGTCTAGGCTGTGTCGGTGTGCGTCGTGGCTAAAAGCTGTCGGACGTGCACAGACGTGGGCCCCCTTACTGGCTGGGGGGCCTTGCGCAGGCGGCCCACCCCCTTGTGTGGTATTGCCGCTGGCAGCCTGCCCCTCGTCGGGCCGCTGTGCTGATCTGAGTCGGTGCTCAGAGGGTAGCAGGCATTATTATCGCTGTGTGTCGTGTGGTTGACGAATAGAGCACACGCGGCTTTGCCCCAGAGCTGATGTCTCTGCCTGATTCCTCTGAGTGTCACCCCACGAGGTGACAGGAGGCCCATCTGGGGACTTTCCCCGTGGAAGCATTTAGAAAGGGGAGCTCCCGGCAGGGAAGGGGCTTGCTGGAGGGTCCGGCCAGCCAAGAGGTGCAGGGGTGAGCCGCTGCCGCTCAGGCTGGGGCTGGGCACCGCGAGCGGGGGCTGTTACCGCCAGCGCACAAAGGAAAAGAAGGGAGGCCACTCTAAGCCCCACCGGAGGTCAGTAGCGCACCCACACGGAGGAGGTCTTCTCATCTCCGGGCCTGGCCGCCTCACCACACCCCTGCGGGCTTTCCGCAGAGCCGTGGCCGGTGACCCTGCCCCCTTTGTCACGCTGTGCCCTTCACACCAGTCACTAACATGGTCAGCTCCCGTGCACGTTCCCGTCCAGAGTAACACTTGCCTTTGCAGGCGACTTTCTCGGCCCTCGCTCATCAGAAATCCCTAACCGTGCAAGGTAAGCCCGGATGACAGAGTTCCAAAGTGCAATTCAATATTCCCTCCCCCGTCATCATCTGATGATATGAGCTCCGAACCCGGGCCGGCATTTGGGAGACTGATCATCGCACCGCCCCGCCTCCGCCTTCACTTCTTGTTCGGCTTCCTCGACAGAGAGATGTTTGGCCTGCATTTGTTTGTGTGCCTCCAGTGACGGGGAGCTTACTCACTCTCATAGCTATTGAGCCCAAACCTAAACCTTGTGAAACCCCTCCAGTGCTGATCTCTGGAGACTTGCTGAAGGACCAGCTGCTCGTGCACAGGTTCCCTTGACCCGGGCAGCATAGACGAGCATGTATATGTGTGGACAAGAGCTGGAGGCGGGGCTGGGGCTGTGCTCTAACACACATCCAGTGCTCATGCGCCTGAAGTCACTCATCACTTTTGTGTTCCATGAAGGGCCTCCGACCTCCTCTCTCCTTTAAAATCTTACTCTGTGCTGGGGCGCCTCACTTGGTTGGGTGTCCCGATCTCACGGTTCATGGGTTCAAGCCCCGCATCAGGCTCTGCACTGACAGCTCAGAGCCTGGAGCCTGCTTCAGATTCCGTCTCCTTCTCTCTCTCTGCCCCTCCCCTGCTCATGCTCTCTCTCTCTCTCTCTCTCTCTCTCTCAAAAATAAAATAAAATAAAACATAAAAGCTTACTCTGTGCTCTGCCCCATCCTGGAAGCAGTGGTGAGGTTTACCAATGTCCACATCAACTGAGTTTTCCTAGAGTTTATCCAGCCCTGCCCAGGGTCTCGGCCAAAGCCCCAGGCGTTGGTAAAGCAGTGAGACTCTGAACCAATTGGTTCACTGCCATGCCTGGTGCATCAGTTATCTATGCACAGCCTCACGCTACGTGACAAATAGGTTCAGGAGCCTTCAGCAATGAGCTTGAATTTCTCATGCATCTAGGGTGGTGAGCCAGGTGGCTCTGCTGGCCTCGGCTGGGATCAGGCCCATGTCCGGGGCTTGGCTGGCTGTTGGCTGATCTAGGCTGGCCTCTGCTGGGATAAGTCGATAAGTCGGGGCATGTCGGCTCTCCGCCATGCGCCATTCACCCTCCAGAGGGCTGGCTTCTACGTGTACATCTCCTAGCAACCACAGGGGGCAGGAGAGAGCCGGCACAGCCATATAAGTGCATTTCAAGCTTTTGGATCCCTCGTGCTGACATCTTATTGGCCAAAGCATGCCACATGGGGGGCCCAGAGTCCGTATTGGGAGGGTTTCGAAGGTCGCACAGTAAAGGGCAAAGATGCAGGGGAACTCGTTCCTATCTACCACCCATTGGCGCTGGGCTTGGGCCACACGTATTTCCAACAAGGCATCAAGCAAGTCAAAGCCCGGGTTGGTTGAAGTTTATACAAAACGCGTCAACAGGCGTCCTCAGTGTGTGGGGCTGCTGTGAACTCACAAGAACTGTGTCCAGAAGATGCCGGGCATCTTTGATTCAGCCATCCCACCACCAGCAACTTTTTATCCTAAGGGAGTCGCTGGGCAGTGGCCAAAGTTGTACCCACAAGGATGCTTCCCTGGCTGAACGTTGAAAACCTCAGCGGCCATCAGTAAAAGGCCAGGGAGTACATGAGAGCACATTTATGCAATGGCCAAAGCAAGTCGCCGAGGAAATAGGTGACACCCTAGAAAGTAATAAGTGATAGGGAAAGAAGTAAGTCAGAGGAGGGGGGTGGGTAAGGGGGGCAGGAAGAAGGAGCTGGGGTAAAGAGGTGAGGCCAGGGCTGTGACCTCAGGATCATGGGGTGATGGCAAAATAGGGCTCCAGGCAAAGGGAACAGCATGTGCAAAGGCCCAGCAAATGTGAGGAGTCCTGATGTTTCTGACTCTGCCTCCAGCCCTACAGGCCCAGCTCCCTCCCCATCCTTCCCCGTTCCCACTTCTGTCCCTCCTCCCTCTGTCCACAAGCCTTGGTCTCCTGCCATCCCCACTCCACCTACCCCGCAGACACTTCTGCCATCAAGTCCTCTCCAATGGGTCCCACGGACTCCCATGGTGGCCCATGGATTCCAAAACAGATTCCTTATTCTCCAGGTCTGAGCTCTTACCAAGAGGCCACTTTGGCTGCCCAGTGGTCTCTCCATTTTCCAGAGATGAGCCAGCGGGGACAAGGGCACAGGGGCAGCAGCCACCCAGATCTGCTGGGATAGCCCTTCTAAGGGCATTAACCAATGTTCCCAACAGGTGTGTGACAGGAGGGAAGGGATCTGGAGGTGGCTTGGGACAGAGGGGACACAGTGGGTCCCACAAGCTGATTGAGGTGGTTTCCACTGGCCCTGCCATTTCCCTGCTCTGTGACCGGGTGTAGGTCACTTCTGCGAGTCTCAACTTCCAGTTGCCACGGTGCGTGGCACGTTAGGTCAACTAACAGATGGTAGCTGGGTACTGTTATTGTTGTTGCTGTTCCCTCCTCCTTTCCCTTTCCCTGGCCCTGCCTAAAGCAAAACCCCGGATGCGTTTCAGCCAGGGCCCAAGCTTCTGCTTAGCATGCAGGAGCCTATGTGTTTCTCAAACCCTCTTTTGAATTACTATAAACTTGATTAAGGATTTGAGATATTAGAATATGAGAATACCAACAACGTTCTGTTTTCTGCTGTGGATCCAGTTTTCTCTCCCCCCCCCCCCCAGCCCCTTGAGCCTCTGTTCCCCCAGACTTTGCTGTGCGGTGCCTGGGACACGTATGGCCGGCAGAGACTGGCCCCCACTCGCCCACTGAAGCGGGCCCAAGCCCCTTTTTACAGGTCCCGATGTGGGTGATCAGACAGTAAACACCTTTGTAAAATGAGACCTGTGTTCATGCGTTCATTCATTCATTCACTCACTCATTCATTCACTAAATAGGAACTCAGCACTTAGCATGTGCAGGCAAGGCGTTAGGAACAGGGGAACAGAGGGCAATAGCCAGCGCAGAGCTGCCCCCATCCTAGGGGCACCTGGGTGGCTCCGTTGGTCGTGTCCAACTTCGGCTCAGGTCATGATGTCCCGGTTCATGGGTTCAAGCCCTGTATCAGGCTTTCTGCTGCCAGCACAGAGCTCACTTAGAATCCCCTGTCCCCCTCTCACTTTGCCTGTCCTGCATGCTCTCTCTCTCACTCTCTCTGTCTCTCAAAAATAAACTTTAAAACACAGAACTCACCATCCTAAATGCAGGGCTGATAACAGTGCTGGTTCTGTTACTAAGCACTTACTACAGACACTGTTCATAGATTTTCTAATTTTTTCTCATAACAGCCAAACCCTTGCTACCTGTCTACACCTCCTCAAGCCCCTGCTTCAGATGCGGGGCAGGCTGGGGAACCCAGGAGAGAGGGGATCTCTTCCCAAAGAACAGAGGTAGCAGGGGACAGCCACGGTGGCCCCCACCCTGTGCCAGGACATGTGCTCAGAGAGACTTGAATTGGAAGGAGGACCCTGCCGTGACTAGGGAGGGGACCCTGCTCCGTCCTACATGCGCACTGTGGACCACCACAGGCGGAGACAGAGTCTCTGGGATTTGGGCAGTGGCCTCTGGTGGCCTGTGTGGGGCTCTGTGCTGGATGGCACATGACATCACTTTTCATCTGGGGACAACGAGACATCGATAGCTCCCACTGTCGGCCAAGGCACAGCAGGACATGTGGACCGATGATTATACACGTGATAATAAACATCCGGGTGTTGGTTCACGTGCCCACTTTACAGAAAGGGAAACTGAGACTCCAAGAAGTGAAGTAACTTGTTCTGATTCTCCTAGCAAGCCTGAGGCAGGATGAACTCAGAGCTACGTGATGTCAACGGTCAAAGCTGTCCCCACTGCTTCCCGTGCAATAAATGCTTGGGAGAAAGAGACAAGTGCTGTGGTCCCCGTGCTCGAGAGCCGACAGCGGGTACAACTTGCCAGGAACCCGAGTCTGCGCTTACGTTTCCTTTTTCCACGCTTTCTTACTTCATTGCTTTTGACATATGTATACACCGTTAAACCATCAGCACCCTCGAGATCACGAGTGTACCAATTACCCCCCAGAAGTCTCCTTGGGCCACCTTGTAATCTCTCTCTGCTTTCAGCCTCCACTTCCACTGCCCTCCATCCCAGGCAACCGCCGATCTGCTTTCTGTCGCTGTGGATTACTTGCCTCTTCTAGAATTCTGTACGAATGGAATCATACAGCATGTAGTCTTTTGTGTTTGGCTTCCTCCAGTCGGAGTGATACCCTGGAGGTTCACCCAAGGTTTAGCAAGTGGGTCATTCCTTTTGACTGCTGAGTAGTATTCCGTTCTATAAAAGAGTCTGTTGATGCATTAGCCCGCTGAGGGGCATTATTTAGATTGCCTGCAGGTTTGAGATAGGACAGTTTTGGGCTGTGAACCTGGGTGTAGTCTTTGTAAGGATGTATGCTTTCAGTTATTTTGGGGAAATACCTAGGAGTCAATGGCTTGATTATCTGGTCGCGGTATGTTTTTCAAGATTTTCAAAACTGCGAACCGTTTTCTGAAAAGGCTGTGCTTTTTTTATTCCCAGCAGCAGTAGATGAGAATTCCAGTTTCTCCATGGCCTCATCAACACCTGGGATGAAGAGCCTTTGAAAGTTTGGACTTCTGGGGCACCTGAGTGGCTCAGTTGGTTAAACGTCCGACTTTGGCTCAGGTCATGATCTCATGGTTCATGGGTTCGAGCCCCGCGTCGGGCTCTGTGCTGATGGCTCAGAGCCTGGAGCCTGCTTGGGATTCTGTGTCTCCCTCTCTCTCTGCCCTCACCTGTTTGCTGTCTCTCTCTCTCTGCCCTCACCTGTTTGCTGTCTCTCTCTCTCTCCCTCAAAGATAAATAAACATTTTTAAAAATGAAATTTTGGACTGTCTGATCAGCTTCAGTGGTCTCTCATGATTTGAATTTGCATTCTCTTAATAATGAATGATGTTGAGCGTCTCTTCGTGTGCCTACTTGCCCCCTGTATACCTTCTTTGCTCACATGCCTGCACAACTCTTTTTTGTCCATTGTTTCACATTAAACTTTTTCTTCGGAAATAATTTCAGCATTGATTTTGAGCGGGTGCATGTTTTTCAATCACGTTTTTTGTTTTGTTTTGTTTTTCTTATTATTGACTTTTGAAAGCTCTTTATATTCTGGATAAAAAGTACTTTACCAGATATGTCTTATGCAAATGTTTTCTCCCCATCTGTGTATACACACACTCCCTTAGCAATGGTTTTCCAGAGAGCAGTTCTTAATTTTTATAAGGTCCAATGTAGCAATAGTTTCCTTTATGGGACCATGCTCTGAGTGTCCGATCAGAAACGCTTTGCCTACCGCAAGGTTACAAAGATTTTCATCTACGCAGTGGCCACTTTTGGTGTTCTTTAGTTCTTAATAGACACACATTCACCTCTGGTATTATTTCCCTTTGACCGACAGGGCTTTCTTTGACACGTCTCATAGAGAAACTGGTTCAGCTTTCAAGTGTCCTTCTTTTTTTTTTTTATTTTTTTTTATTTTTTTTTAACAAATTTTTTTTTAACGTTTATTTATTTTTGGGACAGAAAGAGACAGAGCATGAACGGAGGAGGGGCAGAGAGAGAGGGAGACACAGAATCGGAAGCAGGCTCTAGGCTCTGAGCCATCAGCCCAGAGCCCGACGCGGGGCTTGAACTCACGAACCGCGAGATCGTGACCTGAGCCGAAGTCGGCCGCTCAACCGACTGAGCCACCCAGGCGCCCCTCATGTGTCCTTCTTTGGAAACTATTTATTTCACCTTTGTTTTTGAAAAATATTTTCCCTGGGCATAGAACTGTGGACGCATTTTTATTTTCTTTCCATAGTTTAAACGGACCCTCTCCCTCTGGAAGATGTTCAGTCTCAATTTCGTCAAAGGTTTCTGTCTCCAAGCACCTGGATACTGGGTTTCTTGAAGTTTCTCCACAGCTTACTAAAGCTCCATTCCATTTTTAAATTCTCTTTTTCTCTGTGTGTTTGACTTAGTTTTTTTTTTTTTAAAGTTACTGTGTCTTCATGTTCACTAATATTTTCTCCTGCAATGTCTAAGCTGCTGTTAATGCCAACAGGTGTATCTTTCATCCCAGATGTTGTATTTTTTCATTTCTGGAATGTGCTTGAATATCTTTCATGACTCCACTTAATGTGCTCACTCCGCCCTCTAGGTTATCACACATATAGGAAATATAATTATAAAAGCCCTTTCAATGTTCTTGTAATTTCGGGGTCAGTTTCATCTGATTGGTTTCCTTCCCCCTTAGGGGTTACATGCTGCCTACCTCTTTGCATGTCTGATATTTCAGTCGCTTGCCAGCTATTGGGAATTTTAGCTGTGCAATGGCTGGATATTTTTGTTATTTCTATAAATTCTGTTGAAGCTTTGTTCCTGGATGCACTTAAGTTACTTGGAAAGAGTTTGATCCTCTGAGGTCTCGCTTGTAAGTTCTGTCATGTGGGACCCAAGAAGTGCTTGGTCTGAGACTAATTATTGCCCACTGCTGAGGCAATACCCTTCCGAGAGGTCTGCCTGAGAGGACGGGGGTTATTCCTGGATGCTGTTTCAGTGCATATCCCCCTCGCCTCAGGTCATTTTCTCATGAGCGTGTGCTGATAGGGCTTCGGCCAAATACCAAAGGATAACGCTCTGCAAATCTCTGTAGCTCTTTTTATATGCAACCCTCTCCTGTCTGGCATGCTGCTCTGCAGGCTTGTGGTTTTCTGGGCCTCCTGGACACCCAGCCCCGTCTTCATGACTCAGGAACACCCCTTGTCTGCCTGGGTACTCCCTCTCGGTGCCGTGAGCTGGAATGCCTCTCTGGGAAAGAAGCTAGAGCGTCTGTAGGACTGATTTGTGGGCTTGCCACGTCCCCAAGACCACTGTTCTTTGTTGGCTGATGTCCAGTGTCTTGAAAACCATTGTTTCATATGCTATTTTTATTTTGTTTTCAGGTGGGAGGGTAAATCCAGGCCCTGTTAGTTCATCTGGGCTGGAAGCGAAAGTCTTCATATGGCCAAGAAAGCATGTGAAGAGGGCCTCTGAGATTGGTGTTATCTCGTTTGGTATCAGGCCCTCCGATGGGCACTCCTCATGGATCATGGAGCACACAGACAGTAACTGAGGTTCCCAGATTTTGAAGGAGCTGTCCAAGGTCACAGAACGAGGATTTGAATACCAGTCTGTCTGATTATACTTGGGCTTTCCCTCACCACCTTGCTGTTCACTCAAGGGCCAGACTGACTGATTGAATGAATGAATGGAGGGGTAAGAGGAAGTTTGTGAATGTACACAGGAGCGTTTAGCATGCCTGTGGGTCCCCTCATTTCTCATAGTCAAAAATGCCAGGGCTGGACGGGAACACTTGTAGATCATTTTGACCATTTGAGAAGCTCAAGGGAAGTAAGGAATTTACCTAAAGCCACACAGCCAGGGAGTCAGCCCTGAAATCAAATCACTTCTCCGACTCTTCGTTTTCAATGGGGGCTCACAGAGCAAGAACAGACTTCCAACTGTGTGTGTGTGTGTGTGTGTGTGTGTGTGTGTGCATATAATATTTGGCTTTAAAGATGTATTCAAGTATGTCTCTTTCACCTGGGCTTGCAAAACAGTCGGGTTTTATTTGGACAAATTAGGCTTGAGTGCATGGCAGAGCTCTGGGTGAGGGGAGAGAGGTCAGAGCTAACAAGGAGAAATAAAGCAGGGATGTTCGGTTAGGCTGTGTCGAGGCTTATTTAGAAAACGCGCTCAGTCCACTTTCCCCTGCAGCTGTAACTTAATCTGGAAAACCCTCCTCCCAGACGTCCTCTAGGCTGCTTTCACTCTGTTGACCTGCTGGAACTGTTTTCTTAGAAAGCGAGTTTGGAAGCAAAACCATTAAAAATGGCTTGTGTTAAGGGGCCTCCCAGTTCAGGCTGTGAGTCCCTAGGGACAACCATGAGTGTGGAATGAAATAAATTAGGAGACACTTTCTGTCGTGGATTATACAATCCGATCCAAGCTAGATTAATACATATATATGTGTGTGTAGACAAACACACATTTATACATGTATATATACATACATGTGTGTGTGTGTGTATACACACATTTATATATTTATATTTATATATACATACAGATATAGGGATAAATCATATATGTAATATATATTACATATATACATATAATACATATATATACATAAAATTTAATACATATTTATACATATATACATATAATACATATATATAATATAATATAATATAATATAATAATATAATATAATACATATCTATTACATATATGATCTATCCCTATAAGTAGAAAGTCTGGGGTAGAGTACTTGGGTAGAGTACTCTCAGATAAGCTAAATCCAGCTGTTTTTGTCCTCTTTGAAAATAATGTTATCATCGCCATTACAAAATGAATCTATAGTTTAGAAAAAAAAATTTAGGAGCACCTGGGTGGCTCAGTCTGTTGAACGTCCGACTTTGGCTCAGGTCAGATCTCATAGTTTGTGAGTTCGAGCCCCGCATGTTGGGCTCTGTGCTGACAGCTCAGAGCCTGGAACCTGCTTCGGATTCTGTGTCTCCGTCTCTCTGCCCCTTCCCTACTCATGCTCTCTCTGTCTTTCAAAAATGGAATAAACGTTAAAAAAATTTAATGTACTAAAAAGTGGGAAAAACATAAAAATCACCTCAAATCCAGGCACCTGGGTGGCTGAGTGGTTAAGCGTCTGACTTTGGCTCAGGTCATGATCTCATGGTTCATGAGTTCGAGACCTGTGTTGGGCTCTTTGCTGACAGCTCGGAGCCTGGAGCCTGCTTCAGATTCTGTGTCTCCCTCTCTCTCTGCCCCTCCCCTGCTTGTGTTCTGTCTGTCTCTCTCTCTCTGAAAAACAAACATTACAAAAACTAAAAAAAAGAAAATATATCAGTGAATGACTGATAGATTCAGTTATTCATTTACATTATCATTGTATTATAGTTAATCATTCATTATATACATTTAGTGTATATTCAATTATTCAGTACATATTATTGAATATTCATTTTCTATTTAATTATTCAATATATATTAGTTTAAATATATACATTCAATATATAGTCAACACATATAAATGTATATACATATATACAGAGAGAGAGAGAGAGAGAGAGAGAGAGAGAGAAACACTTACTTTGGGTCATTTGAGGATCCCAGGAAAAAGGCAACACTTAGATGTCACCTAATATCTACCTCTGGGCAACCACTTGATCTCTCTTGATTTAAATAAAGCCCAGTGACGCAGGCCATTCAATGCCAGCTTTATATTTAGAAAACAATTTCTCAACTTCCTGAGTAGCAAAAGTAGCTTTTGTGCCACTCTCTGTAGCTCTGTTTTTGTGGACGAGCACCCGCCACGTGGTTCCGTGCCCTCTCCCGGTGAGAGTCTCGTCACCACCCCCGCCCCATGTCAATGTTTCCACAGTTGCTGACAAGGTCTGAGACAGAATGGTTATGTTTTCCGAGCTACTCGTGTGTCCAGGGAGCAGTGAGCATAGGGTTAAGGAGGATTGAAGCATCCAGTGCTCTGCACAGATCCAGCAACAGCCAAGAAAACCTCCCTGAGCCTGGGCTTCTGCACGGACACCATTAAAGAGACCATTGAGCCCCAGCTGTATTCTATTTTAAAGGTGTTCGACTACATCCCACTCCTGAAGGCTTGGAGACAATCTGCTCTGTTTGGGGCAAATTTGACTTGGCGGTGAGACACGGGCGATGGCCAGCTAAACTTTGCACGTTCTTTTAAGGATGGTTGGGAGCGAGCTTGGTCAAGAATACTGTGCACTCTTGTTCTGCGCTGGGCCTGGGAGGAGTGCTTCTGGGGCTGGGGAGGACAGTGCTTTCGGTAGCCCTGACGTAGGGAATGAGATAGACCTTCCACAAATCCCTTTTGATGTTCCAGATTATGTGGGAAGATCCCGCTTGTTACTGTTCTGTTTTTAACACCTCTCTAGCACTCGCGATAGTCTCCCTTTTTAGCAGCAAGCAGGCTTCAAACACAGCACTCTCAGCGAGACGCGGTATCTGACCGGCCACCTATAATAGCATGGAATATTCCTGTTCTGCCCACTCGAAGGTGCCTTGACTGTGAGTTGCGACATTATTTTTGCAAACCCCTAAGAAAGAAGAAAGATCCCAATGAACTGTGAAAGACCACTCATTGTAAATTACTTCCCAATCAAAGCTGCACTTAAAATGTAAAAGAGAGACAAAATAAATACACACTAACAACAACATCAGCAAAACCCTGCATATCCTATTAATGGCGAAATTTGATATTGTTTGTGGTTGCCTTCTATTAATGGCTGGTGATGAGGATTTTCCATTTAAAGTGGCCACACAAAGAAGCTTTTGAAATAAATATGTTTTTTTTAAAGAACCTACTAAAAATACATTAAATTATTTCATTTTAACAATTTAATTGTAATCACTTTATTTCATAATAATTGCTGCAAATTAAATTAGATATTAAATACATGTGTTCGTTAAGTGAACATATTTATTCAGTTAATGAAAAATCTTAAGCAAATTATAGCATTGCTGATACAGATACTGTTGGCTGGATTATCAACTGAAGGTTGGGAATCCCCAGTATGAATGATTTGGCAAAGCGTGGGTGCTTAATTACGTTATCTCCAAGGCTTTCTGAATACGGCCGGGGGGTGTCTCCTATGACTGGAGGTGTCCTAACTATTTTGTTTATTTCCACCTTTCTGGTAGGTGGGGAAATGGGGGTGGAAAAAGAAGAAGGGATGTACTGAGTTTGGACCCGACCTCAGGAATCCAGTGGGATTGTGCACCATCACCTATATGTTCCTGTTCTAGGGGAGAGAAGTCAGCCACAGAGAGTCTCCCTCAGGTGCACGTTTTTTCTTTCTTTCCCAGGACCAAACACAAAGTCACACCGTTCATTGCATTATTCAAACAGAATCTCTTGCTGGGTTCAAACCAAGAAACGGTTTATGTGCAAACACTTTTGGATCATCATTTTGATGTTCTGGATTTTGATCTGTCCATTTGTTGGCTGGAATACCTCTAAGGAATATTTTTTTCAAGAAGGGCAGATGACAGGCGTCTGGCTGGCTCTGTAGGCGGAGCATGCGACTCTTGATCTTGGGGTCATGAATTTGAGCCCCATGTTGGGTGTGGCGATTACTTAAATTAAAACAAAATGTTTTTTGAAGAAGGGCAGTTGAGAATATGTTTTTTGTTTCCAGACTTTTTAAGTGTGTTGGAATGTTTTCTTCTGTTGCTTTCATACATTAAACAAACAGCTTGGCTGGGTATAAAATTGTTGGGTCACAATTGTTCTTCTTTTATTGTTCCTTTCTGGGGGCCTTTATTTTTGCAGAGGAGAAATCTTAGTCTTTTGAAGGTAAAAATGATTCTTTTACTGTTTAATTTTTCCTGTTTAAATTTTTAAAGGAGTTTTTAATTTACCTTTGAGATTCAAAGCCAGAATTCATGCAGCCATGGTCATTTGTTTATTATTTTATCTTAATGTAATGATGCTTTTCAAGACTCATTCTCAAGATTTTTTTCTTAATTCTGGGGTGTTTCTTTCTTAAAGAATTTTATTTTATTACTATTCTTTTTTATTTAAGACAGACAGAGTGTGTGAGGGAGAGGTGCAGAGGAAGAGAGAGAGAATCTGCAGCAGACTCCATGCTCAGCATGGATCCCGACACAGGGCTCAATCCCACAACCCCGGGATCATGGGATCAAGAGTCGGATGCTCGATAGACTGAGCCACCCAGGTGCCCCATGGGATGTTTCTGTTGTATCCTTGGTTAATGATGGAGCTACAATGACTCCCTCTCAGGATGGTTATTATAATTAATTGAGATTTCTCCCTAGTATAATTTGGATGATTCCTGGCACCCACTAAGTGCTAGAAATTTTAAACCTCTTTTCTGGTTCCTTCATATTCATTTTGGGGATAATTGGGCATTTCTATGATATTAGAAAAAAGTTCATATTTATTCATTAATTGGTGTTGCCATGATTATTTTCATCAGAGCCTCACTATTGCACCTAAGACAGGACACTTTATGATCCCCTGGAACACATGAGACACATCCATTTTGATGAAAGAGGCTTTGAGATTCTACCAAAATCTCTAGGAAAGCACCAGGCTTTTAGTCAACACCAGACTCTCATGAAGCATTTTGAGAATAGAGATATGCATTCCAAACTTTCAATGAGTGAGAAGGCATAAAAATTCAGCCACTGATAAATGCTTTCTTTCTACAAGTGCAATTAGGCTTGCTCAGCAAATGTAAACAGGTTAAAAGAGTATCTCTTAAGAGAGGAAGAACTTTTTTCAAGTAGTTATTAAAGACCCATCTACAAATTGCATATGTGTTAATTATAAATCAAGTACTCTAGAAACACCCATTGATAAATGATTTCTATGCAAATTATAAATCGCTTAAGAGAGCTCATTCACAAAATGATCTGTGTGCTAAGTACAAATCAAGCAACTTAAACACACATATACGACTGGTACATGTGCTAATTACAAAAGACACTTTAGAGACCCTCATTTACAAATTAAGTATGTGCTCACTGCCCACTAAATAGTTTAGAAAATTCTGTGCACCCGTGATTTTCATGCTAATTACGCAGCAAATAATTTGAAATACATATTTGCAAATAACTCATGTGCTAATTACACAGCAAACACTTTCGAAACACCAATGTACAAAGGATTTATGTGCTAATGATATGCCAAACACCTTAGAAACCCCCAAATACAAATGATTTATGTCTAATTACACAACAGACACTTCAGGAACACCCATGTGCAAATGATTTATGTGCTAATTACACAAAAATGTCAAACAACAAATTACTTGTATGCTAATCACAAATCCAAATACTTCCTTGCAATTGATTTATGTACTAATTATTAGTTGTTCTTATCTCTTTTCTTTAAGGACGCACTGTCATCGGCAGATTGACAGCTTTCTTCTGCTTGGTACTCATGATGAATATAAATAAAATTTGAGTTCATAGTGAAAAGATTTTAGGACCCTCTCTTTATCCTCCCCCCCTCCCTCAATGTTGTCCAATTATTACAGTCTGATCATACTTTGGCATGCTGTGAATCTGCAGAAGCATGGGGTAAAAATATTCTCTTTCTTTTGTTTGGAATCATCCAGAGAAATTAATAAACTGTGTACCACTCAGTCTACATAACAATCTTACACATTCAAGGGGACTGTCGCTGTCCTCAATTTATTTACACATAAATGACATTATTTTGTCTGTCATTACCACTATGTCTATGCCCTCCAGGGCTATGGGCTCGCTTACACAAGGTCTCCATATCCATTATCTTCTTGGCTGGCATCTCACGAAAGAGGGAGAACTCAAGACCAGGAGGAAGAATTTCCAATTTTGCAGATGGGAACACTGAGGCGCGGGGCAACAGAGTTGTATTTCTCCCACCAGGCCTCGTTCTGAAGTCCGCCAGACTCCGCAACTCACAGGCCTTCTTCTTCCTGGCTTCTAGTCTGCGCCTCCCCCTAAGAAAACCTCAAACTGTCTTCCTTCCAGAAGCCTCTACAAACCAAACATCCACACCGCCCATAGGCCCCACTGTCTCTTCCTACCCACCCCATGCTCGCTTCTCTCCTGTCGGGTGTCCCCAGGTCCCCAGCCTCTCCCTCCACACCGTGCTGGAATTCCAAGCCAGACTGGGGGCCCCGGCACGCTTCTCACCTCTTTAAGAGTGAAAATGTATATCCCAGAGATTGGGATTTAATTGACTGATTAATAACAGAAAACCTAATTGAATGCTCCCAGCTTGTATGTACGATGTCTTAATGTTAGAGCCTTGGGAATAAACGCACAGCAGGGGAGTCTGAACTGCGGCAAAGTGCTAGCACGTTCAATTTAAGAGTCAATCTCATTATACAGGAAGCTGTTCCCTTTATCCCCCTGGAAAAGCTGGCGCTCTCAAACCAGATTCCCCTCGTACCGGCATCCTTGACTCTGTCCTGTCTGGGGGAGATGCAAATGCAGGGGTGGGGTGGTCCTGTCTCTCTCTCTCTCTCTCTCTCTCTCTCTCTCTCTCTCTTATTTGTTCTCTCCACTGCATATCTGAACGGCTCGGCAAATATTCATGAGAAGCCCTGGTGGGATCTGTGAAGAGCACAGATGTGGGCCCTGGGAGGTGAGGTGTAACTTAGCATCATGGGTGCTGAAGGGTGACGCAGCAGCGAGGTGCCTTCAAGTCACCTTTCAGACGTCACCAGGGCGGCCTCACTGGAAGCCTTCTGATGCTCAGAGCAGGTGTTGTGGGGCAGGGCTCAGAGTGATGGAGAGGAGTGGAGGAGAAGGCTGCCAGCCCGTCTGGTCCTCCTACCACTCATCAGACACAGCATCCCAAAGACAGGGCCGCAGCCTCCTTGGTGTCTGTATCAGTCAGCTCAGGCTGCTTTAACAAAGTACCACCGACTTGAGTGCCTTAAACAATAGAGAGGTACTGTCTCACAGTCCTGGAGGACTAGGGCCCAAGATCAAGGTGTGGGATGCTTGGGACTCCCCTCGTGGCTTGAAGATGGCCACCTTCTCACTGTGTCTGTCCTTCCTCTGTGCATGTACCCCTTGAGTCTCTGTGCATCCAGATTTCCTCTTATTTTTTAAAAAAATGTCTTAATGTTTATTTATCTTTGAGAGAGAGAGAAAGAGCACATACAGGAAGGAGCAGAGACACAGGGAGACACAGAATCCAAAGCAGGCTCCAGGCTCTGAGCTGTCAGCACAGAGCCCAAAGCAGGGTTCAAACTCACGAACCACAAGATCATGACCTGAGCCAAAGTTGGACGCTTTACAGACTGAGCCACTTGGGCGCCCCCAAATTTCCTCTTCCTGTAAGGACACCAGTCACATTGCATTAGGGTCTGGCCTAATGGCCTCATTTTAACTTATCACCACTTTAAAAACCATGTCTCTTGGGGTACCTGGGGGCTCAGTTGGTCAAGCGTCCGACTCTTGATTTCAGCTCACGCCATGATGTCACAGTCATGAGAAGGAGCCCTGCATCAGGCTCCACACCGCTCCCTCTGCCCCTCTCCCATTCATGCACGCACTCTCTCTCAAAAATAAATAAATAAATAAATAGATAAATAAATAAATAAATAATAAAAACCCCATCTCCAAATACTGTCACATTCTGAGATCCAGGGGGTTAGGACTTTGACATGTAAATTGGGGCAGTGGTGACACAGTTCAGCCCATAGCAGTACCCCTACTTGGATAGCTGTAAGACTCCCCAAGCTCAACACGCCCAAACTCGGCTTCATGATTTTGCCCCTCTGCCCAAAGCTGTGGTTCCCCTTCATCTTCCCCAATAGGCAGAGGGCCACTGATTGAGAGCTAAGACATATTCATCATTCTTTTTCTTCCCTAACCTCCTGCCCCATCACCTCCAACCCCTCCCATGGACCCAACTCCCCAGACACCATGGCCCCAAGACCATGTTCCTTCTCTTCCTCCCTGGGCCTCCACTGCAGCCCCCAGCTGTCTCCTGGCAGCCCAGCCCCGACATCTTTGGTCCATTCTGCAGAGCAGCAAGGGGGACCGTCTACAGTGCGCCTCTGACCGTGTGCCCTGCCTCCCAGCTCATACACCCACCCTCTCTTCCCCCACCCAGCCCCGAGGTCAGTCACATCACTGCCTCTTGGTGGGCCTGAGAGACAGGTGCAAACCACATCTCAGCCTCCCCTGCCTTCGCGACCCCAGTCTTGGGACTCAGTCTCAGTCTGTTCCTGTTTTCGCCACACCCTCCCCCTGGACACACTCACCCACAACCACAGCTTCAGTTACCTGCCAACACCCAGTAGCCAGCTGCTCTAGGTCACTCGCCGAAGCCAGACCTCTCGCCCACCTCCCAAAGCCAAGCATCTCGTGCGTGTGCTTTAATCCATGATCTCTAATCAAGACACCACCCCTGTGGAGTAAATATTTGCAATGAGATACTTGGTGGAGCAGAACTTATAATTATTTTATTTTAATTGAAAGAGCCTGACAGCCACTTCCCTAAGTGAACACAGTAAGTCACCCTGGGATAACCTCTTGGATCATAGAAGAGCCACATACATGGTCCCTCCAGTTAAGGCGATAGACACCCATTGCTCAGGAACAAGTGTGAAAGGGGCTTCTGATAGGAAAAGGGGAGAGGCCAGACTCCTTTCCTTTCACCATTCCAAATGAACTTCCCTGCAAGACTGGAGAGGTCCCGGAAGAAGCAAATTGGTTGGAGAGAGCTCAAGAGCCCCACAGTAGAGTTCGCTGGGAAGGACGGAAGAGTCCGGGCTAGTGAGGCGGCCCCCACAATAACATCCAGGCGTTTGGGGAAAGGGGCAGTGGCTGAAGCGGGTGGAGCCCATGGTCGCGGCCCCTTAAGGAGCTGCAGAGCGATTGTGACCTCTAATAGATTTTGCCGGAGACTTTGTGCATGGAGCAGCCCTGTCATCTGGGTGGGGGTCTGAAGCAGTGTCCTCAACGTGAAGAGGGGTGCACCAGGCTGCACCAGGTTAGCATTCGACAGCGCCACCTTGTGGGGACCAGCCTCTAGTTAATCCTCCACCCAGCTTCAGAAGCAGGAGTGACCTACCCGCTGACAAAGCAGCGCGCCTCGAGGGCCGATGGACAAGTTAAACTTCTTAGCAAATGTGGCAGGTGCAGGTTCGACGGATGCACTGGAATATTTAAGAGACTTTGGCTCCACCAAAGAAGACCCCCTAAATGTTCACTAAACATATAAGAATGGCTCAGCACCACCAAGTCATTGGGAAAATGAAAATTTAAGCCACAGTCACTGAGCCGTGTATAGCCATGTTGAGTCTCTCTATTGTAGGCCTGAAACGAATGTAACCTTGTGTGTTAATTGCACTGGGATTAAAATCAAAAACATAATTAATGGGGCGCCTGGGTGGCTCAGTCGGTTAAGTGTCTGACTTCAGCTCAGGTCATGATCTCGCGGTTCATGAGTTCGAGCCCCGCGTTGGTCGGGTTCTGTGCTGACAGCTCGGAGCCTGGAGCCTGCTTCGGATTCTGTGTCTCCCTCTCTCTCTGCCCCTCCCCCACTCACACTCTGTCTCTCTCTGGTTCTCTCTCTCTCAAAAATAAATAAGCGTTAAAAATTAAAAAAAAAACACATACCTAAAAGAGGAAATAAGCATAAATAAACCATAATGACATATCACCCACATACTCTGCAGAATGGCTGAAGTCAAAGGTCTGATATCATCAAGTGTTGGGGACGACACAGAGCATCCAGAAACCTCAGACTTCCTGGTCGGAGAGCACCTTGGCTCAACCACTTGGGAGAACATTTCAGTGGTAGCCACAAAGCCCGGATGCGTAGACTGTGACCCAAGAATTTCATTTCTGGATCACCGTATGCACAGAAAAAAAAATTTTTTTTCCACCAAAGGACCTATCAGAATGTTTACATTCAGGAACATCGTAAACCTAAACATTATAGCCTGAAACTGAAAATGACCCAACTGCCCATTGGTAGGGGAAAGAAAACTAACCTACAGTTTATCCACACAATGGAACACTACTCAGAAAAATAAAAAAGAGCCAGAAGAAGCAGGAAGAGAAACATGGGACTCTACAAAGAGGAGTCTCACATTGTTGATGGAAAGAACCCAAACACACAACATACAGCGTGTAATGGTTGATTCTATTTCTTAGAAATTCAAGAACTGAAAAAATTAATCCATAACGGTAGGACTTACAGTGTGGTTTCCTTTGGGAGGAGGAATGTTGACCAAGACCTAAGGGGCATCAAGGAGACTGTCAAAGCTCCTGAAATACCCTTGTCTCCATCCGGGCAATGCCTGGATGCATTGTGTGGGTACGTCTATGGACTGCGTTGTGCTGCCCCAACGGTAAGTGATGGAGCCCTAGCCCCCAGTGCCACTGTGCTTGGAAATAAGGCCTTTGGGAGGCAATTAGGATTCGATGAGGTCATAAGAGTGGTAAGATCACATTACACTGGTATCTTCATAGGAAAAGATCGCAGAGAGTTTTCCGTGTCTCTCTGTCTCTCTCGCTCTCGCCCTATGTCTCTCTCTCTCTCTCTCTCTCTCTCTCTCTCTGAACATCGGAAAGGCCATGTGAGGACACAGTGAGAAGGCAGCCAACTGTAAGCCAAGAAGAGGATTCTTACCAGGAACCAAATCAGCCGGCACCTTGATCTTGGACTTCTAGGCTCCACATCTATGAGAAAATCAATGTCTTTGTTTAAGCCACTGGCTCCATGGCCCCTTGTGAGGGAGGGCTGCGATGAGGAAGACAGGCATGTACATATGCCGACTTGCACTGAGCAATTTGTGCCTTTCACTCTAAGTTAAACCTCAACACAAAAGTGGGTACAAGGAGAGAAAAGCAAGCATGGCCTCATCTGTACCCCCAGCTGGTGAGCAGGCCATGTGGGTTGCCTATCTCTGTGCCCGCTTTGCTGATGAGGAAGGTGAGGGAGACCTTGGGGAAGGGACATGTGGCTGAGCAGAAACCAGTTGCTTTCCCCCAAGCCCTGAGCCGGGTGATGGGTTGTGATGTGTGGGTCCCAGGTGACCTCCAGGAGGAGCCCAGGCGTCACAAACGGCTATTTACAATGCAGCATGGTCCACATCGTGGTGGGTTCGTGAGGGCACCAAAGGGCACCTAGAGGCCCAGGATGCCGGGAGGTGGGGGCTTCTGAGCCAAGACGTAAGAGGTGGACAGACAGAGTCTGCATTTCAACCCAGTCTCCACCTCTGTCGGGGGATGTTTCCAAGCCTTGCTCCTTCCAAGTGTGGTCCACAGGCCAGCCGCATCCCACACGTAACAAGATGCCCAGGGAAAGCACATTCACACAGGAAAAGTCCTGGTCTCGATGTTTCCAAAGTACTTGGGGGGCCAGAGAGGTATTAATAATGGCACCCTCTTGAAGGACTGGATCACCCTCTCTCCATCCTGGCTGCAAACATTAATTTTTCTTTTATTTTAGAGAGAGGGAGGGGGCAGAGGGAGAGAGAGAGAACCTCAAGCAGGCTCCACGCTCGGCACGAAGGCCAACGTGGGGCTCCATCCCACGACCCCGGGAGCATGACCCGAGCGGAAATCAAGAGTCAGATGCTCAGCTCACCAGACTGAGCCCCCAGGCGCCCCTGGATGCAAACACTTTTGAGCCCCCAGCTCTGGACCCCCCCCCTCAATCCCCACCGATCCAGGTGAGCAGATTCCCTGGGGACTTTGTGTCTACACTCACCTCCTCAACCCCCAGGTTTCCGCCTCCCAGCGGACGGACGCGTGATCATCGGGCAATTAGGCGCTGATTGGAAAATGGGCTGCTTACCTGCGACAAAAGGAGGGTTTCTCTTCTCTGAGACCTTGGACAAAGAAGGCTTCCAGGGTGGCTAATTACCTGATAGGTAGCAAGGCTCTCACCTACTGGGCCTTTTAGCTCGCTTAATAAAGCAATTTGCCCGGCCTTTGTCCCTCCCTTGTTGTGATTTCTTGGCTGACACGGGCTTTTACCAAGTAAGAAAGTGATAGGAACCCTGCCTCCTCCACAGCTCAGCAATGAGGAGGGAAGAAAAAAAGCTCCTGGGGCTCCTCCGTCCTCACCAGGCCAGGGGCAAGGCTGCTGCTGAACTGGGTCCCTGGGAAAAGGCCAGAGCCCCCTGCCCTTGGGTCTGTAGAGCTGAAGGTGCGTGTGAATTATTGTACACACTTCATCCCAAGAACGGATCGAAATAAGACTGTGTGTGTAAAAGGGCTCAGCGAAAAGTGAAGCTCTATTTAAATGATAGTGGTTATTTTCTTAGACCAGGTAAATGTAATGGGGCCATTTTTTTATTCAAAAATACACACCCTCTAACAATGAGGTGGTCCAACCATTCCGGTAGGCCTGAGATTCGGGGCTTTCCTGGGACGCCAGACTTTCAGTGCTAAAATCTGAACATTCTCAGGAAAACCAGGACATTGGTCACCTGTGTTCCCAGGCACCGGGAATACAGCCGTGAGCAACACTCAAGGTGTTGTTCTGATGGAGCCGAGGCTCTAACAGAGAGAAAAGGAAAGAAACAACCAAGCACATTGGTACGGGTGATAGTGTTATGGTGGAAACAAAGACCTGAAGTAGGGGGTCCAGGAAGACTTCTCTGAGGCTGGATGAATGACAAGGGTCAGCCACCGGAAAAGATGTGTGTGTGGTGGTTGAGAGAGGAGTTCCTGCTGGTGCAGTAGCAGGTGCAAAAGTCCTGAGGCAGGGCCGTGTTTGGTGTGTAAACGAAGCCAGACGGAAGCTAGTGTGGCTGGAGTGTGTGTGTGTGTTTGTGTAGGTGTGGGTGTGCACCTGCCGGGGACAGTGAGAGGTGATGTGGTTGAGAAGGCTGGACCATACCAAACTCACAGGCCAAGGTAGAAGTTTAAATTTTACTCATTGCAATAGGAAGACAATGAAGGGTTAACCCCGCCATTCTTTTTTCTAACTTCCCGAGTCAAATACTTTATTCATTGCTTCTCAGTTTCCCTTCCATTGTGACGACTGCGTTATGAGCACAGGGATAGCTGCTTTGCATAATTTTTGCTGTATATTTTTGTTGTCATTCAGGACTAACTATCTTCTAAACTCCATTACTATGCCTTCTTTAGAAGCGTTTTAATTCTAAACATATGGCGAGGAGAAAGGTGGCTAACTTTCTCCTTTTTCTTTTTCTTTTTTCCATTATGGTCTAAGAACAAGATGCAGACTCTTTGACATATACTGAGACCTGCCTTGCAGGCTGGCACATGGTACCTATTCCATGTGTGGCTGAAAGTATTTTGTATTCTCTAATCTTTTCAGGGCATGTGATTATAAACATCAAACTCACCGATTTTGTTGTTCGAATCCCCTAGGTCCTTATTAACTTTCTGTCTTCTCGATCTATCCATTTCCAAGACCCATGCTGACCATTTCTCATTATGATTATGGGTTTGTCTATTGTTGTTAGTCAATTTCTTAAACTCCGTTTTCAGAGTTTGTTATAAAGGACGTGTAAACTCAAAATAGTTATCTTGCTGGTTCTTCTTGCCTCCTAAGTTGTTGTAATGATTCTCTTCATCGCTGAGAGAAAAGGAAAGAAACAACATTAGTTTTCTCTGATATTAATATTGCTACCAACACAGGGTTTTTTTTTTAGGTTACCATTTATCTAGTTTATCTTTTTACAACTTTTACTTACAATGATTCATTTCCTTTTGCCTTAGGTGAGTCATTTATAAAGAGTAGATTGGTTTTTTTTAATTTGCCTTAGTTCAAACCAAGAATCTATTTTAACACATGATTTGCCTAAAGGTGCATTTATGGCGATTTCCAATATATTTTGACCTGTTTCTGTTTCTTCTTGTTCACGTTCTATTGTGTGCTTTTTTCTTTAGAAAATTTTTTTGAAGTTTATTTATTTTGAGAGACAGAGAGATGGGGGGAGGGACAGAGAGACGGGGGGAGAGGCAGAATTCCAAGCTGAGCCCTTCCCGACATCCCAAATTCTCCCATTCTTTGATAACACAGTGAGTGTCTCTGAGAAGTAAGCTCTCTCCCTTTTTCTTTGAACGTGTCTATCTTTAGAACCTAGTCTCCAACAACTGTTTAGTGTGAAGGAAAATAGAAGATAGAAAAAAATAGAAAATGTCAGCCCGGCAGTTATTCTTTTCTGGGCACTTGTAAAGTGTTATTTACGGTCTCCTGGGGTCCAGCAGTGCTGAAGAGAAGTCTGCTGTCAGTCTGATTCTTGCTGCTTTGAAGGTCACGTGTCTTTTCTGTCTGGTGGCTTTCTCTCTCTGACTTGAGGGTGATGTAATCTCACTGTGGTGGGTCCAAGTAAAGCCAGTCAGTCATGCATTTATGCGTATTTGCTGAGTGGGGATGCTCTGCGTGATTCTTCAGTCTGAAAACACAGCCTTTTACCTTTCTGCTTTCGCCTCCTGGACTTTTGCTCTCCCCACCCCCCTTGTCGTTTCTCACACTTTGGAGGCTCTGTCACCCTTATGTTGAATTCACTGGCTCTTTTCTGAATTCCTCCCCATTACTCTCCCTCTGTCTCATGGTTTCATTTCTCTCCATTGCCTCAAGGACGGTTGGCTACATCGTATCGTCCTATTCACTACTTCTCCCTGGCCCCTTAAAATCTGCGGTTGGTTTTACCCACTGAATTTTTAACTGCAGTCATAAGTAAATGATAGAGAAGATTCATAGACAATATATTTAGAACAGTATAGATTTTGAGCAAATAGCCTTTGGTTCTTTTCCAAGTCTGCCTTTACGACGTCTTCTTTTTCATTATGTTTCCTCGTACATCTCTTGTGTTTGTAATCGCTTTAGATCATGCTATTTTTTTCTCCCTTTCAGATTGCTCTATATGTTTGCCTTCTCCAGCTACTAATTTTTTATTAATTGCTCTGACTGCCGGTCCTCTCCCGAGGTGATTTGTTTCCTCTGCTCCTCTGTAATTTTTGTTGCGAGCTCCTCAGCAATGGAGCTGATTGCTCTGGGGAATCTGAGTGCTCCCTGAGTTACCGTATGATCCACAACGAGCACTTTCTGCCTTCCTAATTCCTGCGGTCCAAGCGATTTCAACTGAATTTCACGTGCGGTCCTCACGCTACACAGAGAATGGACATCTGTACCCCACACGCATGCATGAGGCAGGCTGAGGTCTCAAGTTCTTTGGGGGAAATTTTCTTTTCCCTCTCTGTCCCTTTGCCACCCCTACCTAATGTCCCGTACCGCCAGGTCCCTCCCTACCCGGGCTGGGAGGAGGGTGGATGTGTTTGAGTCTGTGTGACCCAGGAGCCCTTCTCCAAGATTGGGGTACAGGGGGAGGTGAGTGGGCTTTTTCAGAGCCTTCTACCTTGTTGTATCTCTGGTCCCCTGTGGTGTTAGGACCCCAGACCCCAGCTCCAGGATCTGTCCCTTCTCTGCCCCTGGCAGGCTGCCATCACACCAGCTAGTCATGTGGTTCTAGCTTCGACCTCCGTCTTTGTTTCTCCTTTCTGGTGTTCTTTCTTCTTCGGTCGTGCTATGAGCATTTTTATCATCGTGTCTATCATTTTATTATTACAATGGATCCAGAAATCTATGTGTTTGTACAGGAAGAGAGGCACATCTACACCAGCTCAGTTCACCGTGCTGCTGGATGCTCTTCATGATTGTTTTTGTCCTTAGTAAAATATGTAAATGACAGCACAACATCCAAATGTATTCAAAAGGCACGCACCCTGGGGCGCCCGGGGGGGCTGAGGCCGTTGAGCTCCAGGCTCTTGATATTGGCTCTGCTCACGAACCCAGGGTCCTGGGATGGAGCCCCATGTGGGGCTGTGCATTGAGTGTGGAGCCTGCTCGAGAGTCTTTCTCTCTTTCCGCTGCCCTTCCCCCCCGTTCTCTCTCTCTCACTCTCTCAAAATAAAAAATAGGGGTGCCTGGGTGGCTCAGTTAAGTGTCCAGCTCTAGCTCAGGTCATGATCTCACGGTTTGCGAGTTTGAGCCCCGCGTCGGGCTCGGTGCTGACAGCCCAGAGCCTGGAGCCTGCTTCAGATTCTGTGTCTCCCTCTCTCTCTGCCTCTCCCCCAGCTTGTGCTCTGTCTGTGTCTCTCAAAAATAAATGTAAATAAATACATAAAAACAAGAAATACGAAAAGGCACACATCCTAATGTGCACGGTGACGCATGGCTCAAAGGACGTTCTCGAAGTCAACCCGGCCCTGTACCAGGCACCCAGACGAAGAGATGAGAACCCACAGCCTAGAAACCCAGAAACGCCCCCGTCGCACCTCATTCCACTCCATACAGCCCTGAAAGTCAACCCTTACCCTGCCCTGGACCCCGCACGTTCGTTTTGCCTCTTCTTGATTTTTATCAACTGGAACGAGAGCGCGTGGCTTCCCGTGTGTCCTGCTTCGTTCGGTCAGCACCGCGTTTGTGAGACTTACCTGTGCCCCCGTGTGTGGCCGTAGACAGCACGCTGCACCACCGTAGGGGACCCCGCCGTGGGCGCAGCCCGTCGTCTGTGCACCCACTCTCCTACCGATGGCCAGCGGGCGGGCCTCCCGGCTGCCGCGAGTATGTGCCAAACATACAGCCCCGGGAATGCTCACGGCTCGCCTGAGAGTGGAGTTGCCGGCTCGGGGCTGAGGGCATGCCCAGATCTATTCGCTACAACCCTTCAGGCGCCTCTTGAAACCGTCCGCCATCCCAAGGTCCCTGGGTGCCAGGCGCCTGCCATTGTTCACTGCTATCTGCCCGCTGCCTTGTATACCACAGGCGCTTGATAAAGGCTTGCTGCATACATGAAGGAATGAATGGGTAGAATTGGCAAGGGGCCCAGATGGCACAGCCAGGCCTGTCTGTCACACATGCAGAGTCCCTGGGGCGGCTGGGTGGCCCCACTCCGATGCAGGGAGAGTGGCCAGCCCTGCGGGAGGCAGGAGCAGTGGGAGGAGGGAGCTTGCTCACCCAGCCCCCCGCTGGCCGTCAGCGTCTCCAGCCTCCCCCACAGCCCAGCAGGCGCCCCTCACCTTTGCATCCTAGCCGCCCCGCAGCACGACAGCCTCTCCCATCTCCTGAAATCTCCAGAACGTGTGCCTTTAGCCACCCAGCAGCCCCGGCCCCTGGAAACTCCAACCGGATGTGTCCCTTTGCTTAGCGCGGGACATCAGGCAGCCCGGAGAGGTGTTTTCGTTCCCAGTCTCCTATTGTCCTCAGAACCGTCTGGAAGGCTGACAGGTCTGGGAGAGGAGGTAATTCCCCTCCGAGCTGATCGATAGAAAAGCCTCATGGTGCCTCGCGCCCGTGTCAAACACAGGGCGTTCGGCATCACAGTGCTCGCAAGGCTTGGCTGAGTTTTTGTTTTGTTTTTTTTTATTCCCCCCCGCCTTTTTTTCTTTTCTTTTCTTTTCTTTTCTTTTTTTTTTTTTTTTTTTTTTTTTTTTTTGATCTGTCAGGTTGGTAAGGACATACCAAAGTCACCAAACGTCTGGTTCCTGAATCCTCGGCTGCCCTGCCATGTTCTCAAGGAAGCGCGTGTCTGTGCGTGTGCAACACACAGAGAGATGGACGTGGGAGGGACGAGCAGGCAAAGCGGAGCCTAGAAGGAAAGAGAAAAGAAAGGAGAAGCAGATGCACTAGAGAAGGTGAGAGGCATGAGGAAGGAGACCCGGAAGGAACAAGGCAAGTGGAAGGAAAGGCAGGGACAGAGACATGATGAGCAAGGGTAAGATAATGGGCGACATAGGCCAGGGAAGAGAGGAAGCGGAAGGAAGGAAGGAAAGCATGGGGAGGGAGGAGAGAAGGAAAGAAAAAGGAGGAGGAAAGGAACGAGGATGGACAAATGATTCAGGGAAGAAGAACAAATGGAAAAGAAAAGAGGAAACGGAGAAAGGAGAGGAGAGAGAGAGAGCAGGTGTCTCCACAGCCCTGCGAGGGTCTGGGAGACACTCAAGCCTCTCCCTGGCCATCTTCGCTGGCTGTTGTCAGATCCAGGGGAAATGCGACCCCCAAGCCACAAGGGGAGGCGTCAGGTCCTGGGGAGTCTGTCCCCTCCCCTGCAGAATGGAACTTGGAATGTGGCCGTAAATCCACCCTGAGCTCCCTGGCAGCTCCAGAGAGGAGGTAAGCAGTGTACCAGCAGCAGAGTGTACCTGCGTCTCCACCTTCCTGGGAGTCGGCTGGGTCCCTGCCCTCCAAGACTGGCCCAGGACGCGTCCCCCACCTCAGCCCATCCACGTCCCCTGGCCCCATTCCATTGCCCTGATTGAAGCCGAAAGATGCTTCGCCCTTAGAGTGAAGGCAGATCCCCAGCTTCCCAGAGATTAGCCTTGTTTGTGTTTGCTACGTACCAACTTCAAATTGTTTCAAAGGCATATCATGTCCCCACTGATCTCAAAGAAAGGCACTTTGACGTAAAGCCCCTATGTCACAAATCTTGTCATTTATCGTGTGAGGCGGGATGCATAACGAGAACTACATAAACACCGGCCATGCCGAACATTACAAAGAGGGATTGACTTCTCTTCTTCTGCCTTTGCAAATACTATTTCCACTCCCATTACTTCTGGGGAAAAGTGATTTCAGAAACTTGTTTAGAAAAATAAAAAGAATAATGTCATAGGACTATGGTAATACAAAAGAAAAAAAATATATATATATACATATATATATATATATATATGAACAGATAAGAACGTTCTGACACTGGAAGTAAAATCTTTCTTGGAATTTTCTAGAGGTCTGGGCAAACATCAAATAAAGTGAATGATTTATTTATATTTTTTTAATTTTTTTTAACGTTTATTTATTTTTGAGACAGAGAGAGACAGAGCATGAACGGGGGAGGGTCAGAGAGAGGGAGACACAGAATCTGAAACAGGCTCCAGGCTCTGAGCTGTCAGCACAGGGCCCCGACGCGGGGCTCGAACTCACGGACCGTGAGATCATGACCTGAGCCAAAGTCGGACACTTAACCGACTGAGCCACCCAGGCGCCCCTAAAGTGAATGATTTAAAAAAAAAACAAAAAACCAAGCTGCAAAATCCTTGAAGAAAAATTTCCGTAACATTGACCAAATACATTCTTCCTCTGATCTCGGAAACTTCACGAATGGGACTTTTATTTACAGACCAAGGAGTGAATTCATGAACAGTGTCCTCCAAAGAGCAAAATTCACAGCAGTGTTTTCTAACGACATCACTTCTGTGAAGACAGTTCTAAAAAAAAAAAAAAATTCCATCCCTTATCACTCTTGTTCATTTGCTTTTAGTCGCTGAACAATCCTCATTGTGTGCTTTGTGGGAAACCCGGAGCTACAGAGTTAGAAAACAGTGACGGAGATAACCAGCCTGTAGCCAAATGTCGAAGGTCTAAAATACACGTTGCCATATACGTGTTGTACAGTATGTGGATGCATATGCGTGTGCATACGCGCAGGTGTATACGTGTGTCTGTGTATATACTTCGTTCTCAAAGGTCACGGCTACCCATTCGTGATGAGGAACTCGATTTTGAAGAGAAACCAGAAGAATTCAACGAGTGAGCATATTAGTCCTTCCACGAACTCCATGACGATCAAAGCCTTGGCCGGGCAGCCCCCTCACCGGAAGCCTGCCTCTCCTGGGACCAGCCACAAATGAACCAGCCCCCGAAGCCCGGGGACGTGCGAACAGAAGCCGGTGAAGCGTCTTACAGCAGGTGTCTTACCTTTAATAACTCCATGGTGCAATTATGCGGGAATGTGTCCAAGCCTTTCTTTTTTTTTAAACTATTTATACATTCAGCATTTACCCAACTGGGGGAGGAAGGGGAGTTTGGATAAAAAGGAGATGTTAATCTCATGAGATTTACTTTTTTTTTTTTTTTTGTCCTAAAATGACTTAAAGGGAAAGCGGGTGGGTTGGTGGCAAATTCTCCTGCACCGAAAACATCCTGTGTGCCAGGCTCCGTGCTGGCAGCTTTATAAACAGCCTCTCATTTAATCCTCGTCACACCCCTACATGGTGGGGATCACCATAACATTTCACGGATGACGAAACAGGCTCAGAGAGGTTCTGGCGCCTGCCCAGGTCGCTCAGCCTGCGCAGATCGGATTGGAAACCTGGTCCCGTGTGTCCACAGAGCCTGTGGCTTTCTGCGTGACGCCAGACGTCCTCTGGGTCCCGTGGGTAGTGGCACCACGTCCGTCCTCCAGCCGTGTGGGAGCTGAAGTCATGAGGGTGGCTTCAACTACCTTGTCTGACGGTTCCTCCCCCTTCTCATCTCTTCCACCTGCCCCCCGCGTGCTCCCGAAACCCCCACCTGGTTTCCCCGTACTCTCTGCAGGCAGGGAGGTTTGGGAAGTGGGGCTAGATGTCGACGGGGTCCCCCAGCCCTGAGAGTCCGTGAAATACTCAGGAAGCCACACGGACTTTCATAAAAAGGCAATTTCTCCAGCACGCGAGGGGGATAAAAGCCACGATATTTTCCCATTCTTCTTCTTCAGAACTTGATGAAAACATGAGACCGTGCACAGGCAGGAAGCAGAAAATGATCATTTCACAGCAGGTGGCCGCTGTGCCCGTGCAGAGTGCGATGTGGAACGGGAGGGGGTATCTGGGCCGGTGCCTCTGAGGGATGGTCTTCTCTCCGCAGCCCGGTAGGGTCCCTTCCCCTCTCGGAGTCCCCGTGGCCGCGCTCTCTATGACCCTCCTGCTCTGATGGGCTCAGACATTCCAAGTTCGCTGGGTAAGGTCAAGGTTGGCGTGAGCCCGGCCCTTGGCTGTAGCCCCTGCCCCCAGAGGGTGCCATCTGTGGCTAAACAGATCCAGCAAATGCTTCTTGGCTTCTGGGCAGAGGTGGCCAGGTGCACCGTAGATGCAAGTTCGTAGGCTTCTTACTGTCTGAACTTGACACGGCTGGGGTCAAGGGGAAGGCTCAGATCCCCATTCCCATCTCAGATGGATCGCTCGCATTTCTTTTCTTTTTTTTTTTTTTAATTTTTTTTTTTTTAACGTTTATTTGTTTTTGAGACAGAGAGAGACAGAGCATGAACCGGGGAGGGGCAGAGAAAGAGGGAGACACAGAATCGGAAGCAGGCTCCAGGCTCTGAGCCATCAGCCCAGAGCCCGACGCGGGGCTCGAACTCACGGACCACGAGATCGTGACCTGAGCTGAAGTCGGACACTTAACCGACTGAGCCACCCAGGCGCCCCTCGCGTTTCTATTCTGTTGGAGGAGTCGGCCTCTGCAAAAGATCACTTTTAAAGAGAAGTAAGTCTGACAGCCACTGGTGACACAGGGCCGGATCAAAACCTACCGGCTGTGTGACCGCAGGCAAATCACCCCACCCCTCTGTTGCCTGCCCGACGCTGCGGGAACAGGGACATCCGCTTCGTTTAGAGGTCGGAGAACTACAAGGAAATCATCCCAGAGCACGACAGGATCCGATGGGTTGATCCTCTCCTGTTTAGAAGTGTTACGCACAGCTGGAATGGGTTCGTTCGGCTGGAAACTCAGGATTAAGTGGAGGAAAGCGGGAAGGCAGGTGGGTGGCTGAGGCCGAGTGCAGGCAGCCTACAAGCGCGGCCGTCCTGCTTTTGCATCCGCGGTGGAAAGAACTGGGAAGGTGAGCCGCGAGTCCCAGCGGGGCCCCCCCTCTGCTGTCCCTGGGGAGCCGAGGGCCCCGCACTTGGTTTAATGCTCTTGAAGTTCATATGATGATTGAACGAGGGTCCCCACGTTGCCACTGTGCACTTGGTCCTGCAAATTCTGCGGCAGATCCTGCGTCAACCTTCAGGGGCCTTCTGTGGCTGCAGTCAGCGGCCACGTCTACAAAGCAGAGGCCTTGGATGGTGACAAAGCGACGTCAGCGGGGATGTGTCGGCTCTTCCAAGGACCCTCCGGGGCTGTGCCGAGCGAGCGCTTCTGTAGGCCTGGCAGGACGCTTGGCACTGAACAAAGACGGGTCAGACAGCCTAGCGAGCTTTGGACTCAACGCCCCAGGCCCACCTGCCGAACGGTCGAGTTAAGCCACAGGGATGTGGAGCCAGCCAGACGTGGATGCGAATCCTAAACCCTCCGCTTGCCGCTCATGACCCTGTGCAACAGCATGGTGACTTCGTGGCTAAAATGAAGACGACGATGGCATTGCCTTTCTAAGCTGTTGCCGGGGCGGGGCCGGGGGAGGGAGGGGAGGCAATTAAATGAGATTGTACGTGTGGAGCACCGCACCAGGCATTTTTTTTTTAATTTTTTTTAACGTTTTTTATTTATTTTTGAGACAGAGAGAGACAGAGCATGAACGGGGCAGGGGCAGAGAGAGAGGGAGACACAGAACCGGAAGCAGGCTCCAGGCTCTGAGCAGTCAGCCCAGAGCCCGACGCGGGGCTGGAACTCACGGACCGCGAGATCGTGACCTGAGCCGAAGTCGGACGCCCAACCGACTGAGCCACCCAGGCGCCCCGACATTTTGACTGTTATGCATTTATGCATTAGTTGAGCACCTACTATGTGCCGGGCAGCGTGCCAGGCTTCGACTGGATGGTGGCGAACAAGACCGCTGCAGTCCCGTCCTTCATGGAGCTCACAGCCCAGACACGAGGGCAGAAAATAAGCCAAGAGGCTGCAGGGTGACTTCAGATGGTGACCGGGGTGGACCGTGGGGGTTCCGCCCCAGGGAGGAGGTTATTAATCATGTGACGGTGCCTTCCCACTCAGAAATTAAACTCGTTATGAGCTAGCCAAGGATTTCAACCCTGCCCCTCTATGTAACACTACTGGGGGAAGAATTGTTTTCTGGAAATTTCCAGACGATTCCTCCCCCCGCCCCGCCCCCCGCAGACTCCACGCCTGGAGAAGACGCCGAGTCTCTCCCACCTCCAGGAGGGCAAACCACCCCCCAGAGGACCCCAAACAGAGCCCCTCGCCCAGCGGCCCGCGGACCCCACCCCAGGGCTGGCGAGCGCTCGCAGCAAATAGAAAAGGGAAACGAACAAATTATCCTGATAATTTGTTTAAGAAGAGGGGGAAAAAAGGCACCCAAGAAAAATGATATCCAATAAGACAGTGGGTTTCTAATGAATGTGTGGGTAATGAAATAAACCCATTTAGGCCACGCTTGGCCCTGATCTTCCCAGGCCTAGATTAAAAAATGGAACATCTGTGATGATTTAATTTACATCTTAATAACAAACAGGCCTCGAGAAACCCGCGGATAAATGCCTTTTATTGCTGGCGTATCTTTCGTGCTGCAGCTTGAATGAAAACTCTGGTAATTAATTGTTTTAAGCGATTCTATTAAAAAGTGTCTGCAAGGGCTGGGTGTGGAATGTTTATGCGGCCCGGGCCGCCACAAGAATACAGACAAGCCCAGGAGCGGGCACAGAATTGAGGTGCCTTATTTTTGCTCCCCCCGACATCCACTGCCTTAAAGATACCCGGTTCTTTGATAGACGCATAAGCCGCTCATTCCTCTTCCATTTTTTTTTTTTTTCAAATCTTCATTGTCAGTCTTGGAACGGACAAATGGATGGTCCCCTCCCTGCCCCCCTGTCGACTTAAGACTCTTCTCCAATCCAAGCTGGGGAGGGGAGGCCACGTTGGAGGTCCTGCCTCCAGCTTTCAGATGCCTCATCTGGAAAATGGGGGCGTTTGACTCTTTGGTGGCTGAGTTGTACAAGTCGGGACCTCCTTTAAAAAAAAAAATCATTCCCCCTGAAACAAACTAAGCACGTCGGAGGTGCTAGTGTCCGAGGGCAGGGCTGTATGGGCACCGCGCACAGTTTCTGCCGTTCGTGAAGCTGTCGCTGGGGGGGGGGGGGGGGGGCGGAATGGGCCATAAATGTGCCATAAATGAGTGACCTCCTCCAGCCACGGTTCCAACCCTGGCTGCACATTAGAATCCCCCGGGGAGCTTTTAAAACAAACCCAGGCCCCCACCGACCCCTCAGAGGTCCTGATTTAATTAGTCTGGGGCAGAGTCCAGGCATCAGTACTTTTTGAAAGCCTTCCTGCAGCCCGGGGGTGGAGAATCACAGCCTAGCATTCATGGACATTTCCGACGCAGCTGAGAGACAGGAAGGGACGAAAACAGGGTCTCAGACGGGAAAACCTGAGGAGCAATCAGGGGTGGCCTCCTTGAGGTGGTGGCATCTGGGCCAACATGTCCACCGTGAGGAAAAGGTGGTCCTGTGCAGATCCAGGGAAAAGCATTCCAAGCAGAGGGAACAGCGTATGCAAAGGTTCTACAAGGGGGGGACTGCTGGATGTGTTTGAGGGACAGGAAAGTGGTGTTTGTCCTGGTGGGGAAGGACGAGAAGGTTCTTCCCCAGCTGGCAGCCTCCCCCCACCTCTAACTCCTAGGCTGGATCAGGTTCCCTGTGTTCCCTCAGCACAAGCCCGGCCCAACCCAAAGCCCAGTGGCGTATCATTGCCTGTGTCTATACCTGGAACGGGGAGGAGGCTGGATTCTGGACAGTGAGTGGCTTGAACCCCTCGTCGAGTCATCCCCTTGGCCTCAACTTACGGGCCATCTCCATGGGGGGACCCCTGCCCACAGTTTCCTCGTTCCAGCCCCCCACCCTAGACCCGGGGTCCACAATGGAGTATCAGTACCTTTCGGGTCGAGGAATCAGCCTTCAGAGCATCCTCTCAGCCTCCAACGCCGGATTTCTCATCTCCACGTGTTTGTGTCTTGCTTGGGCCTGTTTTTCAAATTCTCTTTTCACGCGAAGACGATTCCGCCCACAGACAGAGTCTTTACCAAAGTGGTGGTGTCCATGGCTAACAAACATACGGGAAGGGCTCAGCCTCATCGGGAATCGGAGAGAAAAGAAATGAAAGCAATTAACATTTTCACCTAATTTTTTAAAAAAGAACAATTTCTGGTGGGGGGGTGGTAAGGGGACTTGTTCATGGAGAGCAAGATGTGGGGAGAGGGGCCCCTCCTGCGTTCCTGACGGGAACGGAGGACGAAAAGAACCAGGCTCCCTCTAGCATATTCTATACGAGTTTCCCCGCCCCCCCCCCCAGGTGGGCAGTGACCTAAGCCTCTACCGGAGGGGAAATGAAAAATGAATTATGACTTCTCTACAGGCAAGAATATTACGCAGCCATTGAAATGTTTCCAAAAATGAGTAACAACATGGAGACATAATTGTAACATAATCGTTATTGGAAGGAGACACAAAATTACACAGCAAATATGATGTAAAAAATTTTTTAAAGGCACCAAGCAAGGACTCCAAATAAACAATACAACAATTAAACAAACAAACAAGCAAACAAACCCTGGTTACATGGATGGAGACGTAAATTAATTTAGGCATTTCATCTGTTTTGTTTTACAGGGAGTGGATTTCTACATGGTCTAGTCTTCTGTTTAAGAGTTAGGATTTTTTTATTTTTTGCCCTCCCCCATTTAACCCCTTTCCGTATAGAGGTGAAGAGGTCAGCCTAGAATATGGCAGGCTGGGCTGAATTCCTGCCTCTCCATTCACCAGCCCTACGACTTTGGGTAAATCTCCTCTGAGTCTCTATTTCCCCCTCTGTAAAATGGGTCCAATCACGCCTCGTGAGGCTGTCGTGGGGAAATTAGAACAAAGCCAAGGCGTAAGGTCCTCAGTGCCAGCCTCAGTATAGAGGTCAGCACATTACAAATGGCCAGCAAAGTCATGGTCACTTGCGCTGAAATTAGACTTTTTTTTAAAGATCAAAGGCCTTTTGGTTCTGGATGTAAAAAACAATTATGAATTGAGAATTAAATGTCTATCGTGACCTCTGAATCTGGGCACAGACTAATCCAAGAAGCCATACTTGAACCCAAGGGTCTCCTTCCCACCTTTTTCAGGTCTTTCCCACGTGCTCTGGGAGGTTCCTTCCTGTCCTACAGACCTTGGCCACCAACACGATGTGCCCCTTTTGAATGCGGGAGTCTGGGACAGAGAGGCAGGGAGGGTATGGAGGGCAGGCAGGGAAATCTCAGGAAGTCAGAGAGCTGTGTCAAGACTCAGAGGCCAAGATCCTCAGTTTCTTGACCTGTGAAATGGGTGGCTGGATCTGGACCGCCTCGCCCCAGTAAGCATTCCCTGGGTGCGAGTGTGAAACGCCCCTGCCTGATACAACACCTTTCTGAAAGAAGTCGGTTCGATACTGAGTGCATTTGACCACATTCACCAACCTGCAGGCACCACTTAGGGGACGCTCGCATCGAGTAAAGACGATGTCTCCGGGGTACTGGGTGTGCAGCAGGCAGTGTGATGGGTGCTGAGGACACAGCAGGGAACCAGACAGATAAAGCTCCCCGCTTTGGAGGAGCTGGGCAAAATGATCGTAAATAGGTAAAGTATAGCGTGTGAGAAAAGGTGAGAAACGCTACAGGAAAAGAAAAGCAGGACATAGCAGGGAAGATGCAGGGGGAAGGGGTTATGACCTTCACTAGGTTGGTCCGGGGGTGTCTCGTTGAGAACGTGACATTGGAGGAACAACGAGAAGGAGGAAGGGAGGTTTACGGGCAGACGCGGAGAGGAAGAGGGTCTCAGGCAGGGGCAGGAGTCAGTGCAAAGGCCCTGGGGCAGGAGTAAGTCTGGTTGGTAAAGGGTGAGGTGCCAGAGTAGAGTAAGGACAGAGGGGTATCTGGACCACCATGAGGACTTCGCCTGGCAGTCTAGACATCTTACAACTCACGGACTGCAGGAGGGCTCCCGTCCATCTCTCTGTGACCCCACGCGTACCCTGAAAACAACAGCATGCCCAAGCTGAGGCGGGCAGGGAAGCTTCCCTCTCCTCTCCACCCTTGCCCACAGCCCCACGCTCAGGCCCCGGGGGAAGGGCGCAGACTCCAGACTCCCGTCTATAGGGCTCCATTGCAAGGCCAGCCCCCCGGAGAGACAGAGGCTCCGTGGTGGGCGAGAAGCCATATAAGCCTCTCCTCTCCCGTCCCCTCCATTTCCCAGGGACACTCAAAGGTATTTTAGGAAAACTTAAAGTGCTGTAGTGCTTTCCACAGTGGGAAGTCAGCATATGAGACTCATTATCCCAAGAGGTGGCACAGGCTGGAAATAGACGTCGGTTCACCGAGGGCTCGGGTTAAAAGCGGGGACGGTGGTTTCCGAGAGCGCTGTGAAGGAGGGCTGGGTGCGGAGAGAGTCCCGGAAGGAGGTGGGGTCAAGAGGGCAGGGGTCTGAGAACATTCGGGAGGCGGCCTGGAGAAGGGGCTTCTGGGAGCGTGGAGCCACGCAAGCCACGCCCACACACCCTGGGCGAGGCTTCCCACCTCTCTGACCGCAGACTCCTCTTCTGTGAGGGGGGGGCGGGGCGCGCAGAAACCCTCGCCTCGTGGAATCGGTGTGATGGGCACGTGAGACAACGCACACGACGAACCAGCAGAGCGTTGCTTCAGCAGCACGGGTGTCTACAGCATCTGCACAGACACGCTATCTGTGCAATAGCCGTCTCCCCGCAGACACTGGGGACGCCAGAGCCCCTGCCTGCCCGGGGTGCGGGGCGCAGCTCTCGGCACACGACAGACTCCCAGAGCATATTTGTTGACCTAGCCGTCGTCAGCTTCTTGCCTGGCCGAGGGGATCCGTCTGGGCGCTACACCAGCCCCCTCCGCTTCCCCAGGGTACTACCACAGTCCTAGCAAAGACGAACCAGCCTGCGCGGCCGAGAGGCAAGGCTCTCTCTCTACTGGGGCTTTTATCCAACCACCTCTTTGAGGGTGAGCTGCCAACCGACAGTCAGAGGCACAGGCTTCAGGCCTCAAAGTCTAAAAATGACTCCCCATCCAGACAGACATCACCCTCCGCGGCCTGGTTCCCCACGGAGTAGCAATATGGGCGGGGGGCCTTGAAACTGCCACTCCCTGCCTCAGCTTTCCTTGAGCCTTCTCTTCTAGGAATGGCGGAATTGCGTGGCATGGGACGTTTCCTCCTTCCTACAGCAAGAGGAAGGTCAAGTCAAGAGGTTAAAAGCAACCACACACAGGGTGGCTTCCTACCTCAGTGCCATGAGGCCAGTGGAATATTCCTTTGGTGACAGGGACAGTCCTTGAGTCCTAGAACGGCCCGGTCCGAGAGGAAGATCATGCAAGCCACATACGTCATTTAAAATTGTCTAGAAGCCATATCTTCGAAAGCAAAAAGAGGGACACCTGGGTGGCTCAGTCGGTTGGGCATCTGACTATGGCTCAGGTCATGATCTCACAGTTCATGGGTTCGAGCCCCACGTCAGGCTCTGTGCTGACAGCTCAGAGCCTGGAGCCTGTTTCAGATGCTGTGTCTCCCTCTCTGTGCCCCTCCCCTGCTTGTGCTCTCTTTCTCTCTCTCTCAAAAATAAATAAAAACATTTTTTAAAAATGCTCAGGATATAGGGTGACCAACCGTCCTGGTTTCCCTGGGACCCAAAGGGCACATGAGATGCGGGAGTTTGGGTGCTACTGTGGGGTAAGTTTGGGGTCAGCTCGCCAAGATCCACAGACACCAAGAGGTAGAGCCTGAGAGAGGCAGAGGGGTGGTGGGCAGAGGGAAGGAGATGGTGGTGGGTTGGCGGTCATCGCTGGGCAGCCCCCGGGGGCTGCGTTGGGGACACAGGACCCCAATCCCTCTGGCCTCATTGAAACTCAAAGAATCCCCCCCTAAATGCTCAGGTACTCGACATTCCTCTCTGTGGACAGAGGCAGGAGGGGGTACCTGCTGTTGTGGATAGAATGTTTGGGTCCCCGCCCAATTCAAATTCGTGTGTTGGGGACCCTATGGCTCCCATATGGAATTGGGATTAAGAGGTGGACCTTCAGGGAGTAATTAGGATTCGGCCTCGTGACTGAGACTAGTGTCCTTTGGGAAGCAGGAGAGGGCTTGCTCCCTCTCGGCGCCATTGAGGACAAGCAGTCAGCGGTCTGCAAACCAAGGAGAGGACACTCAGCACAGCTCTGCCAGGCAGGCGCCTTGAGCTTGGGCTTTCAGCCTCCAGAACCGGGAGAAATGAACGTCTGTGGTTTAGAAGCCACCCCAGCCCGCCTGTGGCATAGTTGTTGTAGTAGCTGGAACTAAGAGACTGATGTCCCTCCCTGATGCCACCTGCACCTGCCCAGGCACTTCCAACCGAGGAGCGAGGAGCACACAGACAGTTCCCCCTCGCACTCCAGTGAGCAAGGGGACCTAGCCGGCCGCCCCTGCCCTCCCCCATCTGGGGCTCTCTCTCTCACACACCTTCCCAGGCAGGCTCGAAGCTTCCCAGACTGAGCTGGCAGCACAGCAGCCCCCAGGCAGCATCAGAGAGCGTTGTAAAATCCTGGGTGACCCTGGGCGGGAGACCTGACCTCTCTGAGCTTTCGTTCGGTCTCCCATCACACTGGGGTGGGGGGGTAGGAGCTCCTTTGATCGCACACAGGCCGTCCTTTTAGTGAGCCCTGACAGCAACCCCACTATCATCCACCTTGTGTAGATGAGGAAACTAAGGCACCGAGAGGCTAGGTGGTGCGCCCGAGTCGCACAGCTCAGAGTTGGCAGAGGCGGGATTCCCACGCAGGTCTCCCTGGGTCTCAGGCTGGAGCTTTGGCTCCTGATTCCACAGCGATCTCCCCCTCCCCCAGAGGGCTCCTCTGGGGACGATGGCCTTTCTAACTTCCATTAAATCTAAACTCCCGGACAGGTCTGGACCCAAGGCTCCGACGACAGGACTGTGGCCTCCGAGCCACCTATTCCAAAACTGAGTCGCCACGGAGTCACTCGCTGGGCGCCCCCCCCCCCGCTCCCCCCTCTTCCGCTGGCTGAGCTGTCATGAAATCCACCAGCCTGAAATATCCCCGCGCCTAGGTGCCTGGCGATTTCCGCCTCCCCGCCTTTTCCCTCTGCTTTAAAATGTTAACCGTGAATGGATTTATTTCAAACCAAATCACCTTTCCCCGTTTTCCGGGGGGGGAAAGTGTGACAGTCCACAAGGCCTGTAATTCTTTTCTCCGGAGTTAAGATTTGCTGGAGAGAAATGGATTTCCCCACATCGCACAAAGAATTCAGAGAAGAGGTATTAAAGAGAGAGAGAGAGAGAGAGAGAGAGAGACAAAATCATTTGTCCGCTTTGGAGCGAGCGTGCGCGTGTGGGCACTTCCTGCGGCCCGTCGAGATTTCACAGAACTTTGTTTTCACTAGTTAGTACAATTAAAATCACGAGGAGAAGTCAGGTATAAATCAAAGTTCCTTTAAACTTCACCAGAAAGATGTACATATGACTGCCTTTACTCAGCAATAAAAGATATGTGGTCGCCTTTGGCGGGAGAGGCAGAAATAAGCAATTTGGAATCTTAAAAGATAAAAGATAATAAAAGTAATTAAGATAATTAACCACCCTGAAGAGAGAAGAATTTACTGCTGTAAATTTTGTATTTTGTTTCATTTCGCAATATCACAGATGCCACTCTGCTTAATATACAGCCCATCAAGGATCTGAGAGGCTTGCGCTGCTGAAAAAAAACCATATATAATAAAAATTTTTAAGAGAAAAGGAAGGAGGGGGAAGGAGGGGGTTGCTGCAGTTACAATTTTTAAAAATCTGGTTAATTGACTTCGGAGCCAGGTGCTTGGGCTCTCTTTGCAGCTCGCGGGTTTGGGGTTGATGGAATCCTCGTCTCTCCAAGTACAACCTCTGCAGCCGTGTAGGAATCCCAACTGCAGCCCTCGCCCCGGGCGGGTCTCCAAAGTCCCCAGCTCGGACCAGCCCTTATTCTCTCCTTTCTGCGCTGTCTGGCTCTCTCCGCACTGTCTCCGAAGAGATTGTTCTGAAATCCCCGTAGACTGTGCCCCTCTCCTGCCGTATCCAGCTGGGGTCTCTCCCCAAGGCCCTAGGGATTAAACCCTAATTCCCAGGCTGACGTTGGAAGTTCTCCAAGATGAGACCCCTGTCTCAGCCCCGGGGGCCCCGACCCTTCTTGCAATATTGACACGGATCACAGTCAGGTCTTCCTAAGCGATGTGATGTTCCTCTCCCCGGGACCCTTTCCCCCACAAGCCATCTCCTGAACCTCTCTGTTCATCCTTCACTGGTCAGCTCAAGGGTCGTTAGTTCTCGGGAAGTGCGCGTGGAGGGGAGAAGGGGAGACACCGGGGAGGGGGCCGTCCCAGCCTTCCGGGCCAGGGTGGCAGGAAACTGAGTGGGACACGGAACGCCCTGAGTATCTAGCACCCACCCAGAGCATGGGAGCCTTGCGGTTTGGGTGTGTGCCTGAGTGTGCATGCACACATACACACACACACACACACAGACACACATGCTCTGTACCTGTACAGCCTGGCACTTAAGTGGTGAGCCGGCCAAGGCCATTGAGACAGCACCCTTGCGTTCCCACAACAAATCTGTATTTTGCATCAAAGATTTGCCAAGAGCACCAAAACTTCGTATCATACCCTGGTGTAATGGGTGCCCCGATCTCTTTGTTAATTGAATGAATGAATGAATGAATGAGTGAATGAATGAGACCAGTCGGGAGGACAGACTTGTGAACAAATAGGTATGACAGGGTAGCCTGAAACCAGAGGCACAAAGTGGAAGCATGGCTTGGAACGAGGACTGCAGGAACCTCCTGGAACAATGGAGATGGCTCTCCCAGCAGGCACGGCTGCTGCGGCTCAGGCACACCCCCTTCTAGGTGTCCCTCCAAACACGCCCTTCTTAAGACCCACTTTTGTGTCTGCACCTCCGAGGGGATGCCTATACCCACGGAGCCTGCTGGGTGTCATGTAAATATGGACCCCAATGAGGCGCACACCCAGACCTCTCAGTAATTAAGTGGCCCCCATAACTCAGTAGCTAATTGCCTCCCCGGCTCCATCGGCTTGGCCCTCTGAGGCAACCAGCCCGTTTCACCCAGCAGACTGGCCCATAAAAATCCCTGAAAGCACATGGATTTACTGTATTTATTTATTGGGATTTGGAGAAATATGCCTGGTACCCAGGGCCTTGGGAGGGTGGGACATAATTTTGAAATGCAGATCGTTATAATAAGGAAGAATTAGAAGAAAGAGTTAGCAGGCTGCCTGCCTGTCTCCCAGGTAGCAGAAAAGATGCCCCTGGTAACTAGTTACCAGACCAAATATGATGGAAGCCACCCAAGGAGGCCCTGAATGGGAGCTTGGCCAGGTCTTTGATACCCAGTTCCGGTTCCCCAGCAGGCTAATCCCACCACAGGGCCTTTGCACTCGCTGTTCTTTTTTCCTGAAAGAACACACACACCCGCCTTGACAGGGTGGATCTCCTTACTGCTTAGTTAGTTCTCCGCTCACATCACACCTCCTCATGGAGGTCTTCCCTGATCCTCATTCTAACGCTGCTCGCGCCCAAGATGTCCATTAATCTGCTCTATGTTCTTCCCCAAGTTTATCTCCTGCTGCAAGTAATGTGTTCACCTACTTACAGACTTGGCTGTTTTGTTTCCTCCCAGCAGAAACCAAGCTCCTTATTCATCTCGGCCACCTCTGCATCCCTAGTGCTGAGCCCAGAGCCAAGCATACAGTGGTGTATATATATGTTGAGGGAATTAATGATTCGACCTTGCACATGGGAGATGGTGACCCCCGGCTCTTGCTTAGTCCCCTCCTTCTGCCTCCAACACCCTTTCCAAACAGTTTTCAAGCATCGTCTGGGCAGCCTGATAAGGTGAGAGCCCTCCTTATCCCCATGTTATAGGTTAGGAAACTGGGTTCCATGAGGTTAAGCAGTTTCCCTGTGGTTGTCCGAGTAGGGAGGGACAATGATGGTAATGAACTGTCTCTATAACCTCTCCTGTCAGCCATTGTTCTGGGTGGGGGGCATGTGGGGAGAGTCCAGAGCTGAGCCTCAGAGGGCACTGTCCTCCTTGCTGTGGGGTCAGAGCCACATGAGGTGCCACAGACTCGTGCTGAATGGAAATCGCCCTCACTCTAAGCAGAGCGAGGCCCTGGAAATCATTTAGTCTACCTCTTCATGGTACATATGGGGAAACTGAGATTTAGGGACCTGTCTGAGACCACACCACATGCTTGTCACAGAGGAGGGACCAGCATCCAAGTGGAGTGGAGTACAAGAAAAGTGGAATTTGGAGACTCATGACCCTGGTTTGGGGTCCTGGGCTCTGCTCCTCCCCTTAATCTCTCAGAGACTCGGTCTCCTCATCTGTAGAGTGGGGAGACTTATATCAGCCCTAAGGTAACAAAGATGAGAGAATACATGAAAAGCGTCCCTTGGGACACAGTACGTGCTCAACAAATAATAAGAGAAGGTACAGACTGAGCACATTCCCCACGCTGGACCTCAGGCATGGCACTTTACAGGTGACACCACATGTCTTCCTTACACCAAGTATGAGATGGGTAGGTACTGTTACTAGCTCATATTAACAGAGCAAAGCAAGCTCAGAGGCATTAGCCACTTGCCTGAGCCAATGGCAACGGCAGCCAATGGCAGAGCCAGAATGTGAACCCAACTCCATCTGGACTCAGACTCTGAGTTCTCTGTCAGTCCACTTGGAGGGTGGTTTCCTCATTTATAAAATGGGAAAAGCCATGCCAGCGGTCATCTTGCAAACCACTGGTGCGTCCTAAGCAAATTTGGGTTGGGGTCTCGATGAGTGGAGAAAAGGGTAGATAGAGAAGAGCATGAGTGGATGGGCAGATGAGTGGGTGAATAGAATGAAGGAAAGGTAGATGGATGAAGATGGTCGGTGGGTGGGTGGATGGAGGGATGGATGGATGGGTGGTTGGGAGGGTAGGTGCTTAGCTGAGTAGGTAGATGTACAGATAGGCAACCACATCGGTTGAGGGGTGTGTGGATGGACAGGTGAGCGAGCAGGAGGGCGGGTAGCCGGGTGAGCAAGTGGAAAGAAGGCTAGATAGAAAGTGAAATAGTCCCGGTATGCCACAAGAAAATTTTTCCCACTGAAAGGACGTGCCTGTCTCTGAAAGACAACTGTTTCTCTCCCATCCCTTGATCCCCTACAGGCATATCACCTACAGCCAGGTTCTCAGGACTCCTGCAGAGAGCGGGTGATGCCTGTACATGCTCTAGGCTAGCGCGCTCTGTCTCTCTCTGTCACACACACGCAGAGCACACACAGAGGAGCACAAAGGCGCCTCCACAAATGCTCCAGGAGCAAAGAGACCCAGGAGGTGGTCCCTTGGGCTTCTCATATTAGCATATCAATGCAGGCCCCAGAACAGAGGGACTTGGAGGCTTGGGTTTTGCAAAGCAAACTATTCATTCGGTAGTGGGACCTCCCCAAAACCAACCTGGTGAGGGGGAAATTGCGTCGTCATTTTTTGTGCGCTTTGTGTGAAAAACAGGGTCCGCCTTGACCTCCTCTTGCTTCTTGAGTTCTTCCATTTGGAAGAGCGCTCCTCAGAGGCCACCCCTCACCTCCACAGACCCCCGGGGGGCTGGACGTCCCCAACCTGAGACACCTCACTGGAATTTTCTCTGGAGTCAGACACACGTGAAACTAGCTGTGAGTTTGACCTCCCTGCACCCTGACCTCGGGCCCGCGCCCTGGGGCTGAGGAGGTCTTCATAGTGGGGGCTGTTCTGGAAGGCATTCGCTGAGCACCTACGGTGTGCCGAGCTTAGGGGTCCAGCAGAGGCCGCTATGGGAGGAAATGAGGTGATGTGAGCAAAGCACTCCACGCGGGGCCTGATGTGCGAGCGCTCAACGAGTTCGCCTCTACAGTCGCAGCGTATCCAGAGGTAACGAGATGACGTGTCTATAACAGCATTTCTGCCTGAACCACGTCGCGGCCTGACACGCTGGCTTCCTGGGGGTGTTTCTTCCCGAAACCTCTTTGGCGGTTAGGGCAAAAATGAGGTCAGGTAGAAAGGGCTCCGGGGCTGCCCTGGGTCTCAGTTCCCACCTGCCCCTTCCCTTGCTGTGTGACCTCGGGCGAGTCACTTGCCCTCTCTGGGCCACACATACCAGGCCCATAAGTGCCTTGGCTGGCTTAGGTGGGTAGTTTTCCCTCCTTTACAAACAGACTCCATTCTTTCTTGTTTGTTTTTTTTTCTCTTAAAAAAAAGTGAACTTGGGGCGCCTGGGGGGCTCAGTCGGTTAAGGGTCCGACTGCGGCTCAGGTCATGATCTCACGGTCCGTGGGTTCGAGCCCTGCGTCGGGCTCTGTGCTGACAGCTCGGAGCCTGGAGCCTGCTTCGGATTCCGCGTCTCTCTCTCTCTCTGCCCCTCCCCTGCGCATGCTCTGTCTCTCTCTATAAATAAAAACTTCAAAAAGCAATAAGAAAAGAAAAGAAAAGAAAAACAAAACAAAAAAAGAAAAATGGCCCGAGCCCTAAGAGCGGGATTCTAGTTCCCACACTGGCGTTATTTCACTCCTTGGATGACCTTGAGCAAAACACTTTATCCCCTGCAGGCCTCGGTCTCTCCCCATTTATAAAATGGGGGTAACGCTCCTGTCACTCAATAACCACTGCCCTGTAGTCCTGGGGCCACATAAGGTAGCTTCTCAAGGCCTCACTTTATTCACCTCTAAAATGGGTTATTAATGCTAACAAACCTCAGAGAGTTACTCTGAGCCTTCGGGGCAGTGGGAGGTCAGCAAACTGTTTCAGCAAAGGGCCAGATAATAAGTGTTTTCGGTTCTGCAGGCCAGATGGTCCCTGTCACCAGGACGCAGCGCAGCGGTTGGAGCTCCCAGGCAGCCATAGAAAAACATGTAAATGAATGGGCGTGGCTGTATTCCAATAAAACTTTATATACGGACACTGAAATTTGAATTTCATATAATTTTCATGTGTCGCAGAAGAGCATTCTTCTTCTGATTTTTTTTTTCAATGATTTAGAAATGTAAAGCTTATTTTTAGCTCACAGACCCTACCAAAGCAGGCGGTGGGGGAGGGGGTGGGGGTCGCAGCCTCTGATAAACACACAAGTCGCTCTGTATCTGGCACATAGGCCCCACAGTAAATGTTCATTTTTCTCTGTTTCCACTTAAATTTAAGCTCTAGGAAGAACTTTTGAGTTCCAATATTATTTCCACTTCCAGAAGCTCATCCATCAGACCCACGAGAGCTGGCTGTTGGCTTTCTGAATATAAATCTTCCAAGATGGGGTATTTGCTTTCAACCCTGAGGCCGGTCTCGCATCTGTGGCCGGTCCCTCCGAACGTGCCTTTGCAATTAAATAGAAATACTCACAGGGAACACACTTCCACCCTTATTTTACGATCTCTGGTCTCCGCAAGCGCTCATGACATCCTGGGAGGTAGTCGGGGTTTGTCCTCTCCCATTTTTCGGATGGGAACGGTGAGGTCAGCTCGAGTGGTGGAGTCTGGGGGCCAAGGCAGGGTCAGGATCTGAACCCAGGTTGTCTGGGCCCAACCATAGGACTCCGCGGTAGGCGGCAAGGTCTTCCTGCCTTTGCCAGGGTGCAGGCGCGATGGGCCAGGGCGATGGTGCCCTTGGCCCACAGATCCCCACCTCACTGCCCCCACCATTACACCTGCTCCTATGATTCAGCGAAGCTGAGTTTCTCCCCCTGCCCCCACCCGAGGACATTATTCTCACAGGGAAGCAAGGCTCTGACGTTGGGCTGTGAATGGTGCAGGTGGCAAGAAATCAGCGCACCAGCAATCAAAATAAGATGGGACGAAAAAAGTGCGTATATGGTGCGCACGAGCTGCAGACTGACGCGGGTCGCACAGACAGCGGGTGCTGTTCCGTCCCGGGGACGCAGGGACAGATTCCGCTAATGGCGCCCCAGTGCAGTGCGGGGTGCCGGGGGGGCCTCAGGGGTGATTCATCTCCCATGGCAGGCTCGTTCCGGGAGGCGACCGAGGGGGGCCTTGTCGAGCGCCTCGCAAGACTGATATCCCCGCGGCCCCGGGAACGGCTAGCCCAACACCCTCGTTTGTTTTTCAGGATTTTTTTTTTTTTATGGGACTGACGTGGCAGTTTTCCTCCCGATGTTTCAAAGCTGTCCTTATTTACTGCTCTTTGTGTGTCTTCAGAGAAATGCGACCCCAAATATCTTCTGCGCAGAGCCGATGCGCCAGGAAGATCAGAAAATTATCCCGTCTTTAAAAAGTAGATCCTATGGGTTTTATTCACACGGGATTGAGACACATGTAACCGCGCGGACGGGCATCCAATTAAAGAGTCAACTCCCTCTCCGTAGAAACGCTCTTGGGACGCCTGGGTGGCCCAGCGGGTTAGGCGCTGACTTCAGCTCGGGTCACGATCTCGCGGTTGGGGGGTTTGAGCCCCGCGTCCGGCCCTTGGCTGTCAGCACGGAGCCTGCTTCAGATCCTCTGTCCCCGTCTCTCTCTCTCTCTCTCTCTCTCTCTCTCTCTGCTCCTCCCTGGCTCACACACTCCCTCTCTAAAAAATAAACATTTAAAAAAAAAGGAAATGTTTATTTGTCCATCTGGCAAATCTTTTTGAGACCTACTATGTGCAGAGCTCTGGAGGTATCTAACAGAACAGCAAAGTCCATGCTTGCCTCTTTATCTTTCCGGAATTTGTGCAATATATATATATATATATATATACATATGTGTGTGTATATGTATATATATATTATACACACACACAGAGAGATGCTTATTGAACACACTATATATATATGTATATTATAAATATATATATTTTTAATGTTTTATTTATTTTTGAGAGAGAGAGCAGGGAAGGGACAGAGAGAGAGAGGGGACAGAGGATCTGAAGTGGGGCTTGAACTCATGAACTGCGAGATCATAACCTGATCCCAGGTCGATCACTCGACCAGCTGAGCCACCCAGAAGCCCCTATCTTTTTTATTTAGTGTTTATTTATTTTTGAGAGAGACAGAGACAGAATGCGAGTGGGTTAGGGGCAGAGAGAGAGGGAGACACAGAATCCAAAGCAGGCTGCAGGCTCTGGGCTGTCAGCACAGAGCCCGATGCGGGGCTTGAACTCACAAGCCGTGAGATCATGACCTGAGCCGAAGTCTGACACTCAGCCGACTGAGCCACCCAGGCGCCCCTCACTTTTTTTCTCAATAGCTGTGTGACATGTCAAAGTGTACCTATAGCAACATTAATTAACCCCCCATTGATGGATACATAGGTTGCTTACAGCTTTTAGGCTATTGTAACCAATGATACAGTGAATAACCCAGAGCAAAATATTCTGTGTCCATAAGTGTGGAAGGAGCTCAGAGAGGACCTATGTGGTGGTCTCTCACGTTACCCACCTTGAATGTCTTGTTGTCCCCCAGGCAGGACTCATGGTAGAACTGTACTTTCTTACCCAACTGGAGACAGGCATGGCCAGAGGGCTGGCCCCCATGTTATATGGCATGTCCTTAATGGATGGAAGCTTTAGGACTGTGATACTCTACTCTTTTTTCCTTCTGCATTGGTGACCAGCCATGCTCCGGAAAGGGACTCCTCCACCCACCAGATAGAAATCTGTAGCAGATCCCCTCAGTCACCTTGCAATGAACATGCAGTGCGAGTCAGAAACAAAACACGCTGTTTCATACCACTGAGATTTGGGGGCTATTTGTTACTGCAGAATAACCTTGTGTATACTGACCAATACAAACTACTCCAGGTCTCCCATTTTATAGACGGGGAAATGAAGCCTTCATTTATCCCCTCTAATCACTCAGATTTAGATCTTTTCGTGGCTCCCCACCACCCACAGGTAAGAACTCTGGTTCCTTAGTGTATTATTAATAGGCTTTGATTATTGTATAGCAACATACCAACCATTTCAGATTTACCTTGTGCTCCAGCCACACAGAAGACTCACCATAGCTGCAGATCCCCCAACCTGGTTCATGCTGTGTCCTGGATCCTCGAGTATTCTTCCCTGCCTTTGCTTCATGAAGAACTCCTACTCATCCTTCAAAACCCAGCTCAAAGAGGTGCCCATCTGTCAAGGCTTGCCTTGCCTTTTCAGGTAGCCTCTTCCTACCCAGTACTTCCCCAACCCCTTAAAGAGACCCTGTGTGGGACTGTATCACACTCTTTCCTGATTGCTTATTTACGTGACTCTGTCCCCCATCCCCAAACTGTGAGCCCCTTGAGAGTATGGACTCTATCTTATTCGTCTCTCTGCAATGCCCAGCACAGGGCCTGGATTAGTCAGTAGATGGATGGACCAATGGATGGATGGATGGATGGATGGATAGTTAGGTGGATAAATGGATGGATGGATGGATGGATGGATGGATGGATTGTTGGATGGATGGATGGTTGGATGGATGGTTGGATGGACGGACGGACGGATGGACGTACGGATGGACAGACGGACGGACGGACAGACGGACGGACAGATAGGTGGATGGTTGGATTGATGGATCGATGGATGGATGAACCCTGACCTTCCAGACCTCTCCACTGCTACAGACATACCCTCAGAATAAATGTGCAGGCCACTGATGGCAGACAGAAGGTTTTAGGACACCAACGTGATTCCTTGGAAGACATCATTAAGGTAAAACAGTAAAACAGTAAGGAGGTGTGGCAACTCCTCAAAAAGTTAAACATGGAATTAACACATGTCCCCACGATGGTTCCCCTCAATACGAAACCAAAAGAACTGAAGATGGGTTCACAGAAATCCTTGTCCACATATTTTCATGGCAGCTTTCCTCACAAAAGCCAAAGGGTGGAAACACCTCAAATGCCTATCGGTGGATGAATGGATAAGCAAATAGCAGTCTAGTCCTATGACGGGATATTATGAAACCATAAAAAAGACTAAAGTACACACACACGCTACAAGATGTCCGACTCTCTGCAAACACGATGCCAAGTGAGAGAAGCCAGATGCAAAAGGTCACATACAGATTCCATTTACATGAAATGTGCTCCACAGGGAAATCCAAAGAAACGGCACGTAGGTTCGTGGAGGCCAGGGGTGGAAAGTGACGGGGAATATTCTGGAAGGAGGTAAAGGTGCTGGTTTCACGACACCGTGGATGCCCTAAAAGCCACTGGAGTGTTCACTTTAAAAAATAGTACATTCACTATCATGTGAATCTCACCTCCATTTAAAAAAAAGAAATCTTGGGGCGCCTGGGTGGCTCAGTCGGTTGAGCGGCCAACTTCGGCTCAGGTCATGATCTCGCGGTTCGTGAGTTCGAGCCCCGCGTCGGGCTCTGTGCTGACAGCTTGGAGCCTGGAGCCTGTTTCAGATTCTGTGTCTCCCTCTCTCTCTCTGACCCTCCCCCGTTCATGCTCTGTCTCTCTCTGTCTCAAAAATAAATAAACGTTAAAAAAAAAAAAGAAATCTTTTTTAAAATAGAAGAAGCTGGGAAGGTAGCTGGCACATTCCTTCCCGGCTTCTTTCCTGGATGCTGCAGGTTGAAAGTTGGGGCAGGTCAGGCATCCTGAGCAAACGTCCCCAGACACTAAGCCGCCCATTTCCCCTGAGGGAGATGCTTTTGAGGGGGCAGAAACGCAATGCAGGGTGTCGGCGACTGGGCGGAGGGGTCGGGCAGGGGTGCAAACACTAGACACAGGCAGAGGAGCGAGAGAGAGGGGCGCAGGGTCAGGGAAAGGCAGGGAGAAACAAAGAGAAACTCGGGGGAGGGGGAAGAGGTAGAGAAGAGGAGGGAGGGTCTTGGATGAGTTAACAAGCCCGGAGGGCCCCCGGGCGGGCGTGATCACTCCCCGCAGGGCGGGGAATAAGGATGTGAATTAGGAGCTGAGAAAAAATGAGCAGAAAATCTATTACTTTCCTCCCAGTGACAAATCCATCCCAAGAACCAGATGGGGGCTCAGCCACAGGGCTCTGTGTGGGGCCCGGGGTAGGAAGGCCACGTTGCTGGCACGCCTCCCTACCCCATCTGGGGAGTGGGCACATCCCAAGGGGCTCTCCCGGGGATGATGAGGGCCGGGCATCCTGTGCAGTGTGGCCTGGGCACAGGAAGCCTTTCTTCCTCTGAGCCTCGCCTCCCTCGGCTGCAACTGGAGCAAACTCTCTTTTCCAGCAATGACGGCAGCAACATTCTCAGAGGCTTCAGCCGAACGAGGGGTGCAGACTCATTCCCCTCCCTTTGCACCTGCAGGGACTTGACTGAGAGTAGCGGATGCCCCGTGACTTCCAAAGTGAGCTCACGAAAGGTAACGTGGCTTCCTCCTGGCGCCCCTTTCTGGACACTTGCCTGGGAACCCGGCCGCCATGTTGTGAGCCCAGATCGCCCCGAGAGGCTGTGTGTGTGTGTGTGTGTGTGTGTGTGTGCATGCTCACATGTGTTTTCCCCAGCTCACACATCCATGGACAAAATTAGCATCATTGTTTTAAGCCACTAAGTGCTGGGAGGGTCTGTTCCGTAGCAACAGACAACGGCAAGACCAGCAGGGTGCCTGCGTGCTGCCTTCACCTTCAAGGTGTTTGACCAACGGGCAGTTCTGGCTGGGCGTCCACCTCCCCTACCAGGCGAGTGCTCCACGGTTGGGGTGGTCTGAACTGAGTCCCCACAGCCATCACCACCACCGCCAGATTCACACTGTGCCCTCCCCAAAGTCGCTTACACCTTAAGCCCCAGGACCTCGGAACGTGACTATATTTGGAGACAGGGGTTTTAAAGAGGTAATTAAGATCAAATGAGGTCATTAGGGTCACCCTAATCCACGATGCTCCTGTCCTTATCAGCCTCTTGAACCGTGAGAAAATACATTCCTGTGGTTTAAGCCCCCCAGGCTGCGGTGCTTGGTTACGGCAGCCCTGGCGGACTAAGGTAATCGTTGAACCCACTTTACAGATGGGAACACAAAGTGCTAAGAATTAGCACCTCACCAGGCTGCCCAGCTAGCAAGGGATGGCCTGGGCTTGCCCGAGGCCTGAATGTAGCCCGAGGAAAAGAGCAGTCACCACTCAGAGGCCCAGGCTGCATCCAGGGCAGACATTACCAATCCATCCCAGCACTCTCTCCCCCCTCCGCAATGTGATCTGAGTCTCTTCTCTAGCCCTGGGGGCCAGCAATGGCCAGAGGAAAATATTTTGGGCACAGCTTTCCTGCCCAAGGCTGCCTTAATCGGGGAGCCCTTTGGGGCAGTTTCTCGGGTTCTGTGGGGGTTGTTAGGGTGTAATAATCCCCAAGGAGGCCCTAGGATTAACCCATTGTCCCCTGGGCTCTGTGAGATAAGCCAGGACTCCCCATGCAGACTTGTCCAGGGGGCAGAGCTGAGCCCACAAAGGGGAAAATTATTGATAAATGTTACCATCAAACGGAACCCTCTTCTCCTGCACAGTCCCCAGCCTTTGGGTCAGGAAAGTTTAGCAAAACCCTTGCCTTGGAGTCCAAGGGACCCCACCCAGTCTACCCACGGGAATCATCCAAGACATTGAAATAATTATCTGAGCTGTTCCCATCTCAAAAAGGCTTGATGGGATTGCCCAGGGACAGGCCCAAGCATAGGTTTTTATTCAGAGTTCCCTGGAGATCTTCTCAGACTCTGAGAATCCCTGATGTAAACTTCAGTGCCCAATGGAAACTGGACATAGGAAGGGGGTCCTGGGTTTGAGGATCGTCATAGGTATCCTACAGGTTTCTCAATGGGGCAAGCTTGTTGCTGCCACAGGACCTTTGCACAGACTGTTCCCTCAGCCTCCATGCTTTGCAGGTTCCTAATCCTCCCTCAGGCCTCAGTTTAAACATCACCTTCTCCAGGCTGCCTTCCTTGATTACCCTGCCTTTTCCCCTCTTCCCTCTCGTTTCTCCCTGTTATTTTCCTTTATGTCTTTTATAATGTTTCCCAATTTTGTATTCACTGCTGTCTTCTCACTTACTATATGTTTCCCCCACTAAACTGTGAACCCAAGTTGCGACTGTATTTCTGATGTTCACTCCTGGGCCCCAGTACTGAACAGAATGCCTAGCACAGAGTAGGTGCTCAGCAAAGACTTAGTGAGTGAATTTAACGACAAAAAAAAAAAAAAAAAATCAATTCTCCTCCCTGAGCCTCACTTTGCCGTGAGGATTACGTGCGTTAATTTCTGTAAAGTGCTTAGAAAGTTCTGCCCCGTGTTCATTAACTATGCTGGTGCAGATCAAATGCTGAGCACGAGGCCTGATCTAGAATAAACTCTCATCACCGATGATCAGTTACTATTATCACTGTCACCGTTGTTGTTGTTGTTTACCCTGATAACACAGAGAAGGCGCCTAATAAAATTGTGAACTAGGAAGGGTGGGAGACATGGCTGGTGGGGGAGGCCTCCGTGCTGGTCCCGTGTAGGGAGGAAAGCATGGCTCAGAGAGGGGAACGCACTGACCCAAGGTCACCCAGCAAGCGTGAGGCAGGACCACAGCCCCGAACTCTGGGCTTTCCCTTTTCACTCCTGGCCCGGTGCCCTTAGGCAGTTCTCTCCCCCTGCATGTACTGGGCCTGGGGGCTCTGGCAAGGTCACAGAGGTCAGGCCCACCTCGGCCCCCAGCCCCAAATGCCAAGCCTCCCCCAGGGCGGACCAGTGGCCACTTGGTGGCACTGTGGAGTCACCACCAACAAGCAGCCACCAGGGAACCCCATTCTAGTCCAGTGTGGCCAAGAGACCTCCGAAGAGACAAGAAAGGATGTCTGTACTGATCTCACCCCAGATGAGGAAACTGAGGCCCGGAGAGGGGCCAGCACGCCTTGCCGGAAGTCATGCAGCTAGTCTGAGCAGGCAGGCAAACACAGGGCTCTTACGGAGCCCCTACTATGTGCTAAGCCTGCAACCGTCTCATCGGGTTGTTTTGACAATGAGGGAAATATTCTCCCCATTTTCCGGATGAGGACACTGAGGCACGGAGAGCTGAGGTGGAAATACAGGAGCGATGGTGATAATAACAATAGTAAATATTATTTACAGAGTGCAACACGCACACACGATGCCAATGCATCAGGCCAGGGCACCAAGTCCAAGGCGTGGACGCCAGGATCAACCCATTTTGAAGAGACAGAAACTGAGACTAGGAGAGAGGAAGTCATCAGCAGAGGTCATGCGGCCACGGAATGTCTGCTGTCGGGACATAGTCCTGCCCAGAGAGGGCGTGGCTGATTGTGCCGTGTCTCCCGATACCCCAGACGACTCCAGGCCAGCACGATCAGACCGAGGCCAGAGTCAGCCTTCCAGAGATGTGGGAAGACCCAGGCCCTTCTCCAAACCCACAGCCGGCTGGACTGGGCTTCTGTCGGGCACCTGAATGCCTGCTGGAATTTGGGGGTGCGGAGGGCTTCCAGAAACCTCTCCACATGGTCCGGTAGCCCCTGGTCCAGACAAGAGCAAGGGGATGCTGCTTCACGTCCCAGGATGGTCTCCAGGACCCCTTAGAGGAAGAAGACTCAGGGGAGGCCTGTAAGGAACAGGGTAAGGGACAACAGAGAAAAAGCAACCAAAAGATAATGAGGTTGAGAGACCAGAGGCTGTGCAGAAGTGGGGACAGAAAAAGGACAAGAGACAGAGAGGGACAAATTCAAACAAAAGCAACCGAAACAGAGAGGAACCCAGAGTCAAGGGAGGAAAGATGCATATCCAGAGACAGAGGGGAGAGAGACAGAGAGACAGAGATTAGGAGACACCGGAGGTCTCAGGGACAGACGGGGACAAAGGGACATGGAGCCACAGGGACAGAGAGAGATGTGTTGGCGACGGGAACACGGAGTCAGACAGGCGTCAAGAGAAGGAAGCCGGGGCCAACTCTCAGGGGAGGACCAGGAGGTCCAGCAGACAGAAGCCACGGAGAAGAGGGGGGAAAAAAAAGGACCAGAAAGATCAGAGAGAAGCAAAGAGGAGGGTGGGATTGTAGAGAGAGCGGAGGAGGAGGAAGAAGCGAGGCAGGAGGAAGAGACGGTCAGAGGGTAGCGGCCATGGGGTTAGGGGGCCTCCCACCTGGAGACCCTCCCTGGGCCCTGGGCCCTGGACGGCCAGGTCCCACCTGCCCCACCCCCGGGGGCCCTCGTCCCGCAGCAGGGGCCTGGCCGGGGCCCAGGAGGGCAAAGACCAGGGTGGGTGGACTCCCGGGACCTCTGAGCCCAGCACCCTCCATTTCCGCCCACTCAGCAGACCCCCCGGAGCACGTCGTTTGCATAAAACAATATTCCTGTGGGGGATGCTAATGCGCCCTGCTATTTCTGCCTCTCCTGGATTGTGGTTTGCATACATTTGCATACCCTGGGAGAATTAAGCTGGGATCATGTAAATGAGCCCACCAGCTTGAGGGTGAGGGGGCCTCCCAGCTCCCTGCCTCTCAACAGGCCACGCAGGCCCTGGCCTTCCCTTGGGAAGTGCCCGGAGCGGGACCCCTTGACACAGAAGGATGAGCTATGTGAATCCCGGCCTGAAGCCGCTGTCCAGCCAGGTTTTCGGGGAGCCACAGGGAGCTTTCAAAAACCCAGCTCTGAGCGTCACAGCCTTCTTTAAACCTTTCATGGCTGCCGAGGTCTTAGAATAAAAGGCCAAAAGCCCACGGGGCCTCAAGGGCTTGTCCCTGCCAGCCCCCCCTAACCCAGTCTGCCCCTACCTCCAGACGCATGGACTCCCTCCTCTCAGGAGTTGCCCTGACCGGGCTTCTGCCGACCACAGGGCCTTTGCACCTGCTCTCCCCGCTGGCTGCAATGTCTTTCCCCTCCCCCTCCCCACTTAGTGACATCTCCTTCATCCTTCAGACTCAGGTGGAACACAGACGTCCTCGGGGAAGACCTGTTGTCATCGCCAGTCTCGTCCCCCTCCCCACCAGACATTCTCACCCCCCACAGACCAACCCCTGGGTGGCTGGGATTATTATTGATGCAGTACCTTAGCTCAGGCCTGTCTCCTCCGTGAGACCGTAAGAGCCGCGAGTGCAGGGACCCTGTCTTCTTTAATCACAGCCCCAACACCTAACGGTGCCAGTTACATAGAAGTTCCCAATTAATATCTGTTGAATGAACGAATGGGGCAGACCTGCAAATTCGTTTCCCGTCCTGGAGTCTTCAGCGGCCCAGCCACCGACGACGCGCCAGGCACCGGGTGAAATATTCTGTGTGTATTATCTCCGTGCCTCCCCAGCATCCGTACATGGGAGGCATGGAGATTAAACCGCTGTTGCAGATGAGGAAGCACAGACTCAGAGGGGGAAAGCCAGGGGTTGAGATCACACAGCAAGCGCGTGGCCGAGCTGGGAGTCTAACTCGGGTCCGTATGACCTCGGAGCCCCCAGCCCCGCTCCTGCACATTTTCTACTGACCCCTCTGGGCGCTTCCCTTGGCCTCGTGGGGGGCGGGGGTTGCACGGAGATGCAGAAGCAGGTGCAAATCCGTGCAAGGATGAGCTCGCAGGTGTGTGCGTGCCTGCGTGGCCCGGCCACTCGCACCTCAAACCCCGCGAGTGTGTCTGTGCATGCGCGTGCGGGAGACACGCCCCGGCCTGTGCAGACGATCACTCGGTCATTCAACAAACGCTTCGTGCGGACCCCCGTGTGGCAGGCACTGTGCCGGGAGCCGGCGTGTGCTGAGGACAGACTGGGCCTTGCCAGGCTTCTCGGGCCTTCTGACCGAGTGGGTGACAGTCCCACACACATCTGGGTATTCAGTCACACGTGCACCTGCTCCGCCACAGCACGAGAGTGGCAAGCCCACGGGGCGTGAATGCGTGGCGGGAAACTGAGGCACGCATAAAGCACGCGGACCCCTTCCACACAGGGGGCCGCCGCGGGGTGTGGGTCGCTCTAGCACCCTGAGTGTTCACGGAGGAAACGGAGAGGCGAGTGACTTGCCCAAGGTCACTCAGCCGTTGCCAAAGCCTGAGATGGACCAAGGAAGGGCGGCCAATGGCTGACAAACAGGGACTTGACCCAGACAGAGACCTGGGCTCCGACGGCCGCTGCACCTACATGGGGCTGGGGGACCAGTCACTCTTGCCCTAAAATCCTAAGCAAGCCTCACTGCCCCTTATGCAAAGTGGGGACGGCAGAGAATTTCTTCTTCAAAGGCTTAGGTGGACTAGATGCTTCCATGGTGCTGACCCACAGTGAGCACTTGATCACAGACAGGCAATCCATTAATATATTACACTTTCTTATTCAGCTCTCAGGACTCCCCGTCCGGTGCTCTTTGGGCAGTCCCACGGCACCGCCCCCAAAGCTGGACACGCCCACACCTCCTCCTGAGGGGGGTGTCCTGTGGGCCCCCCCCCCCAGCCGCCACAGAGAGTGAGACTGAACACACGCGTGTTGAACTCTTGCAACACTTGGCCTGGAAATGGAGGGCTTTCCCCCAAGAACATTCCACCCCTGACGTCAAGAGTCCGTCTTGCTCAATAAGCCAATACCTGTTAAATTATTCAGAGGCGATCATCCACCACGGCTGGGCATTTCAGAGGAGCCGGTGTGGCCCACACGCGGGCACCTGGGCTTGCGAGACGGGAAGGGACGGGTGTGGACGGCAGAGCCGGAGGCCGGAAGGTGGGTGTGAGGTCGCGGTCAGGCAACGTGTCCTGACTCTCCCGACAGAAGTCAAAATATGGTGGGAAACAGACACAATCATCTTCCCTCCCTCAATCTTCTCTTGGGGGGGGGACAGTCTACTCTGTGCCGACACCCACCTAACATCCTGCCTTGAGGTTTAATGGCAGAGGGACACCCATCCTGGGCTGTGTTGTGGGTCACGTTCAGCTGGGAACACAGGGAAATCCTTCACCACAAGGTTGACAGATGGAAAGCTGTCATCTGAGCATCCGGGAGGGGGATGCCCCCTGGGTTGGAGGGGAACCCCAGTGGTCCAGCCCATGCAGGAGGGGCTGGGAACCCCCCTGCTTGTCAGGAGAGACCCCTCAACTGCCCTTTGGGAGCAGAGGTCTTCCTGGAAGACAGAGACGCTGTCCTTGCTGAAGGGGGAAATTTCCACCTTGTTTGTAGTCATGGCTCCACATATCGGGAGCCCCAATATATTAACTTGCAGGAAGCAAAAGCTTTCCTGTAGAATGGCAGACAGGGTCCCAGCCTCACCCCGTACCTCCAAGCCCCTGCTAGAGAGCCAAGAGCATATGAACGCCACCCCTGCACTGGACACGCCGGGGTTCCCATCCCGGCTCCACACTTGCAGTCCGAATGCCACTCAGGCCCTCAGAGACTCTGTTTTCTCATCTGAGAAATGGGGTACTCAGACTAACTTCATCCGCAAGGCTGCGGCAAGGGATAAAGGAAACCGTGCAAGGGACACGCGAGACACATAGTAAGTGCTCAATAAACACATCTTCTTGGGGCGCCTGGGTGGATCAGTCTGTTGAGCTTCCGACTTCAACTGAGGTCATGATCTCGTGGTTCGCGAGCTCAAGCCCCACGTCGGGCTCTGTGATTCTGTGTCGCCCTCTCCCTCTGTTCCTCCCCCACTCTGACTCTCTCTCCCTCTCTCTCTCTCAAACATAAATAAAGATTTAAAAAAAAATGAGGGGCGCCTGGGTGGCTCAGTGGGTTAAGCGTCCGGTTCAGCTCCGGTCATGATCTCGAAGTTCTCGAGTACCAGCCTTGCATCGGCTCTGTGCCGACAGCTCGGGGCCTGGAGCCTCCTTCAGATTCTGTGTCTCCCTCTCTCTCTGCCCCTCCCCCGCTTGTGTTCTGTCTCTCTCTGCCTCTCAAAAGTAAATAAGCGGTAAAAAAAAATAAAATTAAATTAAAAAAATAAAAAAATTGCTTATAAAAATAAATAAATAAATAAACGCATCTTCTTCTTTATGACAATTTTCATGAAGCCTTGGGTTTCTACTAAATTTACCACCATCTCCCGGTGTGACCTTGGGCAAGTTTTTACCCTGCTCGGGGTCTCAGTTTTGCCACTTGAAAAGCCCAAATGACTTCCTGGGGCCCTTGCTGCTTTTTGGTCACAACTTCTGCCTCTCGAACTCTGAGTTTCTCTGCAGCCACGCCGGGGGTCACTCATTTCCCAGGAACATCAGCCAGAAAGGTCGTAAGGATAACCTGAAATATGGCTCCCAAAGTAGACGGGGTCCCCGCTGACCCTCCGTGAAGTCCCCCTCCCGCCCTGCCCACAACCACCCCCCCACCGAAACCAACAGTGCCTACACCCCAGGAAACCGAGGCACAGAGAGGTTAAGCGACCTGCCCAGGGTCACACAGCTTATAAGCGGCCCAGCTGGAATGTGAACCCAGGCTATCTGGGGCTCAACCCCAACCCCCCTCAACCCAGAGACACAACAAATGGTGGAATATTATGCACACGACAGGCCGGCACCTGGTGACGTTTGGGTGAGCCGAGACTTCCAGGGACACAGACGCTGCCCTTCCTTGGCGGAGGCCCGGCGGGGCTGGCCTCGTGGAACCCCTGCTCGGCCCAGGGGAGGCCCGACCACCTCCTTCCAGCCTGTTGGTTTAAAGAAGATATTCAATTATCTCAGCTGTGGCGCTCGCACGTGCTCTGATGAGCTGAGAAGGGAGAAGCAGGAGCCCGCATCACGTCCTGTCGGAGATAATTAGAGGCAACATCAGTTTTAAGGAAACAAGCCTGTGGCCAATTGTTCAAGATTGATTAAGTTGGTGGCCCGCACGAGCAAGTGGGAGAGAGGACGGCCGTCGGCCCTGATCACATCGCCTGCGCCTTGCAGGGGTGACCTCCACCCACCAGGGGCCATCGGCTGGGTTGGGAGGCCGGGGCACATGGCTGGCAAAGCCTGCAGCTGACATCCTCCCTTCCCAGGGGCCTGCAGGCTTTATAATGGGAATTTGGGGGTGGACGCGTGGGAGAGACTGCCTGGTCCCTCGAGGCAGGACAAGGGCAGGGTTCAGGCCTTGCTAGAGGAGGCATTGTTTACTGAGTATCTGCCATGCCCCATGAAGATACAGCCTGAAAGGGTGTTCTGGGCAGCAAGGGCCGTGTGTGCAAAGGCCCTGAGGCAGGGGCAGGGCTGGCAGATGTAACGAGCCACTGGCATTTCTCGAGCATTGTCTCTGTGCCAGGGCTCGGGCTCCCTCTAACCTGTGAGGATGACACTGAGATGAATCACAGATCCTAGATGAAGAGTCTGAAGGTCAGAGAGGTGAAGTCACTTGCCAAGGTCCTGTTGGTAATACGTGACAGGGCTGGGCCCCTTTGCTGGCATGACTGTCCCATGAGCCCAAATCCACCTGCCCCAAACCATAGCTTCCCAGCAGGTCAGACGACCTTGAAAGGCTCTCGGATTCGCTTTGTTCTTGTTCATAATGGGACACTGAGCCTCGAGGGGGAGGCGAGGCACACACCAGCAGGCTGAGAATCTGGGGACAAACACATCCTTGTGTCGGACCCCAACGCGCCATCTGAGACACCCACGATGAACAGAGACCACAGTGGGGAGCTGCTAAGGTAGAGCCAACCTGTTGGTTTTCTCTAAGCCAGCGGGCATTGTCCTTTTGTCTGACATCTACCCCCCCGAGCTGTGCCAAAACAGCATTTGCAAACTGTTTGGGGTTCACATACTCTCTGGGATGCCCTTTGAAAACCCATGGTTCCAGTCCCTTGAGTTTGTAAAATGCCGTCTCTTGAACCCCCTTGGAAAGTCACAGTGCCTCTAAAGGCTCTGATAAGTCCTGCCACAAAGAAATCTGCTTATGTTTCCTTAGCCCCACATCTCCAAAACCCATGTGAGCACTAAATCTTTACAAACATCCCCAGAATGGGGATTTCCCGGGAGTGCTTGTGGGAAATATCGGTCTTGTTAGTGAGGAGAAACGAAAATGGTCCCCTGATCTTGAACAGGAGAATTGCGAATATATTTTGGAGGGTGAATGAGATAAGCAAGCGATGGAGAAATATTTACAGAACCAGAGGGCTGGGGCGCCTGGGCGGCTCAGTCGGTTAGGCGTCCGACTTCAGCTCGGGTCATGACCTCGCAGTCTGTGGGTTCGAGCCCCGCGTCGGGCTCTGTGCTGACGGCTCAGGGACTGGAGCCTGCTTCGGATTCTGTGTCTCCTTCTCTCTCTGCCATTCCCCCGCTCACACTCTGTCTCTCAAAGATTAAAAAATAAATTAAAAAAAAAAGAACCAAAGGGGCTATTTGTGCAGCGAAAAGAAGGCCCAGAACTTCCTCTCTACTTCCAGAGAGTGGAGTTAGGACAAGTAAGTGGACGTTCTTGTGGGAAAGGAGTTAGCACTTTTCAGTGCAGACCAGCTGTGCTGGTAAGGAGTGAGTTCCCCATCACCAGAAGTATACAAGCAGACTCTGGAAGACTGCTGCATGAGGACTGCTAAAGAACAGGTTTCCTCTACAACCGTGGAGTTTCCAGGGCAAAGAAACACAACCCAGGCCCAGGCCAGCCTCCATTCTCCACCTCTCTCAAGACTGGGCAGAGAGAAACCAGGCATGTCACATCCATCTGACATTAGGAAAATTCTTATAAATAAAATAGTTCCTATAAAAGCTGTATGAGCTCTCTCCAGTCCATCTCATCTCGACAGTAATAAAACCAAGCCCGTAACTCCAGCGTCGTCTTGCCATCTACAAGAGGAAACGCTTATTTTAAGAAGTATAAAAAGAAAAGTAATTTACAGTCTATTAACATTTTAAAAAGTGTGTTAGCAAGAAGGGGGAATACATTACTGGCTCGATGAGGGGATCCAGAGAGACGAGGAAAGCGGAATCATAGAAATTTCCCTCGGTCTCCATTTTAACCTGGAGAAATGCAGACCCATCCTGAATCTTCCAGCAGCCCCGCTCTCCCGAGGAAGACGGTGTGATCGCGACAGGGTGGCCGGGAAGGGTGCAGGGTGGTGGGTGGTGGTAAGGAGCAGGACCGGACGTGGGTTCGGGAGTCAGATCTAGGTTCCTGTTCTGGCTTGGGTTCCTGGTTGCTCTGGCAGCTTCCTGACTTCTGGGAGCCTCAGGCAAGGTGTCCACTCGGTGGACAGAATAAATCCCAGGGTCTTCCTGCTTCTTATGCGATATAGAAGTCTTAGCTTCAAGTGAGACTTGGGAGGGTGGCTGGAGGGGTGGGAGGTGACCCCTTGGGGCGCCTTGGTAGGTCCCCCACCTAGCCTCGCCCCCTCGCCCGGTGGATGGGCCCTCCGTGTGTGTTCCCAGAACTGAGCTGGGCCCTGGGCGGCAGCTGAGTGGGGTGGGGATAGACTGCAAACTACAAATCAAGGGAAATAGACACGGAAACAATTCCAACAGGACGGACTCCAAGGAAAAACAAGCCATTCCTTGGAGGAAGGCAGCCACCCAGGGCTAGCCAGAGGGAGGAAATGGGGCCTTGGGGGAGATGCCAGGGGGCTGCGCGGGGGGTGGCAGACATTCGGGGCTTGCCGGGACCCGGGACACCACAAATGAGTCCCTTCTTCTTCCAGAGCAGCACACACACACACGCACACGCACACCTCTTATACAACACATGCCCTCACAGCCACACACGCATGCTCACGCGCACCGCCGGACCTCGACATCCGTCCTTACAGCCGTGTGCAAACGTGCCACGCCCCATATGTGTTCTCACGTGCGTCCGCACCGTTGCCCATTCGTACGTGCGCGAACACGTACGCACGCTTCATGTACACGCCCACACGTGCACACGTGTGCCGTTCACAGTCACCCACTGGTGCACGCGCGCCGCCAATGTACCCACGCCCTAACACACGGTCCACACACGCAGCCGCCACACCTGCCCACGCACGCACACTCACCAGTACGCTTCGCCCCTCCGGGGGCCGCGCGCACACGTATTCTCCGGGGAGAGTGTCTGTGGGGCGCAAGTGTGGGGCGTGGGGCTGCTGGACAGACAGCATCTCACCTCTCAGCTGCCTCCCTGCCCCGGCCTGTGTTTGTACAGCTGGTCCCTCTCCCCCAAGTGCGGGGAGGCTGCAGGAAGAACGACGTCGGGGGAGAGGGCAGGCCACTGCCGGCCCTAATCAAGAATTTCACACCCCCAACGGGCCCGGGCTCCTCTGCAGAGCCCCCGCATCCAGCTGGGCAAAGACCCAAAGCTGGCTTTGTTCGTAGGCTGCTGGGGACGGCAGGGGCCCCCCTCCGGGATGGCCCCCCTCCCAATCCCGAGGGGCCGGGCTCCAACCTCGCCCATGGCCTGAGTCCTGCTTTCCCCCCAGCTGGGTGCCCCTCCAAGGGCCAGCAGGCACCAAAGCGGCCTTTGAGAGCCCTCCACCCCAGACCTTATCAGTGAGGGGAGGGGCTGCAGATCCCCCCACACGCTGGCCACCAGCAGGCCGGGGTTCCCGGTGAGGCGATTTTGAGACTGGAATCTGGAGAGGCTCATTGTCAGAGCTCCATACCAGCCCTGCCCCCCACTTCTCCGGCCCCTCACAGTCAAAACCCCCCCCCCCCGCCCCCCACCCCCCCATCTCCAATGCCCTTCCTCTCTCAGCACAGACAGAGGGTCCCCATCACCTTTCAAGACCAATACAGATGCTGCCTCCTCCTCCAGGAAGTCCTCCCTGACTCCCCCTCTGCCTCCCCAGGGTGGAGTGGGCAGCTCCTTCTGCGCCTGCCACCTCCCCCACCCCTGCTGCCCGCCCTTGCTCCGTCTCGCCCCTCTGGCACCAGGCTGTCACCTTCTTGCCTTACTTACCTGTGTCCCGGACCGTGAGATGCCAAGGGCGGGGGCCGGGGACTTCCATCCGTGTGGCAGTGTCCGCAAGGTAAGCAGGGGCCCCGGCACGCGGTGGGCGTTTGCGGCAGGAAGGAGGCATCACCCGGCGGACGGGTAGGATGAAGTTCTGTGCTGCTGCCTCACATCCGCGGGCCTTGTGGGATGAATTAGGTCCCCGATCTTAATTCAAGAGTTAAATAATACCACACATCTATTACAAAAAGTTAGGTAAATTTCCCCTTCCCTCCTGTCATTACCCAGAAAGCTGCCAACTTCTAGATTGTAATTATGTACATGAATAATGAAATTAGCATATCTGTCAGCTCACTCCCTGCTCATTACATATCCCAGGAAGATCCATGTGTTCTGATTCCAAATTGCCCACCTCTGGAGGCCGGCTGGGCTCCGGGCTCTGGAACGGCTCCTGGGGGAGGGGCCGTGCATCTGCAGCCGGGGCTTCCGGGAGCCCCCCAGGGACCCTCCTGACCGGCCTTTAATGGCATCTAATGGGCGGGTGGGAACCATCAGTAGTTGGTGCCATGGCAAGGGGGCTGGGGCTGCGGGATGGCGGTTGGAGGCCGTCCCACTGCCGGCCTGTGGACGGGCCTCCCCGGGGCCACTTGTCCCACCTGTGAGGTGGGGGGGTGGCAACAGACGTCTCCACCAGCAAGGACTGTGGGTGAGCAGGTCCAAGTTCTGGCTTTACGGCTCACCTGCTTGTAGCCTGACCCTCAGTTTCTCCTTCTGTAGAATAGGGATAATAAGGCAAGTGTAGGGGCGCCTGGGCGCCTCAGTCGGTTGAGCGTCCGACTTCAGCTCAGGTCGTGATCTTGTGGTCTGTGGGTTCGAGCCCCACGTCGGGCTCTGTGCTGACAGCTCAGAGCCTGGAGCCTGCTTCACCTTCTGTGTCTCTGCTCTCTCTACCCATCTCTTGCTCACACTTAGTCTCTCTCTCTGTCTCAAAAATAAATAAACGTTAAATTTTTTTTTTAAAATAAGGCAAGTGTGAGGATCCAATGACATTCCATTGTGCCCAGCACATAATAAGTGCTCAATAAACTAAGTTATGGTGGTTGTCATTGTCGGGATAGGTGTTCCGCCCAGGCCTGAGGCGAGCTCACGCCGTCATGCACGAAATGTGTGTGTCCCCCCAAAACTCACACGATGAAGCCCCACCCCCCAGTGTGATGGAATCAGGAGGTTAGGATTGCTGTCCTTATAAGCATCCGGAGACGGCTTGCTTCCTCTCCTGGCTCTCTGCCACAGGAGGAAACAAGGAATTGGTGGGCTACAACCCAGGGGAGGGTTCTCGCCAGAACCTGACCGACCGTGCTGGCGCCCTGACCTGAGACTTGCAGCCTCCAGAGCCGTGAGAAATGCATTTCTGTGGATAAGCCACCTGGTCTGCGGTATCATTACAGCAGCCGGGGCCGGTGAGGACACCCTTCTCGTTCAACTCGTCACAAAATGGGACCAGAACGAAAACCAGCAAGTCCGGACCCGGGTCTGCCTAGCCTCTCTACTGGGGGTCCCCAGCTCCTGGGTCTCCCCGGGATTCTGCTGGAATGCCAAGTTCTGGACTCTCCTTGCCCCACCTTGCCCAAACTGCCCTCCAGGTGGGACCAAAGCCATAGCCAGGTGGGTGGGTGACACATGGCCCGGTGCCTCTCACTGGGTGTTCCCTCACTTCCTCACTCGTGCTCACCCCCTAGAACCTTTATCCCAGGGCTCCCTGTGGCTAATGTAAGAGGCAATGGGAGCCAGCACGGGCTTGAGAGCAAGAGAGGGCTAGATGCACCGTCCGGCTTTGCCAACTGTCCATGCCAGGTGGCTCTGGGGACCTTTGTCCAAACTCCTCTGACCGCACAGAGAAGGACCTAGGGCCCCAGCTGGTGCCACCCTCACTACACCCTGGTTTTGTCTGACTAGTACTGTGGGGCTGGCTGGCCTCTCCCCAAGCCCACTAGAGCCCTGAATTGGCTGGGCTCATTTGCCCCTGGGGGGACCAAGATGGTCAAGACCTCCTCCTTGGTATTCACCATCTAAAGCTTTGCCACATGAGCTGAGTTTTTTGGGTGTTCTTTTTGTTTTGGGGGGGGGGTCTTGGTCCATGACTCTGAGCTGGGCCATACTGTTACTCATTTTGCAGATTGGGGATGGAAAGGGCGATCCCGGGGTCATGGCCGGGGGAGAGTCCATGGAAGCATCTTGCTGAGACCCATGAGTCTGGGCCTCAGCGAGAAAAGAGGCTACCCATGAACTTACATTTTTACCACCTCCTTTCCTACCCCCAGTTCTCCATGGCCCCTGCAGGCCACACACCATGTAGGTAGGTGCATGTCAGTAATAATATGGTCATCATAAGAGGGGCCAACAAACTGAACAGCTACTTCATGCTCGATGCGTTTTGCATATGGCGCCCCATTTAATCCTTGCAACGCACTTAGCACAGGGGCCGGTGCCTAGGAAGAGCCCGATAAACGCCTGCGCACGTCGGAATGAGTTCCTTAAACAACAAAGAACACAAGCAAACGTCTTGAGCTCAGCCCCGTGCTGGGAGTCGGACAGACCTGCGGTCACATCCTTGCTCTGCCACGTGTTAACGGTGTGACCTCGGCCAGGTTGCATCACTCCTCTGAGACTTGAGGCTTCCCATCTGTAAAGTGGGCATGATGGTTATCTGCCCATCAGGCTGATGTGAGAACGCCATGAAGCTCGGTCTATAAAGTGCTTGGCACAGCGCCCGGGTCAGCCCGGAGCGCAGACACAAGGTTCTTGTTATTGCTGTTGTTGTTGTAGAGACTGTTGTTTCCAGCTGTCCACTCGGCTAGCAATCATGGGTTAGGAAACGAGAGAGCAGAGGTCACACATGCGTGGTCTGGAGGCCTCATCCGACTCCCAGATGTGTTTTGTTTGGCTAACGGAGGGCTTCGTCCATTTTCCTTTTAATTGAATTAGTTGCCAGCATCTAAAGATTGGGAGATTTCACAGAGGTCTGGTCTCTCCCTTGGAACCTCAGAAGTTTGAGCCACATCGGCACCACGTTCACCCAGAGCCAAGGTCAGGCTGGAGCTGAGAAGCATCTCCCTCTTCAGCTGAGGCAGGATGTTCCCAGTCTGCCCCAGTCCCCGTGCCTCCGTAATGCCTCACTCCCGGCCGGTTTTACTCACAGAGGTGGTCAGCCTGCCGCTGGCGGGGCGGGGGGCCGCATCGAAAAGCCCTGCTCTAGATTTTCTGGTCCCCGAGATCCACTGAGGAAGGCCCGAGCCAGTTAACCAGATGGAGTTCGACCAGAAGAAAAACACCCACCTCCCAGTGGTAACACAGGCTCTTCTCCCAACATCACAGCAGGAGGCCTGGAACGGAGCTCACGCAGCCCCCGAAGGCTCCGTCACCCTCTGGCTGTTGAAAAGCCACCTTCCCACCCATGCCCACTTGAGGCGCCCACAGAGAGCCTCCTGCCCTCCAGGAAGGAGGAGGGGGAGAGCAGGGTAAACAGCTCCCATCTGACCAGTCCGGGCTGGAGCTCCTCGACTCTAATTGGGGACACAGTAATGAGATGATGGCATACTGGACCCGGGTCTCAGCTTTCAGCCCGAGGTCGCACAGACAAACCATCGCATTTGGAAAGTTCTCCTGACATTCCTGAGCCGGGCCGCCTTGCCAAAGAAAACTCAGGCGAGGCTTGTCTTGGCACTGACTCAACCCCCAGCCTCAGCAGGAAAACCAAAAACATTTACACAGCTGGACCCCGACGCCCGCTCCCCTCAAAAGTTTGTCAGGGCTCCGGCGGCCCGACTGACTCGGGGGGCACCTCTGAAGGGGCCTGTGTTCCCGAGCACGGCCGGGCAGGGCCCGGCCAGACAGAAAACACTGCGGCCATCCCCAGGAGGCGTGAGAGAAAGTGCTAGAAAATGAAGGCTAGCAGGGGGCCCAGGGGGCTGGGGTTGGGTCTGTCCGTTGACCACTGCCCCCGACTCCGACCACATCTGCACAGGCCACCCTGGCCAGCCCACCACCCCACCTGTGCACGTTGGCCAAGAAAACGGTCCCAAGAGATGGCCGATGGAACGCCAGGCGCCCGGGGCCCCCATGCTGACAGCTTTGAGGGACAACCTCTTCACCACTCTCTCTCGACACTCAATTCCCCTGTCTCTTTTCCTGGCTGCCTTTCCATGGGGTTCTCCGAAGCTCTCCACATCCTCTTCCCCGCAGCCAGGCATCCTTGAGGAGGCCCGTCTGGCATCCCGTTCTCGTGACCAAGGATTATGGCGAAGAAGTTCCCAGAGGGTGTGGTTAAAAGCCAGGGGGCCAAACACATCGACGAGCATGCTGCGGGGGGGGGGGGGGGGGGGGGGGGGGGGGGAGGCTGGGGTCCCCAATGACCCGCAAAGCCCCTCTCGAATCCCTCTGCTTCTGTCCCTCCCAGAAGTCCCCACCGTGGTCCAGGCCGGCATCATCTCCTGCCTGGGTGCCCACAGCAGCCTCCACTCTGGCCTCCCGGCCTCCACGCCCGACACCAGGGCCCGTTCTTTGAGACAAAGACAGCACGACCTTTTCTACCGTCTCAATCGCAAAATACAACTCACACACACAGCAAAGGGCAGAAAATACGGTTTTGCACCATTTCAGGAATTGTCAGCCGAACACCTATGTGACCACCAAATGAGTAACAGAAACTCAGAAGTGCCTGCCTGCCCCTCCCTCACCCCCCAGGAGATTGCTCCCCTTTCCCGACCTTGGCGATCAGCGTTTCCTTTGGTTTTCTCTAGACCTGAAAACAGCGTGGTTTTAGTTTTACTGGCGATAGCATTAATGACGTCATTATGATTTTTGTGTCCGGCTCCTTCCCTTCGACAGCGTATGGTGGGATTCACCCAGGTGGCTGCAGGGCACTGTCGCTTACTCATTTTCACCGCTGCATCCTATTCCATTGCGTGACCATGTCAGTGCTCCTTTGTTCTACTATTGATGCGTTTGGGGTCACTTCCCGTTTGGGGCCACTTAAAGACTATAAATAATCTTACCTTCTGGCACCCCCATGCTCCGCACGTGGTGAGTTTTACAGTCACAGGCAGGTTCTGTGATCAAACACAAGTTCAAGAAAAGCTGCACTACCCAAAACTAAAATTGCTTGTTTTCCTACAGGACTTGTCAGGGCCTTTCATGTTTTAATGCCTCAATGTGCCCTGGGACTCTGCACAGGCACTGCCTCTGTGCCTGGCCCAGATGAGGCAAGGCTGAAGAAACCTGTCTTAGGCAGTAAGTGGGGTGGGTGGAAAGGATTGGCCTTAAAACTCTGGTCACGGTTCCTACTGCTTCCTGACTTGCTGTGCAGACTTGGGCAACCCCCTTGCCCTCTCTTAGCTTCTGTGAAAGCAAGTTGATAAACTGTGGCTTCCTAAGAAGCTTCCCCCTCTGACACTATAATACTCACGTACAGTGGTTTTAATCAGCCTAGAAGACTGGTGGCGGGCAGCATTTGACCTGGGTCTTGGGGTTATGCATTCCTGGCAGAGGAGTGGGGAAGGAAGGACAGTGTGGCCATATGAGTGGAATCTGGAATGCCTAGGGCTCATTCAGGGGAAGTAAGAACAGCGGGCCTGCTATGGAGGGTTCATGCAGCAGAACAGAAAAGAAAAGTGTTTATATGAACTAAATCACTTCATTGCCAACCCTGTTCCTACCCCTACCCCACCGTGGGAACCACCAAAGGCAGCCAGAGACCTTATGACCTACAGCACGCATTCTCATTAGAGGTGAACTTTGTTCCTCGGGGTGGGGGGAGGGCGGTGAAAAAATCTTACACACATACATACCGCCCGTAAGTAAATATCTAATATATCTGCAGTATGAAAATTTCGTGGCTGGAGGTGGGAGACAAGCAGGAGGAAATGTCTAAAAGGGCTCCTTAGCAGGACAGTAATTTTTAAGAGCCTGAGGGAACCCTGAGCTACAGGTGGCCAATTCAAATGAGCACAGGGGCCAGGCAGGATACTTAGGGAGAGAAGGAAGTGGCGGGTGAGGCAGTAGGGAGGGGTGGGGACTGTGGCAAAGGGAAATGTCCAGACTAAATACAGTACATCCATTTTTGTTTTCCCAGATCATGGCTCAGGCTGCACAAAAACCCTTCGGCAGGTTGGATCAGCCCTGCAATCCACCGGCTTGCAACCTCGGGTTTAAACAAGGAACCTGATCAGGCCCAGCTTCTGGGGCCAATGAAAAGACAGTACTCACTCCAGCTCAATGCCAATTGGCCGCCACTGTGTGAGATCTGCACCCCCAAGCCCCTGAAAACACACACATACACACACACACACACACACACACACCCCACTCCAGTGGCTTCTTCAAGCATCCTCCCCCGACAGGATCCAAAGCCTGTTCCACGGTGTGCACGCATGCATATTATGGGGATTAATGCTGCATGATGCATAATTAATGATACTGAATAAATATGCAGATTGGCAATCACTGATTGACTGCTATGATCAGATTCCTCAACATGGGCTAATTGATTGGCTGCCTGTAATCACCATATCCCACACCGTTTTCTCCAGCACATGCGCAAACCAATCCTGGCGAGGGGTGGGGGGCGCCCCATGGCCTCGTCAGTCCTGAGAGACACAGACCTTGTGTTGGAAACTTTTCTCACCGTCCGTGTAAGGTGCCCTCGGCCCATGGGCCCCATTTCATCAGTGGGAACCAGCGATGTGCCAGCACGTGAACCAGGTCTTTTGCAAACACCCAGGGAAGTCTTATCATCACCGGTTCGAGGATACACAAAGAACGGCAGAGAGAGGGCATTGGGAGCCAGGATTCCAGACCAATCGCTGGATGCCAGCATCTACGCTTTTCCTTTTCCAACAAGTTCCTGACCCTCCTGAAGCTGACGGTGCAGCGACCTGATGGACACGTTCTGTGCCGGGTGCCTCCTGACTTACCCACGCGCCCCTCAGAACTCCTTGCCCCCCCCACCCCCCTCTCCGGAGCGTCCTCACAACACGGTGGCTCCGCTCCCAGAACGAGAGTTCTGTGGGACCCAGGTGCAAGCTGCCGAGCTTTATGACCCAGCGTCAAAAGTCCCAAAGTTTTGATTGGTCAGAGCAAGCTGTAAGCCCCGCCCAGAATCAAAAGGAGGCACTCGGGTCCCACCTCCTGAGGGCAGGACTGGCAAAGAATCTGCGACCTTCTTAGGGCGCCTGGGTGGCTCAGTCGGTTAATAAGCGTCTGATTCCCGGTTTCCGCTCAGGTCGTGATCTCACGGTTCGTGAGCTCGAGCCCCGCATCAGGCTCTGCGCTGACAGTACAGAGCCCGCTTGAGATTCTTTCTTCCTCTATCTCCGCCCCTCCCCTGCTTGCGTTCTCTCTCTTTCTCTCAAAATAAATGAATAAATAAACTTAAAAAAAAAGAATTTGCAGCCATCTTTACTCCAGCACATCCACCTACCTGCCCTCTTGAAGAGGTTGGTGAGAACAAGAGTGAAGGGCTTTAGCTCCAGGCCCGCCACTGACGATTCTGCAAGTGTGAGTCTAATCATGTCGTCACCAACCCCCAGCTCTAACCACACAGCCCGGGACTCTAGTCCATTTTATTCCTAGGACATGCTACCATTCCTCCTGCCCCAGGGCCTTTGCACACACAATTTCCTCTGCCTGGGATGCTCTTCCGCCCACCTCCCTTAATCTGGCTAACTCCTCGTCATACATTCGCTCTTGCTTGAAGCGTCACCTCCTCCAGGAAGGCCTCCCAGACTGCCAGAGCAGACTGGTTCCTTTGTCAAATTATCTCTCTCCGTTAGCCCAGTGGCTGTCCCTCACTGCCAACACTAGTACCCAACACACACATCTCCTCTGGGAAATGTCCACCAGGAAGCTCCCTGTGGGAGAGCAAAAGGCCTCGGCGAGACTGGGTGAGAGCGGTTTCGTCTCAGCAGGGACAGCTTCTGCTGTGAGCACCTGTGCGCACTGGGGCCAAATCCGCAAAAGCCGCGATGACCAGACGACCCCCTCGGAGACTCGGTACGTCTCCACCGCCACCCGTCCTGAGCCCAGGGGCCAGGATGCGTTTGAAGAAAAGCCTGGTTCGCCTTGTTCAGGCAGCAAGCGGGCTTGCGCTCCGCCCAGCTCTAGGAGCTCAGAACACGTCCTTACACAGGAACGAGTTCTCTGGACAGCAGTCGGGAGCTCGGGCATGGCCGCTGCTACCATCCAAAGGGCGCCTGCTGGCTGCCAGCTCCCCACCACCACCCCTTGAGGTGGGCACATGGGTAAGCCCGTGTTACAGATGAGGAAACTGAGGCCCAGGCGGGAAAAGTGACCTGCCCAGAGGTACCCGGTTTGTTGGTCGTGGATGGACTGTGGTCTTTGGGGTGTGTGGGGGACAGGGGAGGGGCACTGACCCAGGGTCAGCAATGACAGGAAATGCAGTGCCCCCCCAAAGCACAGGACGGCACACGCACACACACACACACACACACACACTCACGCCCTCGCACATATACGCACACTCTGCACCCAGCCCCACACGCTTACAGGCTCATCCTTACGCGTCCGACTCACACGCAAACGCACCCATGCGTGCACACTCACGCTCACATGCTCAGTCACACGTTCACACGCTCCCTGACACATCCCAGCCCTCAGACACACTCACGTCTGTACACGAGTCTGCATCAGACACACAGCCGCACGCTTGCTCACACGCGTGTGCTCGCACGCACTCGCATCTGCGTTCGCCTACCCTCACACGTTCCCACTCACACATTCTGTGGCTTCCGGAAGCATCCTCTGCCTGGGTGGGAGGCCGCACGCTGCCCAGCCGCACGGGGCCAGCGCACAAAGCGATGGCCGCAGCCGACAGCACCCTGGACAGAGGGTGGGCGCACTGACTTGCCATCCCCGGCTCCAGGGGGTCCCCCTCAGCCCAGCATCCGGGCGGTGGGCACGGGCAGAGTGAATCTGCATCCTCCCGGCTCCCTCCCTTGCCTGCTCTGGCCCTCCCGGCAGACAGGACGGACTCCCACACAAGTGCTCAGGCTTTAGAGCCTGCTCCAGCCTGGTCCCACCACCTCCTCAGGCAAGTTCCTCACCTCTGCTTGGCCCCAAAGAACCCACCTCGAGGGGCCGAGTCCGAAGAAGATGATTCATTGAAGGCGCTTGGCATTCGCTTACCGCGAAGCTCTCAATAAACGTCAGCCCTTAGGAGTCGCGAATCGTTATTATTATTTGAGTTATTATTTTGGAAGATGACTGCCATTTGGCCATGAGTGTTGCGGAGGGGTGGCAGGAAATTGCTCCTGAAAACAAGCTTCGGCATCCATAGAAGGTGGACGGAGAAGAAGCCAGAGTAACCGGAAAACACGGAGGTGGGGCCATTTTAGCCATGACGCCAACAAGCAGCCTCGTGACGCCCTCAGCGACACCTGAGGGCCACCCCATACCAAAGACAGATGACAGCAGGCTGGTTCGACTCCTTCCCCTGAGGCCCGGGTCACGTCTCTGACCTTGTGGCAACAGCTAGAGCCGGGACGCCCCCCAAAATGAGCCTCGCTTGATTCCCACAGGTGGCAGTGCAGAAATAAACAGAAACGCCACCAAGAGCCTCTGTCGCCTCGGACAATTTCCTTGGGTTGTCCTTCAACTATGTAGAATAGAAGAGGGACCAGAAGACACGATTAAAGCAATGTATGATTCGCCATAAATAATAAATCAATAACCGTCGGTGATTCGCCCATCTCTCTTCAACTGGGTTTAAAACAAAAAATTAAATATAGAACAAAAGGAACTATAAAGGAAATACAAGAAGCAGCGGGAGAGAGATTTTCCTGCTGTTTCTTGTCTTAAAAAAAAAACCACCCTCCAAGGGAATCAGTCTTGGCTGAGGGGGAGGGCTGGGTGTCTCTGTGGGGGGTCATCATCCAGGCACGCCGCCTGGCTAAACACTCACCCCCTCCCCAAACCACAGCTTTCGTGCTGCACAACAAAGGAGGGAACCACCCAGAGCGAGGCCGGGGGCCATGACGGGCCAGCCCAGCTTTGGGCACGTTGGACTGGACTCCAAGCTCCGCCATGTTACTGGCCACATGACCTTTGTCCTCGCCGCACCTCCAGGTCCCCCATCCGCAAAATGAGAGCCAATGTCCATCCTCCTGGGACCACTGGGAGGGTGGAAGATCTACCAGAAGCGTCTGGAACCATGGAGACAGCTCGTGACCTCATCCAGGTCACGTGGCGTCCTGGGCTGAAAATGGGCCGCCATTTTTGTTCACAGCATTTCTTCAGTGGGTTCTAGTGCCTTCTGTAGCCTTTCACGGTGCACATTGGCTCCAGAGTTCACCTGCTGACCCACACCCAGCCCGCCTCACTGTGTTCCTGCCACTGGTATTTTGTTGAACGCCTATCATGTGCGTGCCAGGCGAGGCCTCCCTCTGCCCCCTGAGCTCTGAGCTTCTCTCTCTCCCTCACAAGACGGCAGAGGAAGGCTGGGAAGTGAAGAGAAAGGAGAGGGTGGTTCAGGTGTCCAGCTCTTCTCTCCGCCATCCTGCTGGCCGGGAAACCACCTCTCCTTCTGTGACTCCAGCGATTGTCCTTGGCCAGCAGCCTCAAGTCTCCAGTCTTGGATACCCGGCAGCCCACGGGTTTGCCCACATGCCTGGTGTGCCACCTCCTATCGTTTCCCCTTCCCCCTCCCCACGGCCTTGACCAAGTGACCTCACAGTGCCCTTTCCCTCCGACTCCGGGCTCAGCTACCTGCTTTGGCCATTAGGCTGGCAATACTGTGGCGCAAACAGTGGTTTTAAAAGCACTTGTGTGACTGCTTGTTCCCGATTTTGCACTTCTGCCGAGGCCACACATGCACGCTCGGGCTAGCCCGCTGGAGGACGGGATGTGTGGAACTGAGCCAAACTCCCCAGCCATGCCACAGGAGGCCGGCCCACTCCGGGACATTGAGCGAGCCCAGCCAAGGTCAGCCGAGCCCAGCCCGGGGCAGCCGACCCCCAGCTGCAGTCGGCTGAGCTTTAGGGACTGCTTGTTACGTAGCATTATTGTGGTCGTAGATTACTGATACACTTGCCAACTCCCCAGCCTTGATATGTGCCCACCCTAAACTCACTTTCTTTGTCCCCACACCGTCCACGGAACCCCCATCTCCCTGAATGCTCCTACCTTCTGCCCAGTAGCCCGTGCCAGAAGTCCGGGCATTACCCTCAACTTTTCCCTGGATAACCTTCCCACTTACAGGTGCTGTGCCATAAACCCCACCCCTAAACACCTCTGGCCTCTGACTCCTCTCTTCTAAATGCCCGGCTCTCATACTCTCCTATTCCATATCCACCCACCTCTGAACTAGTCTCCCCCATCCAGACCACTCCCTGCCAATTATGTATCCATCCAGCCTCCAGGAAGGACTTTCTAAAAGGGATTCTACCTAAAACCATGCACCAACAGCCAGAAATGCACTCCAGCCTGGCTGGCCTCCCCAGACACAGACTCCTATTTTACTCCCTTAAGCATCCTTCCGTCCAGCACACAAAATTACCACACCCTTCTCTGCAAACACCATCGTCTGTCATGACTCTGTGCCTTTGCATATACTCTTCCCACGCCCCCAAATGCTTTTCCCTGCTTCTCTCATGTTGGTAATTTCTATAAATCTCCTTCGTAAGTGATTGCAAGCACCACCTCCAGAAAGTTGCAAGCTGCCACGGGCAGAGGTGCAGCCGCCCGGAGGAGCACCTCCTTTCTGTGAGTGGGAGACAATTCACCCTCTTCCTGGAACTGAGGGAAAGGCTGGTTTGGGACTTTGACCAGTCTGCTGCAGAAACCATACGGAGGACTGGTTTTAAGTCCTGGCTTGTCCTCTCCTTAGCTGGGACCTTGACTGTCTGGTTCTCGGCAGTCACCGGAGTTGCTGGCGAAACGTTAAGAGCCGAGGACACATCCAGCCCCGCAAGGAATACAAGGGATCATTGGATCCCCTCCTGATCCCACTGTGCAGAGGAGAAAACTGAGGCTTCAGGAGACCAGATGATTTGCCCAAGGCCACACGACTTTGGTGCAGACCGATGTAGAATCAGACGTGCGCTCCCAAGGGGTCTCCAGAGATCAGACCGGGAGCGGCCCCAGACCCTCCCACTTTTGTCTTCCCTTCCACCCCAGCGGGGTCCCCTGCCCCCAACTCTGTCTTCCCTGACTTGCTCGCCTCCTGTTTCAGTCCAGCAGTGCCCCTGAGCCTTGTCCCTGGGGCCAGCATTAGATTACAGACAAAGCTCCACCAGGCAGGGAGGGGAGGCCCCGCCCCCACCCGTGACCTCTGCCGAGGGATGAATGGGGGGGGGGGGGGGCATAAGGCAGAGACCAGGCGGCCCAAGGAGGGAGGAGATAAGAACGTAAAAGACAACCGGGGTGCTGGGGCCAGAGTCAGGAGCCAGTGACAGACCGTGAGACTGTCCAGTCACAAATGGGAAACCCGCCTGCCCGGCATCTCGCTGAATCTCTGTGGCCAATCCAGGCATGGACCCCAACCTCCAGACTCCTGATCCAGTGCTCCTCTGGGCAGTAAGAACAATCTCCCCTGCCCTCTGTCGGAGTTCTGCCTTTCCCACAGGCGTGCCTGTGTTCCAGAAGGCACGCCTAGACCCAGTTTTCAGTGGAGAAACGGAGACCCCGCACAGAGACCGTGGAGCGGCTGGAATACACCCCCAGCCTCGTGTCTCTGGGTCAGGGGAAGACGCAGACATTCCTGGATCCTGATGTGGTGAGGCGGTGGGGGGGTGGGGGGGACAGTGACACAGCAGAAAGACACTCACGTTCCTCGATGCCTCCTATGTGCCAAAGTCTGTGCCAAAGTGAGCAAGACAGGTGTGGGCCTCCCCGTGCAGGGCTCACAGCCGGAGGTGGGAGACTCCACCAGTGGGCCCGTGCGCTGGGCCAGGCAGTGACCAGGGGACTCAGGAGCACGGTATTACTTTGTGAGGCACACGGAGGGGCATTGCTCAACCCATTTCACAGATGAGGAAAAGCCGCTCGCGGAGGGGATGGCCACCGGGCCCTGACCTTGAACCCCCTTCTCCACTGTCTCCCTGCCCTTCGCGTCCCCCAGGACCACCCTCGACTTGGATTCTTTCGGTCCTGAAGACTGTCCCCGGAGGAGATGGCAGAAGCCTGGCAGGGCCACAGCAGGCCACCAGCATCAACCAGGGTCCTCAGGGGGCTTGGAGACGGGGCAGAGGCCTGAATCCCGTGCCCTGGGACGGTGGGGGACCCCGGGTGCCACGGAGTCTTGGGATGCGCCTGCCCCTGGTGGGGGAGCAGACACACACGCTCACACGCATGTGCACACCCACTGGCCGTGGACGCGGCCAGTCTGGAGCTGCTGGATGCCAGGACGGCACCCGAGCAAATACAGAAATCCAGCTTTCTCACAGGCACCTGCAGCAGGCTCCCGTGGGGCCAGGGACTCCTCTCCTCTCAGGGGCCGTGGAAAATGTCAGCTCCGCAAATAAAACGCTTTATTTTGCAAACACAGTGCGTTCTTGCACAGCCACCCCCTTCCACCCACCCCGTTCCTCTCCGTCCTCAGCATTCCCTGGGGAAGCCTCCAGACCACGGGCCCTGGCAGGCTCGTGCTGCACTGAGGACTCTGGGGGCTGGGCAGGGAGGGATCCCGCCCAAGGTCACACAAGCGGGAAGGGGGTCCGGCCCGTGGATGGAGGCCAGGCCCAGGCGGCCCAGCCACGTCCCGTCAGCCTTCTGGAAAGTGATCTCGGGCTCTTTCCTTCTTTTCTTTCCCCTCGGCCTTATGTATTCTTCTGTCCTTGTTGCTCTGCGTGTTTTTATTTTCTCCCTCAATCCTTCCTCTGCTTGCCCTCTCTCCTATGTCTCCTCCTGAGACCCCCTCCCCTCTGCCCTGCTCTCCTTTGCATCCCACCCGCCCCAACCCACACTCAGTCTCTCTGACCCCCATCAGCACAGGCCTGGCTGGGTCCCCCAGCCCCAGCTCTGGGGCACAGTCCAAGCCGAGGGACCCAGGCTAGCCAGGAAGCCCCCCTCCCTTGCCACCAGGCCCACCAGGCTGTATCTGCAGCCACGAAGGAGCCCCCACCCCAAATGAAAGAGCAGGCCCCTGATGCAAGCCGGGCTGGGGCTGGGCGGACATGAGCCCTGATTAAAGAATGTGCTTCCCGTGCAAGCCTGGTTTGCATTACCTCCGGCCGGGCCGGCTCCAGGCTGACAGCTGGACACACTTTTCCAGGGTGCGGGGAAGGGAGTTGGACCGTCTGTGTGCACACATGCGTGGGCTTCGTCCCGGACAGCCCCGTAATGGCTTTCGCATGGAGAAGGAAGCAGACTTCTCCAACCTCAAGCACCGATTTTCCTGTCAAGAGATTCTGGATTCAAAAAAAGAAAAAAAGAAAAAAATTATAATCACAAAGAAAAGGGCTTTGCAGTTTGCACAAAAGGGCCAGGCTGTGTGAAGTCAGATTCTGAAATGGAACCAGAATCCGGAGACAATGAGGCAGGAAGAAAGAGGGGGAGAGGGACCGGGGCGGCTGTCCCCCGGCCCCCGTGGGTGGTGTGGTGGGGGGGCAGGGATCAGAGGGGCACCCTCTGCCTGAAGGACTGGCTCAGCCCAGCCATCCCTTCAGGGCCACCTCCCACTGCCATCCCTGGGAATTGTCCAACTCCTGCTCCACAGGTGGGAGAGCCCAAGATCCCAGCATTTGGCTCCTATCTGAATCCCAGCGCCTTCATGGACCCCTGCCATAGACCCACCCAGGCCCAGCTTCCCCCTCTGTTAAAGGGACCCTGCACCTTGTTCCTGGGGCTGCCGAGAGAAGTCTCTGAGATGAGACCACTGCTGGCTTGTTCTGGGCTGGAGTGAGCTCTTTGTCCTCTGTGGAGAGACTCAAGCCCAAAGGCAGCCAACCCTGGATCCATCCAGGCCCTGGCTCTTGTCTCTGTGCCATGTGCCCTTGGGGCCTCCATTTGCCCGTTCGCAAAATGGGTAGGCGGGACCTCTCAGATCTTCCAAGTTTCCTGATCTGCTCTAGAACCTGTCGGGCAGAAGCGGGGGTTCTCAGGACAGACCCCTGCTGGGTCTCCCTGCTTCTCAGCTATCGCACACATGTCCAGCCTCACATGGAAGGCCTTTTTCTTCACCCGAGGGCCCTGTGTGGGAGATGGCTCTTCCTAGGAAAGTCCTCTCTGACTCCCGGCAGACCAAGGGCCTCAGATTTCACTCGTGCAGCCCTAAATATCGGCTTTATTACCCTGTATGACACCTATTATCTCCATGAAGTCTTTTTCAGTATCTTCTTAGGCCTTCTACACTGTAGCACCCGAGAGATCAGGGACCCCGACCTGTTGATTCCCTACCAGTGCTCACTAGTGGCGTGTCTAATTCTAAGAAATTAAATATAGAAATCACACTAATTATGTGCCAGGAACTATGGCTACAGTAGATGGATGGATGGTTGGATGGCTGGATGGTTGGTTGGATGGATGGATGGATGGATGGATGGATGGCTGGATGGTTGGATGG
>NW_026057586.1:67155603-67169106 GCF_023721935.1 Panthera uncia
TGGATGGTTGGATGGATGGATGGATGGATGGTTGGATGGATGGTTGGATGGATGGTTGGATGGATGGATGGTTGGATGGATGCATAGATGCATAGAGAGAAACTAAGTACATACTGCCAGGTGTATGCAAGCCTTGCGCATGAATGATCTCATTTGATTTTCTCATTAACCTTAGGAGGCTGGTGCTGTTACTATCCCCATTGTGCCAATGAGGAAGCCAAAGCCCAGAGAGGTCAAATAACTTGCCCAAGGCCACACAACCATTGTGGTAAAGATGTGATCCAGTCCCAGGCAGTCTGGATTCAGAATCCATGGCTCAATCTCTCAGCTAGAATGGGGCCAACACGAGGAGATCATGAGGGCAGACATGCCTCCCCACCTTCACTGAACTGTGGGGTTTCTGGGAACAGGGGCCAAGGCTGGCTCATCTCTGTTCCTAGAAACAGCCTAAGAAGTGGCTCCAGATCCTCCATGGGGTGGTTTGGGCCCATTTTACAGCTGTGAGGACTTGTGGTTTCACTTTGCTGCAAATCCACCCCCCACATTCTTTCCCACCTTACACACACAAGTGGTCATTTACTGGCTGTCTGACCTTGGGCAGGACTCCTCACTGCTCTGAGGCTTGGTTTGTTCATCTGGGCAATGGGAATAATGAAATCTGCCCTCCAATTTAATGCCCTCATGTTGCAAACATGCACCCAGGCCATCTCCAAGCTGGGCACACCCAGGAACTCAAGCCGGAGCAGCATTTCAGAGGGCAGCTGGGGCCTCTGCGGGGGAAGGACTCATGCCTCCGGGACCCAGCTGGCTTCTGGCCTGGGTCCAGCCTGGCTGCAGCCGCCAGTCTTCTGGGCTTAATATCCTTGGCGGCAAGGCTGGAATAAGCTGCCTTTCAAGAGGGGAACTTTATTTATACGCCGATGCCAGTCGCGCTCCTGCTATTAGAAATTTCATCGGCTCCTCTGATTTAGGGCTTGCCACGAGCTGCCCATCGCGGCTGCCTCCTGGCCCGGCCTACAGCTCGGCCAGCCTTGTTCCAGCTCACAGCGGCAGAAATGAACATTATTTAATTTCCCGCCAGCGGGCAGTGAGAGCCAGGGCTCCCCCTCCCGCTGGACGACGTATTTATTCAATCCTTTTGGGAAACCGCGTCTGGGGAGGGATCTGCTGGGCAGCTTTAGGGACAGTGATAATCCTTCCCTCCCAGGCCTGAGCAGGAGCCCTCCTGCCCCCTGGGGACCAAGGAGGGGCACCCCAAGCTGGGGGTCCGGAGTGATCTGCCGCTCCTTGACGCTCGGGGTGTCTTGGCTTGGGAGGTGTCCGTGGCGGACCCTGGATAAGCGCTCCAGGGCCAGTTTATCTGGGAGCAGATCCCAGGGAACACCCACAGGGGACTGAGGAAACTGAGGCCAGAAGGGGATAGCATCCAAGTCAGGCTGCACAAATGAGCAGGTCCCGCTGGGGGCACCTGGGGCTCAGGTGGACAAAGACCTCTGGGAGACCATGTAGAACATGCATCTCAGGGTCCTGCACCCAAGGGGTGAGGAAAGTGGAGGAGTTTTACCCCGGCACCCATCTGTCATTGGATGAGGACTCCGCCCCCCCCCCACTAAGGGAGGGGCCTTAAGTCCCCAGCACTTCTCCCCCACTCCACATCAGACCAAATGTGTGCCTGTGGCCCTCTCGTCCTCTTGCAGGGGGGAGAACACGGGCAGGTGCTGACCCCATGAGGCTGGTCATCCTCCTCGTCACCTGTCAACTCCTCCTCTTTCCTTAAGCCGCTGCTCAAAGGGCGTCTCCTTCAGGAAGCCTTCCCTGGAGCTTCCCAGGAAAGAAACTTCACCCATCACTATTCTGTCATCCATTACTTCTTTCCTGATAGACATCATGAGCCGGGATAATCCATGTAATTGTTTGTGTCTTTATTGCTCATTGGCCCCCCTAGAATGGAAGCCTCTTGAAGCAGGGGGACGTGTCTATCTTATTTCCAGTATAGCCTTTGCACAAAGGTGGGGCTCAACAAGTGGTTTTGGAGTGGGTATGGGATGCCTGACTTGTGTAATATTCCAGGTCCTGGGTCATTGACCCCACCCAGTATGTGACACCAGGCTAAGCTGTTCGCATGTGATGACAGATCCGTCAACAGTCAGGCCAAACTCTCGAGGAAGGTAATGGCATGCCCATTTGACAGATGGAAAGATGAATGCACAGAGAAGATACTGCATTGAATGCAGCTACAGGCTTGCACAACACCCACACCTTGCTTCATCCCACCTGGGGCCCCAAAGAGTAGGTGAAAATGTTTTCTGGACCTCATTTCACAGCTGTGAGAACTGAGGCCCCCTGGGGCACCCCCATGGGGTCCCTGCCCTTGTAGTGCCTGTAATATCAAAAGCGCTAGAGGGTGTCAGCAGAGAAGAGTATCTAAAAGGGCCAGAGCAATCAGGGAGTGCTCCCTGGAAGAGGTGACTTTTTTTCCTTCTCTTATAAATAGTCAAACAAGAAAGAAAATAAATCCCTTGAGATTTAAGGAAGCAGGAAATTAAAACTGTTTGATGATCGGGGAGCCTGAGTGGCTCAGTCGGTTAAGCACCCGACCTCAGCTCAGGTCATGATCTGCTGGTCCAGGAGTTCGAACCCTGCATTGGTTTCTGTGCTGATGGCTTAGAGCCTGGAGCCTGCTTCGGATTCTGTGTCTCCCTCTCTCTCTGCCTCTCCCCCACTCACATTCTGTCTCTCTCTCTCTTCCTCAAAAATCAATAAACATAAAAAATTTTTTTAATGTTTGATGACCCATTAGCCTCCACAGTGTGTCACTTAGAAACTTTTATGTACAAGACACCTCCAAAACAGAAATTTTAATGTGTAGCATAATGTTTTAAACATAATAAATTTTATTTAAAAAATTTTTTTAAATATTTATTTTTGAGAGAGAGCGCATGAGCATGGGAGGGGCAGAGAGAGAGAGGGACAGAGGATCTGAAGCTGGGCTCTGCGCTGACAGCAGTGAGCCCGATGTGGGGTTCAAACCCACAAACCATGAGATCATGACTTGAGCCAAAGGCAGACGCCCAACCGACTGAGCCACCCAGACGCCCCAAAATGTAAAATAAGTTTTAATATGTCATGACTCCAAATCACCCAAGGTAGGAGATTAAATACAGAACAGTTAAAAAAAATCAAAGGAGAAGAGAGCACAAGAAACAAATTATAACTACGTGAGGTGATGGGTGTGTTAAAGCTCATCATGATGATCATTTTGCAATATAGATATACTTGAAACCATTGTGTTGTATGCCTTAATTGTACATGTTATATCTTAATAGGGCTGGAGAAAATGAAAGAAAGAAAGAAAGAAGAAAGAAAGAGGAAGAAAGGAAAGAAAGAAAGAAAGAAAGAAAGAAAGAAAAAGGGAGGAAGGAAGAAAGGAAAGAAAGAATGAAAGGAAGGAAGGAAAAAAGAAAAAAAGAAAAGAAAGTAAGAGAAAAAAGAGAGAAAGAAAGAAAGAGGAAGAGGAAGAAAGAAAGAAAAAAGGGAAAGAAGAAAGAAAGAAAAAGAAAGTAAGAAAGAGAGAAAAGAAAGAGAGAAAGAAATAGAAAGAAAGAAAGAAAGAAAGAAAAGAAAAGAGAGAAAAGAGAGAAAGAAAGAAAGAAAAGAAGGAGAAAGAAAGAGGAAGATGAAGAAAGAAAAAAGGAAGGAAGGAAGGAAGAAAGAAAGAAAGAAAGAAAGAAAAGAAAGAGAGAAAAGAAAGAGAAAAATAGAAAGGAAGAAAGAGAAAGAAAGAAAAGAAAAGAAAGAGGAAGAAAGAAAGAAAAAAGGGAGAAAAGAAAGAAAGAAACTAAGAAAGAAAGAAAAGAAAGTAAGAGAAAGAAAGAAAGAAAAGAAAGAAAGAAGGAAAGAAAAGAAAGAGAGAAAGAAAGAGAAAAAATAGAAAGGGAGAAAGAAAGAAAAGAAAGAGGAAGAAAGAAAAAAGGGAGAAAGAAAAGAAAGAAAGAAGAAAGAAAAAGAAAGGAAGAAAGAAAGAAAGAGAGAGAGAAAAGAAAGTAAGAAAGAAAGAAAGAAGAAAAGAAAGAAAGAAAGAAAGAAAAGAGAGAAAGAAAGAGAAAAAGTAGAAAGGAAGAAAGAGAGAGAAAGAAAGAAAGAGGAAGAAAGAAAGAAAAAAGGAAGGGAAGAAAGAAAGAAAGAAAGAAAGAAAAGAAAGAGAAAGAAAGAGAAAAAGTAGAAAGGAAGAAAGAAAGAGAGAAAGAAAGAGGAAGAAAGAAAGAAAAAAGGAAGGAAAGAAAGAAAGAAAGAAAGAAAGAAAGAAAAGTAAGAAAGAAAAAGAAAAAGAAAGAAGACAAAAAAAAGGAGACAGGTGGACAGAGGTGTTTCCCCGCACAATGGATTCAGCACAGGGGTGATCCCAGAGCCTTTGTCTGTAGGACACGGTGGCAGCAGCGGCCCCGGAGTGTTAATTGTCTGTGAGTTCTAATAGGTGTAATATTCTCAAGTGTTACATGTGCATTAATTAAGTAACACCGCATTTAGCTCCAAATCATGCAGAAGGCGTGTGTGGTGTTTGCACAGGCATAAATATCCGCTGAGTTAGCGAGTGGCTGGCACGATCTTCTCTCTGCCCACGGTGGTCTGAGCAGGCATCTTGGGAGAAATGGGGAGGACTGGAGCCAGCAGGGGGTGCAGGGGGTGCGAAGAGCGTCCCCCAGCCCTCAGGACGGGGGAGGAAGAGGACCGGAAGGTAAGCCACGAATATAGCGTAGCTAGGGGGTTGTGAATGCGTGCAGATGTGACTCCTGGCACGGGCACTGACCTGCCGTGTGGCCTTGGACAAAGGGCTCGGCGTCTCTGAGCCTCAGTTGTCTTCTCTGGAAAACAGAGATCAGGGCGGGACCTGCCTTAGCGGGTCCTTCTGGGAGGCCCGCGGGCTGAAGCGTGGGGAACGCGTGACCCAAAGCGCTTCGTGGCGGGTGTGTGGGGACGATGGCCGGCCACGACCCAGCCTCCTTTCCCGCTCAGATCTGGAAACTCTCCGCGCTGCGGCCTGGCCCCGGGACGCTCCAGGCAGAGCAGAGACCATAGGAAGTGAGAACTTCATCCTGTGCCGCGCAGCGCGGAGCCCTCCACGCGGGAGGAAAGCAGACAGTAGCGAACCAGGAGACGTCGCGCCTGGTGGAAACGGGGTAGAATTGTCCCAAGAGGGCGGTACAGATGAGCCGGTGCCTCTCCTGCTCTGAGCGAGTCTGTGAAATGGAATGTTAATCTCAGGCCACCCAGAGGTGAACGGATGGCGGCAAAACCCTACTGAAATAAGAGGGATGTTGCCCTTGGCAACGGGGCAGAAGCTGCTAAGCAAGGGGACGTCCCAGAGGTCCTCCCTGTCCCTGCAGAGCCCCACTGTGCACGTCAGATCGGCCCTACCTACAGCTCAGTGGGGCCCCCCGCCCCGACCATACCACCACCCCCGTTACAAGACACAGCATTGTTAAGCCTCTTGCCAAATCCCCTTCTGCAGATGGGGAAACTGAGGCCCCAAGAAGAGAAGTGACTTGCTCAAGGACACCTGGCAATCCGATAACAGCCTGAGGCCCAGAAGCCCTGACCCCTGCCCAGGACCCTCCACCCCATCCCCTGCCAGAAACCTGCACGGTGACCCCCAGCCACAGCTGTGGCCCACACCACCCCCACCTCCGGCGACCCAAGCCACAGGGTTGTTTGTCTGTTTTATACACTCTCGTCGCTGTGTTTTTGCTTTTCCTTTTAAGGGCTCAGGATGCAGGAAAACCAACTCAACGTGCATAATTTGGTAATTATTTCTTGCGTTCATCCTCACGGCCGCGCCTGCATACAGATATTGGAATTTGCATAAAACAATCTTGCTACCGGTCCCACGGCTTCCCTGGAAGAAGATGCCCAGGCGGGGGAGGGGAGGAGGTTCAGGTTGGGCCCACCTGTCCCTTCTCTGTCCTATGCCACAAAGGGAAATAAAGGCAGCACGGGGGGAGGGGGGAGGGGGGCTCGGTCCTGGGCACCGGCACCCAGGGGAGACAGAGAAAGGTGGGGACCCAGTGGGGTCTCCGAGGACAGGAGAAACACCCCGTGGCAGGCCGGAACCCTCCCAATTAGCATTCAGCAAGCATCTCGCTCAGAAAGGATTAATGGAGTCTGATGCTTAATATCCTGGAGAACAATTAATTTGCCCACAGTTTTGTCATGGTTGAAAGTCAAATGCTGGAACAGATCGATGCTCGCGCGGCGAGCTTGAGCCCAGAACCTTCGGCGGGAGTAGAATTTTAATTTCCCCTTCCTGGGCACCCCCTCCTCCCCATTCCCAGCACACACTCACTTTCTGATAGTTCTAAAAGCCACTTTATCCGCGTACAGCGTTTCTTGTCCTCATGACAAAAGTCCACTGGGAGCCTTCGGAGGCAAAATCCTCCCCTATTTCCATTGCGGGATGAAAGCCGGCCAGCCCTTCTTGGGGGTCTGACCTCCATTTTCTTCCGATTGTCCTCCCGGGGGCCCCCAGTGCCCGCCCCCGTCCCCGCCAGGGCCCCCGATGTCTCGACATTGTCACCAGGACGCTTGTTTTGAACAGACGCCCGAGCGAGGTGGGACGTGGCAGGGTGTGATGGGGATCTGTTTATTTATTTCCTTGCCGGGTTTTCGCCATGCGTTTATCCCGAGGAGTCGGCTTGGCAAGGAAATTGCAGGCGTGGTGGTGGGCTTGGGAACATGGCAGGCCGACAGGCTCAGAAGGAATGTGGGCTTTGTTTAAAAATCACTTCCAGCCGGGCTGGATGGACAAGGCGGCTTTGGCAATTTGATCCTGGACCGAGGTTTGGAGGCCACAGGTTGGGGACTTTGCGGGGGGGGCGGGGACGGAGTGCCAGAGGGGAGGTGTCTTAGAAGCCATCTCGTCTGACCGTCCCCCACCCCCCCCCTTCCAGCTGGGGAGCCCGCAGCCCAGAGAGGCCAAGGTGGTTGTCCAAGTTCACACGGCAGAGGACGGGAGGTGGGGTCTGCTGACACCAGGGGAGCGTTTAACGATTCCCGGGGTGACCGCTGAAACCCCAAACTCACCTCTTCAAGGTGTGGCCCAGGGCCAGCGTAATGAGCCCCACCTAGAGTTTATTAGAAATGCAGTTTCTGGCCGGCTTTACGGGCATGAGACCTGGGCAGCCCCACGGGGCCCTGTGCTCAGAGGGGTGCCACGCTTGATTCGGTGCTCACCTGCCGATGTCTTCAGATTCTTTCGAACCATGTTTGAACCTGGGGCCCCTCGTTGTCACTTTGCCCTGGGTCCTGGAAATCGACATGGCCGAGCCTGCTGATTCAGAATCTGAATTGCGACCCGACGTCCGAGACGCTCCTGGGAACACTGCCGCTTGAGAAGTGGCTGATTTAGGGGCGCCTGGGTGGCTCAGTCGGTGGAGCGTCCAACTTGACCTCAGCTCAGGCCGTGATCTCACGGTTCATGAGATCGAGCCCCGGGTCGGGCTCCAGGCTGAGTGTTGAGCCTGCCTAAGATCCTCTCTCTCTTTTTCTCCCTCTGCCCCTCCCCTGCTTGTATTCTCTCTGTCTCAAAAATAAAATAAAATAAAATAAAATAAAATAAAATAAAATAAAATAAAAATAAAAAATAAAAATAGAAGTGGCTGATTGAAATACCCCACTCACCAGCCCCCAGTGCAGAGGGCTGGCCAGTGCCATCATTGGCCAAGAATTACAGCAGAATCAGCAGATGCTACCTGACCTCTCTCCTTCAGGAGGAAAGAGCCAGCCGGCTTCGGACGCCCACAGCCGCCAGGGCTGGGTCACGGCTGCGCCTGCCCTTCGGTCGTCAGGGAGGCCAAGGGTTCCATGGCTTCGGAGATTAAAAGTTTGCCTCAACAGAAGCGTTATTTAGAGGCTTCAGGCAGGAAAGGGCTTTGGAGATGAAAAGACTGTCACCCCGTGGACCCCCGGCCCCCCCCCCCAGAAACCTCACCCTCAGCATGGCCCCCACCTCGGATAATCCCCTGTGCCGACTGAATCTCGGGACCCCACCTCCAGGCTCAGGATCGCTGGGGACCCCCCCACACCCAACTGTATCTCAGTCACTCATGACAACAGTCCTCCCCACCCCCCACCCCACCCCGCCTCCGGCCAACGGCAAATTTCACTATCCTCACTTCCCAGGTGGGAAAACAGAGGCCCAGAGAGGTGAAGGGACAGACCCAAGGTGCGACCCTGGACCCCGTGCTTCCCCACGGTGAAGCCTGGGATGACAGGTGAGTCAGCAACCCATGGTGAGGGCCACATCTGTCTGTTCGAAAGCAGGTGTGCAGAGTGGGAAGGGGCCAGGAGGGGGTTGGAGACCCGGGGGGAGGGGTAAGTCAGGCTATTGTCAGAAGCCCCCTGCTGTGAGCAACTCACCCATAGGACCAGGGCACTGCTCATGTCACCCCCTTCCTCTGCCCCATACGTCCGGGCGCTACGGGGAAGGGAGAGATGAGGACAGTGAAAAGGGGGCATGGGGTGGGGGGAGGTGAAGGGAGAGGAAGAAGCAAGAGAAGGGGGAGGGGGGAAAGGGGAAGGTGTTTTCCGAACTTAAACTTTCATTCCTCCGTATATTCACATCCTTACAGAAACCATGCGTTACCCTGGCCCCACTCTGCAGAGCTGGAAACTGAGGCCATCTGGCTGGAAACTGGCCCAGTGGGAACTTGGCCTCACGCCCGGCTGCCCCGCTGAAGACATTTCCACTTTGTCACTGCCGACCGCGTGCCAAGGTCCCCGCTGAGAGCTTTGCATAACCCACGAGACGCGCACTGGAAGTAAACCCATTTTACAGGTACAGACGCTATGGCACTAAGAGGGGAAATCCCTTGTTCCAGGTGTGCGGGCTGAGAAGGACCCAGAAAAGCTGAGTTAGGGACAGGTTTATCTTTCTGGGCTGGTATCCGGGCCTCTCGGGGCCAGACAGGCGGTGGGAGGCCAATGATCCAGCCAGTCTGGCCTCTCCTAACTGATCAGACAATTGAGGCCCAGAGAGGGTGAGCGACCTTCCCTGATCACACAGCCAGCCAGATGGAACCTCGTACTTGGCCTAAGGAAGCCAGACCCAGGGTGACCCTGACGTGCATGGGTGTCGGAGGACTGGAGAGCTGCGGTTGGTGGCATCTCCCCAGCCCAGGAGGAGGGATCCAGGAGGTTCCTGCAAACCTTCACCCCTGCACAGGTGATGCCTCAGCCCACACCTGACCTTGGGCTGAATCCCACCGCAGAGAGCGCCCAGCCCAGTCTCACGGGGTCAGCTGGAGCCCGCTCCGTGGACACCAAACATCTGGCTGCTGGCTTCCGGAAACATAGACGGGCCTTGGGGAGAGAGGCCCCCTGAGAAGGCCTCTGTCTGGTCTCCCCCAGCAGGCCCCCCAAGCCAGGGTCTGCCCGGACACGTAAGGGAGGAAATTTAAACGAACGCAGGAGAAACCATGCGCTTCTCTGGGAGGCAGGGTGGGCTGACCCCGTTGTCGCCCGAAGTGCGGCCCTGGCGGGACAGGGGTCCCCCCAGTTCCCTCGTCTGCAATTTGGGGGTGCTTCAGATCGGATGGTGTTGACACTACCTGGCACAGACAAGTGCTCAGTCAGCGGCCCCTGCCGGTGTTATTACTTTTAGCTAGAAACGCTCCCCCTGCGGCACAGGCTCTCAGCGCCACTTTACGCACAGCGAGCTCAAGGTCAGAGAGGTCAGTGGAGATCAAACCGCTGGGAAAGAGGCAGCAGGTTGTGGAAAATGAAAGTTCCAATCCCCCCCCGTCCCCCCCCCCCCACTGGCTTGGCTGGGCCTGGGTTTGAATCCCAACCCGACCTCTTGCAGTCTCCTACCCTCGAGTAAATGAATTATGAGACCAAGCGTCAGCTTTCCCATCCTTAAAATGGGACCATCTAAAACCCGGATCATGAAGGTGCCTCTGAGCTGGTCCCTGTACCCGGGTAAGGCCCTTCCGGTTTAACCTGGACTCAGTTTCCTCCGCTGTGCAATGGGGAAAATGCTTTGGCCAGGGTCAGGGTACCCCGAAGCCGGTGTGTGGTCTCCAGGTGTGACAGAGGAATCAGAGGCGGGCGGCCTCCTGGCAAGGGCCACATTCCCCAGGGAAGGTCGGAGATGGGGCTGGGCATGGGGGGTGGGGAGGGGAGATGCCATCGATCTTCAGGGTCTGCTCTATGTGCCTGACAATCATTAGCGTCGCCCCATTGACGGCAGTCTTCAGTCATGGAGGAACATCACTTCCCAGCTGCCTCCCCCTGCAGCCCTCCTGGATTCCAGCAAGGGAAGAATTAGGAACAAGGCAGGCACTGTTCTTTTTTGGCCCCGGGGAAGGAACATCTCCACCGAGTTGTCCCGGAACGCCACGGGGCATCAGGGGAGAGTAGGTTTGGATCCTGCTTTCACCTCCTCCTCGCCGCGTGGCCTCGAGTTCAGCACTGATGCAGGAGCCCGCGTCGTGCAGGCCCAGGAAGAACACTCGAGAAACAGGTGTTGTGCTTATTATGGAATCTGCAGGCGACACTCCGCTTCCGTCCCCAGACCCGAGACCCCACCTGTTGTGCTTCTCATATGTCTCATTCAGAGACTCAGCAGTGGGAGCAGGAGCCCCAGGCTGAGCCTCTTGGGGCAGGGGGCAGAAACAGAAAGAACGTAGTCTCCAGACCCAGCCAGGCCCAGCTTCACATCCCAGCCCTGCCACTCCAGCCATATGGACTCCACTAACCTCTCTGACTTTCCTTCTCCATCTGGGAGATGCCCGGCACCTCCCCACCTCATAGAGTTTGGGGAACATAAAGAAGAAACAAGTCACTAATAAGTTAACATGGGAAACATCCCGGTATACAGCAGGAGCTGGATAAATGCTCGTTTTCACCCTTTCGTGCCTGTCAAGCATCTTTTTCTTTGTTAAAACAAATTCCCACCTTCTGTTGGATAGGAAAAGATGTGTTTAACTCACCCATTTCACAGATGTTTCAGACGGGACTTGAGGGGGAGGAGAAGGATCTGGTCTGATGACAGACTGAAATTAGCCCCGGTATCCGGCCAGATCTAAAAGAATCCCATTCCAGAAAGGCCAGGTGTTCTGGATTATCTCCCCCATAGTCACACAGGGTCAGACCTGGAAAAGCAGAGAAGGTTCATCTCACATGCAAATTTAGGTGATCGATTGGTAGTGGCTACCTGAAACCCTGGGCTGAGCTAGGTTTTGAAGTAGGATGTCGGAAGAGCCTTGTCTTCCCAGGACTATCTCGGTTTACGGCTGTTTTTCAGCTGTCATTATTTTTTTAATGTTTGTTTATTTTGAGAGATAGAGAGAGTACAGGGGAGGGGCAGAGAGAGGGAGGGAGAGAGAATCCTGAGCAGGCTCCCCACAGTCAGCACAGAGCCCAACGTGGGGCTCGATCCCACAAACCATGAGATCATGACGTCAGCTGAAATCAAGAGTCAGATGCTCCACTGACTGAGCCACCCAGGTGCCCCTCAGCTGTCGCTCTTAATCATGGCCCTTTTTCATTCTCAGAAGTGTCCCGTTTGCGCAGTAAATCATATGCTACCCCCATTTTTAAGACCACGTCCAGCTCAGTGCAAAGAATTCTGTGATCAATGAGTAATGTCTGCAAGGATCACAGAAAAGAAAGCATGGGTACCGATGTCACGGAGCCCCTTTGCTGGGCCCCAGAGTCAGAGCCCGCTCCGGAAAACACTCTGCAGGTACATGTCCTTGGAGGCAGACGCTTCACCAGCCTGATTTCACACTTCTAGAGGACACCCCCTGGAAATGATGCAGTAAAAAAGAGGAGGGGAGAAATGGGGTAAAAAATGAGATAACCATAGCTCATATCATCTGGCCAGGGTTTAGAAAGAAAAATTGCAAATCGAGTGCATTTATAAGACTATAGATGTGAGCAGCTCAGTTTCCCTTGCAAATGGCCACAGAGTGGGCAAGGAATGTGGACCCCGACAGTCTCCTGTAGGTGAGAATGGGAGGTGGGGCTCCTTCCAGAAATCTCAAAGGACTCCTGAAGGCCCTGGGTATCCCCTCGGGGGTGGGGGGACCAATTGTCCTCCTCAGAGACCTTGGGAGTTCCCCACTCCCCACAGGCCAGCTGGACCCATAGGCTCTTCTGTTCTCTGACCTCAACCTGACTCTGGAGTCATTATCTTCCCCTCGACAAACCCATGCCAGGCCCAGTGCTAAAACCCTCTTTTCTCGTCATATGAATGTACCATGCTGTGCTTTGACTGTCACCATGCTGGTTTGGGACCATGCTTTCCATGAACTGAGAGCCTGGCAGGGACACTGAGGTAGGCCCATTCCCGCAAGACCTGGGACCCCTCTGTTGAATGACTTTGGTTCAAGGAGTCTCCATTGGTCTGGCTGAAACTTCCCTAGAACCATGCAGTCACCTGAAACCCTTCCTGCCAACTTGTCCCTCCTTCCCACTCTCCTGTATGGGAGATCAGACCCACATCGACCCTCCCCACCTCCTCCTTCAGCTCCCTGCTCTTTCTCAGCCCATCTTGGTACCTGCTCCCCAGAGGGTGTGTTTGACAGAATAATGGCATCCCATAGAGGTCCGTGCCTCAGTCCCAAACCTGTGAACAGACTCCCTTACATGGCACAAGGGAGTCTGCAAATATGATTAGGTGAAGGGTCTGGAGATGGGGGGAGGGGGTTTTACCTTGGTTGTTTTCCTTGCCACCCTCCTGTATTCTGTCCTTTCCTCCCTCTTCTCTGTCTGGTCACCTGCATTCACCTGTTCCTCAAATACTTGCACTGCACCTTCCATGGGCCAGGCCAGGAATGAAGGAGACACAAACCCAGCCCTCCAAAAGTAGGTGGACAATTGCATTTCACAAAAAAGAGGAAGAAAGTTGGGGAAAGCTCTCCAGAGAAGGTGAACCAGGCTAAGCCTTGTGTGATGAGTGGGAATGGTCCAGATGACAAGGAGGAGGAAGAGTGTTCTGGGCAGGGGAACATATCTGCAAAGGCTCCATGGAAACAGAGGGGGTATGGTCTTCCTTGGGCTCACCCAGACCCTTGTACTGCCCCAATCACAGTGGTCTACCTGGGGTATAACTGTTTGTATCATGATCATCCCCATAGAATGGGGGCTTCTTGAATGCATCGACCCTATTTCAGTCACCTTGGTATGCCCAGTGCATGGAACAAATCCTGGCACAGACCACTTGATAGGTTAGGTAAATGAGGGTATGGGTATGTGGGATGGATGGATGTGTGGATGAGCGGATGGATGGGTGAGTAGATGAGTGGGTGGATGGGTAGGGGGATGAGTGGATGGAGGATGAGTGGGGGAATGAGTGGGTGGACGGGTGGGGGGATGGGTGGGTAGATGAATGGGGGAATGGGTGGGTGGATGAATGGGTGGATGGGTGGGGGGATGGGTGAATGGATGAGTGGATGAATGAGGGGATGAGTGGATGGATGAATGGGGGGATGGGTGGGTGGATGA
>NW_026057586.1:67169506-67175946 GCF_023721935.1 Panthera uncia
GGGGGGATGGGTGGGTGGATGAATGGGTGGATGAGTGGGGGATGGGTGAGTGAATGAGTGGGTGGATGGGTGGGTGGATGAATGGGTGGATGGGTGAGGGGATGAGTGGATGGGTAGTCAGGGAGATGTATGGATAGATGCATGGACGAATGGATAGATGGGTAAGTGATGGACAGATAGATGGGTGAGTGGATGGGTGGGTGGGTGGATTGTCAGAAGGCTGGGTGGGTAGATAATTGGACGGGTAGATGGGTAAATGATGGGTAGATGCAAAAGTAAATAGGTGAGTGAGGTAATGATAGAGGGGACATCCAAGAAACCACTTAGTGAGTGATGAACACTTCAAGGATTTGCTGGTGAGAGAGAATTCCATCTTCTCTCCAAATAGATGTCTCTAGAGCCCCAGCACTTCTCTGGGGGATTCCACAGACGGCTGAAGCATGAACAAGCATGGCTCCCCACCTTTTATATGGTCCCAACCCCCACCCCAATGGGACAGAAATCCCCTCCCCTTCTGGGAAACACAGACAACCTGGCCCTGGTGGTTGGATGCAAACCGCCAACCCAAATAGGTTTCACCAAGTCTGATCAGTGATGATCGTGGTGTAGCTACTCATGCAACCATCGACTCATGCACTCAATCAGTCAGCCATCCACCCATCCATCCATCCATCCATCCATCCAACCAGCTGATGTTTACTCAGTGCCTGCTATGTACCAGGTACAGTACTTGGTGCTGGGTGCCCCAGAAATCCCATTTGGAACCCCAAGATGTCCTTAGGGGCCCATAGGTCAGCTTGCCAATTACCCAACATGGGAAAAGAGACCCAGAGAGGGGAAGGGAATGGGGGCTTGCTCTCCCGCCCCTTCACCTCCAGCATCCTTCTGCCTTCCAGCCTCACAGGGCGGAAGCCCAGCTCTCTGCTGCTCTAGCCACCCTGTTGGCCACTTGCCTTAAGCATTTAGCACATTCACAGCCCTCCCACCTAGTTCACACCAAGGTGTGAATGACTGAGCCCTCCTACCCCCTGGGCTGTTTTCCATTGAAAATGAAAGCTGCTGTACCCAGGGCCTCTCTGGAAGAGCCCTCCCTCTTGGATTTCAGAAGGAGAAACTTAATTAAGGGAAAACTGGAGACAAGATCTGGCTGGGGGTGGGGGACATAATGGAGTTGGGGGCGGGGTGTAGACTCTGGAAAGTCTCCTTTGCATAACAGCTGGTTTGAAGAGCGCTGTCCTGGGTCGGGCACCCTCGTGTCCAGCTCGTGCTCCCGTACACAGCACTGGCCCGTTTACACAGGGTGCCAGGGCGGACACCCACATCCCATCCTGCAGTGAGGGGACCGTCCCAAAGCCAAGGCCAACTGCTGTCCTCTTGCAAGTATTGCCACTGACCAGTACCACGTGTGTGAAGCCCTTCCTCCCAGAAATACCCTCAGCCTGGCAGGAGAGACCTCTGGAGTCCAAAGTTTGGGAAAGAGGAAGAGAAAGGAAGGGCCAAAGAGATCCGAGGGCCCACGTTGCAAAGGGCCCTGTTAGCCACCCCCGCAGACGAGATCTCCTTCACTCCCCGTGACAGCTCTGGGGAGTTGTTGGCCATGATGCCGTGAGGACCCCAGAGATCTAGAGCGAGAAGTCACTTGTCCAGGTACTGAATCAGTGGTTACCAGCCATGTGGGTTCTGTAGGTCCTCCAAAGCGCCACATTCCTTCCTGCCTCTGGGCGTTTGCCCCTGCCGTTCCCCCTTTCTGGCACCCTCTTTCCACCCCACTCCACCCTACCCTGATGCCTAGTTAACTGCTTCCCAGCTGTCAGGTTTTATCTCCTGTGTCACCTCCTCCGGGAAGCCCACCCTAACCACCCCGCTGCACTGGCTCCCCCGCCATACCCGCGTAGGAGCCATCCATGGTGCACCCTGCCATACCCTCCTGACCCACCCGGTTCAGCAATTTGAGTGGGCGCTAGCTTGCCTGTGGCCAGCGTCTCCCCACTTTCCTGCTTCGGGGTTTGCTCAAAGCTGAGATGCGTTCTCCACCGTCCCTCAGAGAATCCCCAGTGGTGTTCCGCCTCCACCACCCACAGTAGTAACTAGATCAATGTCACAGGCTTCATGGGGGTTGTCTTCCTTCTGTGAGCCCCCACTGCTGCTTCCTGCAACCGCCTCCAGATAGATGTCCTGTTCCCAAGCCTGTGCCTCGGGTCCTGCTCTCCTGGAGGTCCCCAGTAAGACGTTCTGTGAGCCAGCTTTTTCTCCCCGGTTAGACCTGCCAGTTCTAGAAGGCAGAGTCTGGACACACTTGGGTCACGACAGCATCCCAGGACCTCCAAACATTCTTGGAAGGAAGGGAGAGAGAGGACAGAGGAGGGGCGGGGAGAGGGAGAAGAAGGGAGAGGAGGGGAGGAAGAGGGACGGGGTGGGGGGAAAAAGCAGAGAGGAAGGGACAGAGGGACCGAGGGAGGAAGGGAGGCGGGGGTTGCTGGTCTTGAACCCAGCTGCATCTTGCTTCAGATCCCATCCTCCCCAGGTACAGGTCGTGTAGACAAACGAAGCCCCTTGGTGGACGTCCTCCCTCGTGCTGGTCTAGTCACCATTCTGTCTAATTCTGGCTCCTACGTCCCCCGCTCGCTACCCCTCCACACACACATGCAATGAATTATATCCTCGGGAGGAGGTCCTGCCTGGGTATAGGGGGCGGGGGGGGGGGAAGCCTGTGATAGAAAACTCCACCAGCCACTTTTGTCCCTTTTTGTCCCCATGAGCAGGTGCACAATGTAATGCCCCTGATTTTCAAGATCCGATTAAACTGTCATAGACACGGCACAATCACAATAACTCCTCCGCCTTGGCGAGGCCCAAATTATTACAGGCCTGTGCACACCCAGAGCCGCTGCAGATAAGGGTCTGTCAACGTTTCCATTACTGCACCCTGTTCGGGGGATTTGTTTATTTAAATTGGATGCATCGGGTGCTCTGAGCGTTGGATGGGCTGGCAGCGTGGGTGGCGGCCAGGTGAAGGCAATGTCGCCTTCGCGCTGCCACTTGTTGACGTCGTGCATGGCTCAGGTTCAGCGGGACGTGCCCTGGGGACTTTCGGCAGGTGGGGCAGGCGGTCAGACGCTGCTGATGTCCGGCCCGCTGGAGTGAACCGGGATGAGAGGGAGGTCATGGGAAAGATGAGGTGACATTGGGGATGTAGGCGAGTGCCATACCCAAGCTGGTCGTGATGTTGGAAGGGAGTCAGGGTGAGGGGCAGAAAGGTAAAGCGGAAAAAGGATCTAACAGACTGAATGTGTCCCATTTGTAAAAATAATTCCGTGCTATTTGGGGTGTGATAGGCATAGACTTGAGCTGGATTTCACCAGTGGCTTCCCATTGACCATAGACTCAAATCCAAACTCTTGGCCGTGGTCTTTGAGACACCGTGTGATAGAGCCTCACGTCTGCCCACACCCCCCGTCTCACTCGATTTGCTCCAGCCACAGGGCCAGTCAGGTCCTTAAATACGCCAAGCTTTTGTGCCACAGGGCCTTTGCACAGGCTAACCTCTTCACCCAAAATGCCCTCTCCCAGCTGGCACCCTCTCTGTCCTTCAAGCCTCAGTATAAACCACCTCCTATGAAGGTGACCTTGCACCCCGCCACCCATCCCCCATTTAGTTACTCTTACAAACCTCGCGCCCTTAGCCAACAGGGCGTAATTATGTACTTGAGTGTTTGTTTATTTGTTTACTATCTGGAGAGGACATATGTTGTTTTGTCTTTCCACCTGCTCTTCTTTGGAGAAATCTCAGGCTGTCCTTGTACGTGGTTCTGGCCCGGCTGCCAGTCGCCGGCTCGGCCCTCTCCCCTCTCCCGCATCCACACTGGCCCCAGGAACGGAGGTTTGATCCAGGCCTGGACGACCGAACACCCCACCCCCCTAAAACAGGGACTGGTCCCAGGTAAACACAGGGGGCCCAAACTAAGACAATCCGTGTCCACAAAGCAGAGGGCGCATGGTGGTTTTAGTACCTATCAGCCAATTCTCTGACCCTGCTCATTCCCGACAAAAGATGGAATCCAATCCTCCCGTTGAACGTGGACAGCCTTTTGTGAACGCCGCAGCAAACAGAACGTGCTGGAAGGCTGCGTGACCCCCAAAGGCTAGGCTCCACAAGGTAGCAGCACTTCTGCCTGGCTCTCTCCTGGGACCCTCATCCTGAGGACCCGGCCACCACGTTGCGAGGAAGGCCGAGGCACACGGAGAGGCCAGGTTGGGTATTCCAGTCCCAGGTGAGGTCCCAGACCCCCGCCAGCATGAGCCGTCAGGCGCGGGAGCGAAGGAGGCTTCGAGTGGTTCCGTCCCCCGGCCTCTGGGTCGCTGTAGGTGATGCCGAGTGGAGCAGAGACCAGCTGTGTCGCTGAGCCCGGCCCGACGGGCAGATCTGGGAACAGGATCCAGTTTTAGGCCACTCAGCCTGGGAGCGCTTTGTTATAGAACAACGGAAGAGGGTGTCCTGGCGGGGGGACTCCGGGCAGCCCCTTGGCCCGCCACCTGCAGGGTGACACCGCGTGGGGATGAGTGATAGGGGGCTGGAGGGACAGAGGCGGGGCTCCTCTAGCAGTCCCGCGAGGCCACCCCAGGGCCTGCCTCGTGAATGGCTTCAGCCTGTCCCCTCCGTCCGCAGGCAAGTCCGGGAAGGCTGCTTCTGTCTCCGACACCCACGGCTTTCTGGCTGAATTCACCGTATCCCCCCTGGACACGCGCCCTGGAAGGCAGGTCCCGCTTCTATTGTGGCCCCGTCACCCCCACCACAGCTGCACAGGGCGGCAGGATTTGGCGTTAGAGATCGCTTCTGGGAGGGAAGCAGCTCGCGGATCCTCTCCACCACCCCGATCTTGGGTGGAAGTGACTGGGAAGGCTCAGGGGCCCCTGCGGGTGCCTGGGGATACATCCAGGAGGGGCATTTGAACACGGACGATAATCTGGAAACTCAGGATCCTGGGGAAGCCAGGAAGGGCACCGTGGTGGGCGGGGGGCGGAGGGGGGGGTCAGTGTGACAGACATCATTGGCCGATGACCAAAGCGATAATTAGTGGCATGGGAGTGAGGGTCGGGAGGGAAGGGACACAGCAGAGAGTCTGGCGTGGGCACAGTTGTGCACTGATGGGTAGCTGTGCAGATGGGGACAGCGACCGGCCAGCATCACCTCCACACTCACCATCCAGGCGCATTTCGGGGGCATCCTGTGACTCCCCAGCCGGGGCTCCTGTCGGGCCACCGGCACTGGGTCAGGTGGGAGGTGCCAGGAGTTAGTGCCCCGGGTGCAGTCACCTGCCGGTGCTGGACAGGACCCGGAGAATACGTACCCCAGCTCCTTCACCCCCCGCCCCCGTCAGGGTGGATAGTTTTGAGCGACATGTTTTACGCTGGCTCCCAGGCCCCCTGGTGAGACCCGGGCCCCACCGGCTCCAAGTGGTAACCTGCCTGTGAAAGCACCTTGGGTTGGTTCCTGCCCCTCCCCCGCTTCCCCACTCCCCTCCAGGGCCTCCGGGACAACCCCCCCACCTCACCCCTCCCCCCCCACACAAAAATTCCCCTTGCCATCACGTCCTCGCCTTGGGGTCTGCTTCACGGGGAGCCCAGGCTCGGACAGCGCACCTGTGGGTGCAGGTACTTTAAGGAGGGCTCCCTCTCCTCCCATCCCGTGTAAACCATCTGCACCAGGATGGAGTCCGGGCCGGGGCTCCCGGGCACGTGCTCCCGGGGACTCACGGAACTTCCCACTTGCCTCTGCGAGAGAAGAAGATGAGAGAGAAGGAATGGTCTGGGGAAGGACAGAGGTGGGAGGGGGGACACATGGCACTGGCGACAAAGGACAGGAACAGAGACAGGAGGGCAGAGAGGGACCGAAGCAGAGAGAGATGGAGAAGGGAAGCTGCACAAAGAGACGCAGGGGTAGCAAAAAAGGCAACAGAGACCCCGAAGCCGAGAGGGACACTGGAGGGAGGCCGGTGACTCAGAGGCCCGGCCGGAGGGGACGGGACCAAGGCCGACAGGGGGACAGGGCCGGGCAGACGCCCCCCACCCCTGCCGCCTCCCCACCCTGACTGTTCCTTCCTGCACAAACACGGGCTTTGTTGGCCAAACAAATCTGGGCGGAGTCCTGGGCTGGGATCCCTTTGCAGAGACACCCCGATCTAAATCATTCCACATTTTTCCCTCCTCCCCGCTGGATCTTGGCAGTCTGGCTCGAACGTGAGCAGCTACATCCTCCCTCGCAAGGCGGGGGGGGGGGGGAGGGGGGTGCAGAGCTCCCCCGCCCCCCCAAGTCTGGAAAAATAAAGTGTTCCTCGGCATCTTTCCTTGCTCTCTCTCTCTCTCTCTCTCTCTCTCCCTCTCTTTCCTATCATGGCCAACCCCATCACATGTCCCAGGCAATTTTTTTTTTTTAAGGAAAA
>NW_026057586.1:67176046-67224278 GCF_023721935.1 Panthera uncia
TTTTTTTTTTTTAAGGAAAACAAGTCTTTCGAGACAGAGGTGACCCCGGTGGTGATAAGTGACCGAGTTCACCTGAGAGTGTTATCAGCTCTCCATAGCTGCCCGGGCCTCAGATTTCTCATTTCGATGAGGAGGCCGGGGAAATTGGATGCAACCTGACATCCCCCCCTCTGATGAGCTTCCTGGAGCCCAGCCCGCAAGGGCAAGTGCAGGCAGGGAGGCGGGGTGTGGTGGGGGGGGTACCCTCCCCTCTCCTCCCCTCTCCTCCCCTCTCTTCTCCTCCCCTCCTCTCCCCGGGGCTGGCCGTGAAGGATTTTCCCCTGTGACTTTGTCTGTTCGCTTCCTCCTCTTCCTGAGGTTTTGTGCCCGGCCCGGACATCATCCCCCTCGCTCAGTTTTAGCCGGGACCTTCCTGGGTGAGGATGAGACGCCCGCTCCGGCCAGCTCAGCCGCCAGAACAATCCGTACGGTGGACCCGCCACTTCTTCTGGGCTCAGAGGCCTTCCATCCATTCCCTCTCTTCAATCTTTCAGCATCACATTTGGGGTCGGCAAACTCCTGCCGTAAGGGGCCAGAGAGGACCTGTTTCCAGCTCTGGTGGCCACCAGGTCTCCGTCGCAGCCCTGGACAACACGTAAATAAATGTGTGGCTGTGCTCCAAGGGACTTTATGGACAGACGTGGGCTGTGGGTGGGATTCGGCCCGCGAGCTGTGGTTTGCAACCCCCCCCCCCCCATGTCTCAGCCGCCTGGCTACTCAAGGTGAAGCCCACGAACCCACGACATCAGTGAGCCCGGGGAGCCTGTTAGAAATGCAGAATCTCAGGCGCCTCCCTAGACCCCCTGTGTCAGAGCCTTTAACACAGTCCCCTGCAGTGGGTGTGCGGGGGGCGCGCACAGGGGAGCCTGAGAAGGGCCGGCCTGTGCATATGGTGGCTCACTCTCTTTCCCGTAGGAGGTGCCGCGTTGTCTGGCTGATGAGGAAGCCGAGGCTCACAGAGAGGCCAGGTGCCCAAGGTCACGGGCCAGGATTGCGCCAAGTTCAGAGCCTTGACCTCCATGTCCTACGGGCATCAAACGGACACAGGTCTCTCAGAAATCCACACAGATGCCACCTCGGTCTGTATGGGGAGAACCCTCTTGCCCCCCACCCCGCCACCATGTCCCCATCTCCGGCCAGGGGGGTGGCTTTTCCCGTCTGCTGGGGAGACGGTGCGGGGAATCTGTCGCTTGCCTTGCTCTCTATCTGCCGGGGGCTTCTCTGCTGAGGGGAGGGGGTGCCGCAGAAGCCCAGGGCTTGCCCTCTGTCTGGCACCTGCACCCCCCTCTCCCAGCTCCCTGTGTCCCCTCCCATCTTCTCCAGCCCTCGGCCCCTCTCTCTGAGAACCGCAGACGCTCATTGATCCAGACGCTTGAAACCATGTGGTCAGAGCTGTGGACAAGGGATCCACGGTGCGTCACGCCTTGTCCCCCACCGGCTGGGTGTGGGATCCTCGATTCATTATCAGACCTCCCCTGGGCACACACCATGTGCCAGGCTCCGGGCCAGAAGCGGACGTGAACAAGAGGGCTCAGCGCTAAACCAGAAGGCGGGGGACGGAGGCCCGGCTGGGCGGAGAAGCCAACATCTCAGACCCACGGGGAGCCAGACGAAGGAGGCTGTGGGTAGCATGACTCAAGGAGAGCATTCCTGCACCTCCTGGAAGAGGCGGCTGTGGCACGAGGCAACATTCCAACAGGCAGCAGAGCGGGGAGACACCCTGCAGCATTTGAAGGGCCTGGAATGCCAAGGAGAAAAACCTGAAGGCCTAGGCATGAGCCTGACACCATGTGGGTCTGGGTCGGGGCCCTGCCTCTTGCAAGCTGGACGGCTTTGGGTCACAGTCAGCGCTCAATAAAGAATACTGCTGTTATTGCCATTATTATTATTACAGTAGTATCATTGTTGTTGGCAGTATTCTTCTGCTAGACTAACCACTTCAAGGGAAGTAGACGCTCCCCTGTTTCTGCCAACTCGGAGCAGCTCAGTTTTCCTTATTCTAGAAGGGAAACCAGATCAGAGAAATTACCTGTTCCTTATTTTATCCATCAGGATGAAGATTGATGGAGAAAATAGTCAAATAACAGCGGCTTCAACAAGATTGATGGTTCTTTCTCACTGCCATAACAGAAGTCCAGGGGGAGGCAGTCCACTTTCGGTATACAACCTTTTCCTCATGGCCCAATATGGCTGCTTGAGCACCGGCCATCATGTTCACCTTGCAGCCAGCCAGAAGCAAGCAAGGAGGAAGAAGAGGCACAGGGGTACCTACCAGCTGTGTTTCAAAGAGGTTTCCTTGCAGCTGTTCTCTGCTTACATCTCAGTGACCAAAACTGAGTCACCCGGCTACACCTAGCTACAAGGGAGGTTGAGAAAGATAGTCTTTATTTTGGAAGGTCACGAACCCGGTGAAAAATTGGGAGTTTCATTAGTAAAAAAGAACAAACACGTTCAGGGCAAGCAACTCCTGGTCTCCACTCCCCAGTATTTTGGGGGTGGTCTCCCAGGGCAGCCTGGGACCCACCTACTGGAGGATTATCTTTGGAGGAACCCAGACCTGGTGAGGAGGAGCCCACACACACTTTCCCATAGTGCTCTGCAGCGTCCCTCCATCCTCAGGCTGCGGACGAGATGAAGAGTCCAGGTTCAGAGCAAGGAGTCCCTCCAAGGTCATTCAGCTGGCCAGGGACAGCAGGTGGGTTCTGGGAGGCCAAGCTCGGACCACTTCCCAACATAGCTCACCTTGAGCTGTTGAGAATGTGTTCCTTCTCTTTCTGTCTTTCTTGTCTCCACTTTTTGTCTGTTCCTCTGGCTGTTTCTCTCTCCCCTCCACCTACAGACACATATATATATATTCATATACATATACCTATGCGTATATGTATACATGCATATGCATATGCATGCACATACATACACATATACACGTACATATACATATACACATATATATACATTTACATGTACACATACATATACATATGCATATATGTAGACATACATATACACCTACACGTACATATACATATGCACGTACATGTACACATACATATACACATACATATATGTATACATATACATGCAAATGCATGTGTATGCACATACATATACATGCACATACATGCACACGTACATATACATAATACATGTACACGTACACATACACATACATATACACGTATGCATATGTATACACGTACACATACATATACATGCACACATACATGTACACGTACACATACACAGACATATACATGTACATGTACAAATACATATATGCATATGCATACACATACACATACATATACACGTACACGTATGTATACACGTACACATGCGTATACCTACACACATACATGTACACATACATATACACATACGCATACATATACACGTACATATAGCATGCATGTACATATACACAAACATACATGTACATATACACGTACATGTGTGTGTAATTGCATACATGCACATATACATATACACAAACATGTACATATACACGTACATGTGTGCATACATGTGTGTGTGATTGCATGCATGCACATATACATATACACAAACATGTACATATACACGTACACGTACATATACACATACATATACACGTACGCATACATATATATATACACATACACATACACATACACACGTCTCTCTACGTATAGGTGTCTCTCCCTCTCCCTCCTTTCCCCCTCCCCTCTTGAAAAACAATTCAAAGCTTCACCTCGCCATGGCTCACCCTTCCCATGCAGGGCACTCAGAATGAGCCCAGGCACCCCTGCTTACCCCTTCCCCAAGCAGGACCCCACCCATAGCCGTGTCCCCCAGTCCCCACCGAGGAAGCCCTGGTGCCGTGTGCTTATGGCAGGGTGACAGGCACGCGGCAGCTTGGTAGTGGGCCAGGACTCTGCTGGAAGATGCTGGGAGCCGGATGTCTCTGAGCCCTGAGGAGCATGTCCGCACCTGCCCCGAGCATCTGGTGCTGTGCCGCCCTCCCTGCAGCCATCAGGGCCCTGTGCAGGCAAATGTCTTTAGGACGCCAGCCTGGGGAGAAGGATGGGTGGCCCTTGTAGACAGACATCACTGAACTTTGGCAACAGCCTGGTGTGTGCACGCAGATCACACCCCGGCTCACCAGTGAGGAACTAAGGTTTAGGGGCCACCTAGCCGGAGCCACTGGTTTGAAACCTAACAGACAGGAGCAAAGCCAGGATTTGAACCAGGGTGGGTGGCTCCAGGGTCCTGACTCTTAAGCAGGGTCCTCACAGTCTCATCCCGGGGAGTTGCGGGGTCCTTGGATCCCAGCAGAGGCCCCGGGTGATCCTGACAGGGGTGACGGAAGCGGGGTAATTTTCACACCCCGAGGCATGCGTGTGGACGCATGGCAGCACACACTCAGGGCACACACGCATGAGCATGTACACACACCTGCCCACTCACAAGCACACGCCAAGGCAGGCGCGGGCAGACATGCACGCACGCACAAGGATACCTACGCATGCACACACTATGTTCTCGGCGGGGACATGCCGTCTTTCTGACCGCAGTATGGGGCGGGGGACAGTTTCCAGCCATTTCTTTCTGTCGCCTGCCCTGCGCTGGGGTCTCGGTGGAGGGTGGAGGAAAGCAAAGGGCCCAGAACAAAATCAGTCCGTGAGATCTGACTCCCTGATCCAACCAGCACTCTTCAGACCCCCACGTGGAGGTCTCTGGAGGTCTTTTGGAGCCATCCGGCTCAGCCTCCACCTTACAGAACCTTCTCCTAAGCACAGCCTATGCGCTTGAATGCCCCTGGGGGTGGGGAGCTCATTACATTCCTGGGCACCCACCCCGGAGCCAGGCAGTTCACGACATCAGAAGGTTCCTCTGTTGCCAGCCACGTGGCTTGAAGCCAGCCACCTCATCTGTCCGTGCCTCAGTTTATACAACCGTGGGCGGGCTTCTCCTACCCACCACCAATCTGGCCTTGGCCACTGTGAGGTTCAAACGCCATTGGACACAGACAGCTCTTCCCCAAAGAGGCCAACACGCGAGAGTGCTTATTCTTCACCACGGCCTCGTCCAAAGCCAGCAAGTGCTTTCCTGTCTGGAACACGGAGTTCCCACCACACAGAGGGGACAAGCAGGGGAGGGGCAGAGAGAAGGAGAGACAGAATCCCAAGCAGGCTCTGCGCCATCAGTGTGGAGCCCGATGCGGGGCTCGAACTCACAAACCCAGAGTTCATGACCTGAGCCCAGATCAAGAGTCGGACGCCCAAGCGACTGCGCCAGCCCGGCGCCCCCGTGATTGTCCGTCTCAAACAAACTATTCGATAGACAGGAAAGCAGAGGCCCAGAGAGGGCAAGTCACTTGGCCAAGGTCACACAGCCTGCAAGACCCAGACCATGTCAACCCATCTCAACCCCCATTTCAGGGAAAGGAGAGAACTTGATGAATCCACACAGAGTCCCCCAGTACAGGGAGCACCCCATCTCTGTCCTTCAACAATATACACCCAGCCCACTGGGTGCTGGGTTAACTCCTCCTTTTGCAAATGATCCCCGGCAGAAAACTCCTCCAGAGACAAGGAAAAATATTTCCCCCAAACCTATTTACTTTGCAAATTTCAGTTGCCATAACAACTCGGCACAACTATTTATGTGAAACCTTCCCCTTCCAAGTCTTGCCGAGCACCACACTCTGTGGAGAGGACAACTCAGCCCTTTCAATAACAACACATTTTTTCAATCAATTTGGGTCTGGGATTTTTTTTTTTTCTATAAACACACATAAAATATGTTGTGCAAAACTGTTAAAAGCTAACAGGGAAATGCCGGGTTTTATCGACCTATTCCTCTCTAATTGCCCCCCGTAGATGCTCTCTGAAGCATGCTAGTGACAGAAGTAGCCGGCCAGCTCGCTTTTGAAAAAAACTCCTTTGAATTATTTCCATTCCCGGTCATCTGGGGAGCGCCCCAAGTCGGCCGGGGTCCCAATGGAGCCCTGAGCGCTAGCTTCGGCTCAGGCTCTGCCCGTCACAGGCTGCGCGTCCTTGGAAAAGCCGGCGCGGGGCTCGGGCCCAGAAAGGGTCGCATCTGGGCCATCTGGGCCCCCCACCCAAAGTTGGGGGGGAGGGTCCTTAAGGCAAGGGCTCCACCCGAGGCGTCCTGCAGATGTCCTGGGATATGGCAGCTTCAGGTTTGGGATCTTGGAGACGATCCCCCGTTTCAGATTTTCTGTTCCAGGCTCCATGGAAGCCTTCACACGAGCCGTTACCTTGGCCTGGAACCTTCTCCTGGTGCCTCTGCTGCCGTCTTGAAATCCTTCATCATTTTTGAACGAGAGGGCTTGCGTTTTCATGATGCAGCTGGCCCCACAAATTCCACGGCCACTCGGGCCAGACCCTGTTCAGGCACACTGTGTATATCAAATCGTTTCATCCCAGACAAGGGATCGGACGCAGGCATAGCTGTGATCTATGCTGTACGGGTAAGGAAACTGAGTCCCGAGAGGTCAAAGGCCATCACCATCCCTAACAGGCCTTTATGTATTAGGCCCTGTTCCAAGCACTTTTCCTGTCTTTGCTCATCTAATCCTCATGATGGCCATGTAAGATGGGAACTAGTACGATCTGTATTTTCCAGAGGCACAGAGAGGTTAGGCAACTTGCTCAAGGTCACACAGCAAGTAAGTGGAGGAGCCATGCTTTCCCGAGAGGCCCATTCAACCTCTCCCCTACATGTGAGCAGTAGTTTCCTCACTAGGTCCTGGCCTCTGGGCTTACCTCTTCCAGCTCACCCTTAGCATGGTAACCAGAACTATCCATCTCACTTCATCTGGCTTCTAGGCATGCCAGTTTCTGGCTGCAAATCCCCCCATGCCTCCCGATGCTCTCAAGAAGCATCTAATCTCCTTGGCCTGACTATTGAGACCTTCACTGATATGACCGATGCTGACCTCTACAGCCTCAGCACCCAGCTTGGCCCATGGCATGCCCTGCCCTGCAGACGGCCCGCAGTGAGATCTCCGTATACCCCTGAATTGTCAAGTTAGGGACCACTAGCTCCCTGCACAGATCCCAGCACCCGGGCCCTCTTGAAACCTTGCTGATCTGAACTGACCTGTCCAGCTTAGGCCATGCTGGGCGTCACCCCCGACACTCCCTCTCCTTCACCCGGTTAGCCAGGATGCTAACTCCTCAACCCAGCTCCTTCCCTCTGTCCCCTGACAGCACTTGAGCAAAGGCCACCTTACTGTTCACACAGACGCCTGCGCCTGCTCGACTCCGCCTTCTCCCCAGCTTCTCTGCCTGCAGCCACGCCCCTTCCAGTCGATTCTCCACACTGCAGCTGGAGAAACATTTTCAAAGCACAAACCTGATCACTTCAGTCTCCGCTTAACACCCATCGTTCTCAAAACGAAATCTAAAAAGCTAACAAGGCCGAGAAGCTTCCATATGTGACTCCGCTGACCTCAGCAGGCAGGTCTCCACACGCCAAGCACCCCAGGCCACCCTGAGTCATTTCCAGTCTCAGCCTCCATAAGCTGTTTCTTCTGGCTTGGCTGCCCCAAGTCCTAATCTACCTGCTTCTGCCTCAGCTAACCAGCTGGTCTTCTGGAAACTTTCCTGACTCCTACCCCTCCCCTCAAAGCAAAGTCAGGCTCCCACAGCCCCCTGCCTTCCCCATCAAAACATGTATCACACTATTATAAGCACTGGTCCGCATGTCTGTCCCCTGTCCCCACACTGAAGGTGAGCTTCCTGAGAGCAGAGGCCATATTTTGTTCCTTCGCGTGCTTTCCATGGTTGGAATATAGAAAGTTCTCAATAAATACATAGATGAATAGTGGATAGGTAGATGTGTGGACGGATGGACGGATGAATGGACGGATGGATAGATGGATGGATAGATGGGTGAACGAAAGTATAAATAGATGAAAGAAAACTCCAGCAGTCATCTTATAATAGTTAATATTTGGATGGTAAGGTACTCAAAGCTCTGAGTTTGTAGCAAGCAATCCATGTTTATTGAACTAATGGTTAAGTGGATGTCTCAGAGCAGCTGGTCATCAACTGTCCAGAGCCTCTGTTTTTCCTCTTGTTCGTTCCATTCTCTCCCCCCTCCCCCCTCCTCAGTCTCCCAGCCTTCCATTGCTTCCGGCAGTTGACACGTGACTCAAAGTGGCCCAGTTCCCCAGACCCATGCCTGCACATTAATTATTGAGTGATATAATCCAAATTTATCTAATGAATTAATAATAGGCCATAGGGGTATTTTAATAATGAAATACTTGGAGTGATGTTTTGATAATTACAGCAGGCTTTCATAATTACACCACGGCTGTGAAAATAAAATCAAAATCAATTAGATGGTGTGCAATGACACCCCAGGAATGCCCCCTCAAAGCTTCAATGGATATACCCACCAGGGTCGGGACGATCAATTTATCTCTGAGCCAGCTAGGGTCTGGGGGCCGAGATTTTCTCAGGATTGTACAGAGGGGAGAGATTCCAGGGAGGACAAGGGAAGGAATGTCACTGAAATACATCAAATGTTTGCGTCAGAAAATGCCTTACAGGCCAGCAAAACAAGCCTCTGGTCTCACAGATGAGAAGACAGAGGCTCCAAGTGCAACAATGACTCACTAAGTCCTCCTCAAACCCTTAAGAAGCTGGACCACCTCTCTGGACTCCTAGTCCTGTGCTCTCTTGGTCCTAGACCACTCACATGTCCTCCTTCTGCCATGACAAACCTTCCGTGGCCTGGGTGAGTTCTGCCCATGCCTCCTGTCTCAACCCCCGCGACCCACCATATGGACAACCAAACCATCTATCGTTCATGGACGTGGACTTCTCCACACCCCTGCACTTGCCTCTGCCTAGGATGCCCTTCCCCATCCCACCCGCAAGCTCTCACGTCTGCGTGTCAAAGTCCTCCCGAAGGGGATGACGTCCCTTCCTCCTGCCCTCGAGCGCCCCCACTATGTGATGACGGCACATCTGTCTGCTCTAAAAGACTGGGAGCTCCCTTAAGGTGAGGACAAGTCCTGGGAATTCATTTTCTCTCCTGGGGATGTTAACACGGGGACTGACAAACAGAAAATGCAAAATACAGGCTCATTCAAGGCCAGATGGTGGAGGGAGAGGGAGAAGAGAAAGGAAAGAAGCGAAATAAGAAAGGTTGGTCCTGGAGTTATTTCCAGGATGGACTTCACCAAGGCCACCAAAAGGACATCTGGGCTTAAAAGTGCCGGCTTAGGGAAATTTTAAGCCACAAGAAAAGTGCATTAAAGCAAGAGAAATCTTTCAGGACAACAGAGAGAATCAGGAAGTCTGGGCTATTGACCCCAAGGTCCTTGGTAAGATGTGTCCTCAAAAAGGCACTTGAACTTGTCACAGATACTGCCCCAAACGGGTGCCCCATGCCGAGCTGACGGGCAGCAGCTGGGGCTGCACCAGGCATGATTATGATGTGTTTCTTCAGACCCTGTGGTGGTCCCACCACTGGTAACCACAGAGCCAAGGTCAAACTACAGGTGCCAGCCAGGCTTCGCCACCTTTGCACAGTTAGGTGAGGGTCAAGCGTCCTTGTTCCGGCTCTCTTTCCCCCCACTTCCTCCCTGACTCCACTACCAAACAGGATCTGTTGATTTAAGCTCTGCACTTTATCCTGAGAGGTAGCGTAACGCTACAGCTGAAAACACAGACTCTGGAATCAGCCTTTCACGGTTCAAATTCTAGCGCGGTCACTTAGGAGCTATGTGAGCTTGGGCAAGCGTCTCAGCCTCTCTGTGCTTAAGGGTGGTGGGAGGAACAACTAATGCGCTGATTTCCTTAAAACCCTGGATTAGGGGAAGTCTCTGTTCTCACCGCCTCTGCGAAGAGCCCCTTGATTTGCAAGGCCCTCCCTGCCTCTCGATGTGGATTGGATGGCACTGGCCCCTCCCACCATTCAGTTGGGCACCTCCCCCACAAGTACCCAATCAGCAGAGTCCATTCATTGGCGAGGCGCGCGTCCTTGACTCAAGCCAACCAATCAGAGCTAAGGAGGGTCATTAACAGCAAATATTAACCAGGATTCCTGTGATCTTATTGTGGCAGATGTTGATTCCTGGGGCCGAGTCTCACTGGTGGGCAGAAGAGACCATGAAACTACAGAGTCTGGGATCCTGGGGAAGAGGAGACAGGTGCCCCCCCCCCCCCCCCCAAAAGCCCGGTTAGAAGCCTTCTCCCTCGGCACGTGGAACACCCGCTGCTCACTCCTGTTCTAACATGAGATGAACCGAGGATCCTGACCTTAGGCATGGAGCCCGGTTCAAACCCTAATGCCAGTCCTCCCTTCCTGGAGTAGCTGCCCTTCATGGCTTGCCCCCCAGGCTCTCCACGTGGAAAGCAGACCACCGAGGACCTGACCCGGAGAAGCTTCTGGGATTTCAGTGCAGTCAGACGTGCCCGGGGCCTGGCACACGGGAGGGGCTCCAGAAGAGATGCCAGCCACTCTGAGGGTGCCGGATACCTCCTTCTCTCCTAACGGGCTGTTTCAACGCCTGTGTGCTTCCAGGCTGGGCTCCTAAGGCAGAGCTGGTGTTGATCACTGTGCCCTCAGCCCACTGTGCAAGGCTGGGCACGAAGTGGAAAGGAATGAACGAAGAGGGCGGGGAGCAGGAGGAAGGGAGAGAGAGAAAAAGCTCCAGTCCCCTTAAAATACTGAAAGCCCAGCTGCCCCGGTCTCAAAGAGTGCCCGGAATGGGCGACAGAAACCAGCCATAAGCGCTTCACTTTACAGACACAGAGCCCGGGGAGAGGCTGTGACTTCCCCAGGGTCACACCGCAGAGGGTGGCCCAAACAGGCCCCAGCAGAGAGCTGCCTCCTCCAACCCCCCCGCCCCCCACAGCCTGTCTCCTGCCACCTGGCCTCCCTCCCCCCCCCCCCCCCCCCCCCCCCCCCCGCAGGCCAACACGTGACACCTCTTCCTGTCTGGAGGAGACGCCACCCCCAAGCCACGTGCTCCCCTCGGGTGTCTCCTTCCCCCCATGGGCTGGGCCCCTTCAGAAAATATCCTGGGGCCTCCAGGCCGGAAGAAATGAGGTGACTCAGGACCAGGTTGGGGGGGGAAGGGGGGGCAGCTCTGAGAGAAGGAGGCTGGGGGCACAGGTGGGGGACTTCTTTGTAAGTGAGTCAGGAAAACAAGCTTTTCTCCCAATCACATCAGGAATCTCTTGGCCCGAACTCAAGTATGCAGGACGCGAGCGTTAGTTTCCTGTAAGGCTGCAGCACGGGGCTCACGCGATCTAGGTTCTGATCCCGCCTGCCGTGGCACTCACATTGTGGGGGGACCCGCATGGCACCCCTCCTCCTCCCCTCCCTGGCTACTGCTGCTTTTCTGACTGCTCCCACCCTGGGGGTGGGGGGAGCCTCTGTCTTATTTGGGGGCTGAAGGCGGGGGGGGGGGGGGGGGGGGCAGTACACTGGTCATATTACAAGTGAGGAAGTTGAGGCCCCGGCGGGGGGAAATGCCTCACCCATAAGAGGCAAAAAGGGGTCACAAATTGGGGCGCCTGGGTGGCTCAGTCGGTTGAGCGTGGGACGTTGGCTCAGGTCATGATCTCGCGGTTTGTGAGTTCGAGCCCCGCGTCGAGCTCTGTGCTGACAGAGTGGAGCCTGCTTTGCGTCTCCCTCTCTCTCTGTCTCCCCACTATCGCTCACACTCTGTCTCTCAAAGATAAATAGGCATTTAAAAAAATGTTTAAGACAGAATAGGAACATGGGGAGCCCCCCCCCCCAGTGGGAGACCAGGGAGGGCCCCGTGGAGCTGCCCCATAGGAAATCCCAGAGGAGAGGAAAGGTTGGGAAGGAGGAGTGAGATCTCGGGCAACCAAGCTGAGGCAATGAGACAAGTTACCAGGGGTCAAGGATGGACGGCCTTGGGGAGGATCTCGGCCCCCCTGTCTGGGCCGTCTCCATACCCAAAGCTCCTCCCTGCTGTGGGCCCCCCACGCCTGCCTGTCCCTCGGGATAATGAGTATAGCCCACTGGCCTATCCCCTTCCCTTTGCTCTGTGGTCACAAACCAGCTTGGGCTCCGACATGTCCCTTCCTTCTCTGGACATCAGACCCCTCTCCTCCCAGACAAGCTCTGAAAAAAGCTCCTGCTGAGAGAGAGAAACTCACAGGCCAACAGAGCCAACAGACCCGGACGCTGACTCCAGGCCTGGGGGAGACAGAAGTAATGACGGAAAGGAGCTTTGTTGGAGAGGTACCCACCCAGCCCCCCAGCTCTCTGGCGCATACCTGGAACCATTCGTCCTTTATCCGACCCTCAGAGAGATCCACCTGCCTGGCTGTGCCCTCTCTCCGCTCTGACCAGGAGGGGCTTTGAACTCACAAGCCAGGTTGAAGGCTCCTCAGCAGATCAACAGGGGACAGAGTGCGTGTGGGGTGGTTCTCGGTCCAAAAGTGGCTCCGGCAAAGAAAAACACCTTTGAGAGGCTGTCCCAAAAAAAACGTCCACAGAATAAGAGCATTCAAAACAACTTTGCGTGCTTGGGTTGGGCTGTTTTGCTTTGAGTTTCTTTGCAGCTTTATCGAGGGCCAAGCAGGGACGATTCCTCCATTTACGGCGGTTTGCCCGGGTGGGTGGGTTTTCCCCGGATGGGACTGCGCCGGCCCCCACCGGACGCCAAGGGGAGGCAAGGGCAATGCTTGAGGTCAGATGCCTTGCGGACCTATGAGGTCCTCTCAACCTGAGTCCAGGGCTGGGTGTGATGGTGAAGGGACACCATGTTCCCAGAGCAACACGGAGGAAGGCAGGTGGGAGCCTGAGAGCCCAGGCACCCTGGGGCGATAGAGGAGGAGGAGGGGAGGAAAAGAGTGGCAGAAGGGTAAACTGAGGCCACAGGAGGGTACATGACAGCCAGGAATTCAGGTTACCCTTCCTTCCTTCTTTCCTTCCTTCCTCCCTTCCTTCCTCTTTCTCTCTCTCTCTCTCTTTCTTTCATAGTAATTGATATACTACCACTGTTACTCATTTAAAAGATACAAAAGGATGCATACTGGAAAGTCTCCCTCCTGGTTGCACAACTCTGGCAGCATTTAAACCCGTGGACTTGTACACTTGAAATCGGTGAGTTACACAGTAGGAGAGTTATGTCTCCATAAAGCTGCTGAAGAAAGAAAAAGCCTCCCTCCTGTCTACCTCCCTCCCCACCTCCCCCGGCCCCCCACACTCTATTTTCCTAACCGAAGTCAGTTAGGCATCCGATTTGGGCTCAGGCCATGATCTCACGGTTCGTGGGTTCGAGCCCCACGTTAGGCTCTGTGCTAACAATTCAGAGCCTGGAGCCTGCTTTGGATTCTGTGTTCTCCCGCTCTCTCTGCCCCTCCCCCCTCGCACTCTGTATCTCAAAAATGAATAAACATTAAAAAAAATTTTTTTAAAGCACCTACTATGTGTCGATCACGCAGACCTCTGTCACTTGTTACACACCTGACATTCAGTGAAGCCCTAATGATTAAGGCCACTTTCCCGGCCGGGAGGAAAGCTGAGCATCTTAAGACTATCCCCACCCCAAGACCCCCACCAAGTGGGTGACCAGACCACTCTCACAGAGCCCCCCTGCTCCCCTCTTGCACAACTACTGAACCCATCAGCCAGCAGAATTGGGGCCTCCTGGGAGATACACACGGATGCCGGGGCCAACAGAGACACAGGACCCAGTTCCTCCCGCTCTGCACCCACCCAACTCCCACTTTTTTCTAGCTCTTCTCTCTTTGTCAGTTTCGCTTTGCTTAGACTCCTTTAGTCTTGTCTCCCTAGAACCTCTCTTCAAGTTTGTTTGGGTTTTTTTTTGTTTGTTTTTGTTTTTGTTTTATGACAGCTTCTTTAGAGAGCTTTCTTAAGAAGCGGTTTTATTGATGATTGCACAAAGAAATAAATGAGAGAGAAGAGACAAATCTCCCGTACAGAAGAACTCCAAATAATTTATGTAGCTACTCTGCCCTCAAGGAAGTGGAGTTGTAACTCCCTAGTCCTTCATGGCAGGCTACGCCAAGTGAGTTGCTTTCAAAGAGTGCCCTGTGCCAAGGGTTCCTCAGCCGGGTGACCAAAGTCCCCAGCATCGGTGATACGTCCCGGTGATAGCCCGTGTCCTTGACACTATGTTTTGAGACCGACACCTCACTGCTGTGTGGTCTTCCTCCCCCAAAACCCACAGCCCTTGTCTCAGCAGGGGAAGAATCTCGGACAAATCCAAATCAAGAGGCGTTCAGCAAAACACCTGACCCAATGCTCTTCAAAAGTGTCCAGATCATCAAGGACAGGCCAAGTCTGAGAAACTGTGGCAGCTCAGGAGAGTGGAGCGGGGCACGACGGGGAAATGTAAAGTGGCGTCCTGGGTGGGATCCTGGCAATAGGAAAAGGGTCTTGGGGAAACCCAGCGAAGTTCAAAACAAGTCTGAACTTTCGCTGCGAATCATGCATCCACATTGGTTCATTTGTTGCCACAAAGGCACCGTGCTAGTGTGAGGTCCTAAAACAGAGGAGAAGGGTGGAGGGTACGCAGGGACTCTTCACGCTGCATTTGCAGCTTTTCTGTACGTCTTCACCTTTTCTAAAACTTAAGGTCTATTTAACAGGAAACAAAAGCAGCTTTGCGGAGATCTGATTCACACCCGTTTACCGTGCACCTGCGACAGTTTGTAGCGTTTTTACAGATACCGGCAGCCATCACCCGAGTCAATTTCCAAACATTTTCACGGCCTGGAAAGAAACTCTGTATCCTGTCACTATCACCTCCCTGCTCTTCCCTCTACCACTACCGCTAGCCCCTGACCACCACCCACTGTCTGTCTCCATAGGCCTCCCTACTCTGGACATTTGCTATCAACAGAATGATACAATACGTGGTCTTTTGTGACCTCTTGCAATTAGCGTGGTGATTTCGAGGTTCATCCAGGCTGTGTTAGTGCTTTTTCCCTCTTTTTCATGGCCGAACAATATTCCAGCATATGGATAGAGCACAATTTGGTGTATCCATTCATCCGTTCATGGGCACGCGAGTCGTTTCCACCTTTTTGGCGGCTATGAATGATGCTGCCGTGAACATCTGTGTGCATGCTGTTGTGCGGACACGCATTTCATTTTCTTCGGGGAAATATCTGGGAGTGGAATTGCCAGGGGACAGGCCAACCTCAGGTTTGAGAAACAGCTAGACTGCTTTCCAAACTGACTGCACTGCTCTGTTCCGATCCTCCCCCAGGTCCAAACGCACCGTTGCTGGGCATCTTGAATCCTCACCGGAACCAGCAAAAGAGTGGGCGTGACTACCACCCCGTCTTCCAGATGAGGAAACTGAGGCTCAGAGAGGTAGAGCCACCGGCCCAGGTCCCTCAGCCCGTGTCCCAGGATTCCAACCTAACTGCCTGGCCCAGAACCACATCACCAGGAGGCTGATGTTTTGGAGCCTGAGAGGAGAAACTCGGGCCGGGGCACCTCTAGCACCAAGGGGACCCTCCCCCCTGGCTGACAGGTGATCCTGGAAGAACATTTACCCCAGGGCTCCGTGGCTGATTGGGGAAAGCCCTCAGGGGCTGTAACTGGAGAGGCGGGTCTTGGGGCCCGGGAGGAAAAGCACAAAGGGTCCTTTGTCCTGCCCATTGTTTGGACTCGAAGCCCTCCTTGCTGTGCCCCTCAGACCAGCAAGGGGCACGCAGGGTCTGCAGAGCAGCTGGGCATTCTCCAGTTTTCTGGGGGCCCCCTGGCGGGAGGGGGGGGGGGCGGAGGACTCACTAGTGGGGGCTGGGAAATACTGGGGGCTTGGTAGATACTCGGTGTCTGGGAAGCCATCCCCCTGGTGTTTTCCCTTAACCTTTTGTTCTTGATTGCAAAGACAGCCGACACATGCCCCCAAAAAGGCAACGAAACACCCCCCCAAGGGTATCTGTATTCAGCCTCCCACCCCGAGCGCACAGCCATGTCAATACTCTTCTGTATCTGTCCAGACAGTTTTTCTCGCTTACGTGTGAAAGCGTATGCAGGCGCACGTGTGTTCCTTTTTCCCATTCACGTGGCAGCTTTCAATACCCACTCTTGATTTTCTTTCACTGTAGGATGCCCCGTGGGATCCTTCCGTATCAGCTCAAGGACAGTGTCTTCCTTCTGCTCAGTGACTGCATGAGAGCTCCCTTTACTCACCTAGGCCGTCCGTGTGTAAGTTGTTCCTGTGTTTCTGCTACAGCAGATGATACCGAGTTGTCTTGCACACAGGTCTTGGCTCACGAGTCTGAGAACATGCTGTGGGTGCCTGCTTGCCTACAGTATCATTGGTTTTGCTTCCCCGTGCAGGGGTGGCCCCGGTGCCACGGGCTCAGCCAGCCGGGCTTGGGAGTGCTGTGTGCCCAGGATCTCACCCGCAGAAACGGGACCGTGACCCCGATCTTATAGAAGTAGGGACATTAGAGACATTTAGGGCTGGGGTGCTAAGGTGCCAGCCCATACGAGCCACAGCCCGAACCCAGCCCCCTCGTGGGCCCCCCAAAAGTCTCTCTAGATGGGCAGCCACAAGGCCCCCCACTCCGTTGATTTGGAGAATGTGGCCCCAAAAGGTAAAAGTCTGCAGGCACAGACGGGGGCGTTCCAGGGTTTGGGAGATGCTGCTCGTGACTCTGAGTGATGCCACCTCAAACACTTATTGTCATAAAGGAAGTTATTCAAACACAATCAATTAGGCACCCATATTAGCATATTTTTCATTGTAATACACCCGCAAAGAGGAAATTCTAGAGACTGTTTATGGCTGTTCTGAGCTAATATTTGTTAAAGTGATTAATATGTTTTTCAAATATCTGTGACAGGCATGGCAGGCGTTATTTATCTCCACCGGCAGGAGCCTGAAAGGGTGAGGGCCGGGAGTCACCGAGACGGAGCACCAGGTACGGGCCTCAGGGGCCGCCGGGGACCGTGTCTCCCTCCCTCCCCCCCGCCCCCAAGGCCTTGTGCCTTCCCTTCTCCCCATCTTCCTGGTCCCCTGCACCCTCCCTGCTTCCGTTGTTCACCTTCCAGTCCTTGCTTTTAAAGACTCATTAGGAAATACCCAAAGCATTTGGAACCTTCTAGAACAGCACCGCCCAAAAGAACCTTCCGTGAAAATGGAAACGGTATCTGTATATCTGCACTGCCCAATTCGGGAGCCACTGGCCATGTGCAGCTCATGAGCCCTCAAAGCGGGGACTGGCGTGGCTGAGGAGCCAACGTTTTAATTGTGCGTACTTTTCATTAGTTTACGTTTAAATGTAAGTAACCACACAGGACTAATGGCTACTGCATGGAAGCCGGCTACCGACTTTTTTTTTTGCTTCCGATTTTTTTAAGTCATTAAATGTTATGGATCTATTACCCTTTTTCCTCTGCAGAGTTTATCACTGTCTTGAATATTTATGTCTCGGTATTTATCTTCCCCTTTCACGGCTTTACGCTTTTATCCCATGTGGATGAATCCACAAGCAAAATTTTTCACTTTTGAAAACTTTACATATATGGTGATCCATTCTGTGCATCGTTCTCCAACTTGGTTGTTTTGTTTTGTGTTGTTTTGTTTTTTGCTCAGTCTTCTTTTTCCCAACTGACACAGCACTGGTTCATTTTCACCAACTGTGAGCACACTTCCATTTACTTCTCATCCTTGTTTTGAGGAACGTTTGTTACTAACCACACGGTGGTGAACATCTTGGAACGCGTCCCTCTGGGCAACAGCTAACATTTCTAGAGGATAGTGACTAAATAGCAATGATTAGGTCGGTAAGGTACCTTTAACTGTCTTGGATGCTCCCTAATGGCTCTCCAACATGATTCTGCCAACTTACATTCCCACCTGCTGCAGAGAAAAGCTGCTTCCCCACAGGCTCATTGACACTTGGTATTCTCAAGTTTTAAAATTTCTGTGAAGCAGATGGGTAATATCTTGTGGGTGTTTCCATTTGTATTCCCTGATCACTAGTGAGGTTACATATCTTTCATGACTATCAGTCATCAGGGTTTTCTGTTTTGAGAACCGTCAGGTTGTACTCATTGCCTATCTTTCCACTGGGTGGTTAGTGTTGTTCTTATTGATTTGTAAGTGCTTTTTACATATTAGGGATTCAAGCCTCACTCAGTTATACATGTTCAGATATCCTTTTCTAGTTTTTGTCTTCTTGTTTAACTTATTTATGATAACTTTGGCTGAAAAGAAATTTTAAACTTTAAGGTAGTCAAACCTAGCAATCTTGTTCTTTAGGGTTTATGGTTTTTGTGCTATGATTAAGAAACCTTCCTTTAGCCCAGGATTATAAAAGACCATCTGCATTTCCATCCAGAACTCTGAGATGTTAGCTCTTTGCATTTAGGTCTCTAATGCATCTTGAATCTATCTGTTTGTGTGTATGTGTTTTGTGCGAGTTTGGGATTAAACACAATGTAGTTTATATTAGTTGTCTATGCTGCATGACAAAGTTATTATTTAAAACAACACACATTATCACCTCATAATTTCTGGGGGTCAGGAGTCTGGGCATAGCTTAGTTGGAGCCTCTGTTTAGTGTGTCCCAATGTTAGTACAGTAAAGGTGTTGGGTGGGGCTGGCTTCTCATCAGAGGCTTGACTGGGGAAGGATCCACTTTCAAGGTCCTCAGCTTGTTAACAGAACTCATTTCTCTGCAATTTCTCTAAAATCCATGGAAGCTTTTTTCTTCAAAGCCTAGCAATGGGGAGACAGACAGAGAGAGAGAGAGAGAGGGCACCTGCTAGCAGGACAGTTTTATACAATGTAATGCAATTAAGGGTGTGACGTCCCATCCCCTTTGCCACATTCTACTGGTTAGAAATTAAGCCACTGGCCCTGCCCACACTCAAGAGGAAGGGACTACACAGAGGACTGAACATCGGAAGGTGGAATCACGGGGGCCATCTCAAAGACTGTGTGCCGTATTGTCACTTAGATCATCATTTTCTGGTATTCTTTTTTTTTTAAGATTTTATATTTTTAGAGCAGATTAGGCTCACAGCAAAATTTCAAGGAATTCCCCATATAACCCCTGCCCCCTCCCCACCGCACACAGCCTCCTTCATTATCAGAGTGGTCCATTGGTTACAACTGATAAGCCTATACTGCTGACACATCATTATCACCCAGACACCATAGTTTACCTTCAGCCTCACTCTCGATGTTGTACATTCTGCTGCTTGGGCAAACATATGATGACGTGTGTCCATCATTATGGTATCGTACGGAGTATTTCCACTGCTCTAAAACTCCTCGGGGCTCCTGCCTGTTCATCCCACCCTCCTCCCAATCCCTGGCAACCACTAAATCTTTGTCCTGTTTCCATAGATCTGTCTTTTCCAGAATGTCATAGAGTCGGAATCGTACAGTAGGTGGCCTTTTCAGATCGGCTTCTTTCGCTTAGTAACATGCACTTAAGGCTTCTCCGTGTGTCTTTATGACTTGATTGCTCAGTTCGGATCAGTGCTGAGCAACACCCACTGGCACCCTTCTGTGGATGGCTGCTTCTCGGCTGGCGGCTAGTGCGTCCCCCACCGTGTATGAAGTCTCCATAGGCACAGAAGCCTGTTTCTGGGCTCTTTTGTTATTGTTGTCATTCCAGTGGTCCTCCTGCCCCTACCAGCCCTCTAAACACACTCCCGTTTGTGGTCGCCAATGCCTGTCATGCTGTTGTATGTCACGGAGTCTTTCCAGACCTCACCCCCCGGGATGCCTCAGAGCTGTTGGGTAACGTGAGCATCTTCTTCTCTGCTGGTCTTTCCTCCCAGGCCTCTCTCATCATGGGTCTCCTCTGCCGGGTGACATGGGGGGTCCGGGAGCCGGTGGCCTGTTAGACCCCAACTGGAAGACTCCCGGCCATCTCAGACCCAACACGCCCGTGCAGGGCTGTGGCTTGGTCCCACCATGCCCCCCAAAGGCCCCCATCCGCCATCTTCATCAAACAACGGATGGACCCTTCATCCCCTCGTGCCGTCACGTCAGACTGTCAAAGCCCGCTGTGTGTGTGTTGACCTCCCTCCGTCTTCTCAGCTGCCACCCTGCCCAGGCCACTGTCACCTCTTGTTTGAGTGTCTTTAGTAGGCTCCCAACTTCCACTCCTGCCCTCTACAGCCAATTCTTCACACGGCGGTCAGAGTAATATTTTCGAAAACATAAATCATTTCCCGTCATCCCCCCACTTAAAACCCTTTCCATGGCTTCCCACTGCTCTTGGAATAGGATCCAGATTCCTCAACGTGCCCTCAATCAATAGTGGGCTGTCACCTCCTCTGCAAGTCCATCCATCACCACCCGCCCCCCCCACCGCTGCCCCCCCTCGCCAGGCCACGGGGATGATCTGATTATTTCTCTAAGGGGGAGACTCTGGGGGTGGTCCAAGTGGTCCAGGGGGGCGGGTGGGGGGAAGGTGCCAAATTTCCGCTCTGAGTGGCAGGACCTGGGCAGGGCCACAAGCCCCAAGGAGGTCAGGTTAAACAGCACTGTTTACGTTAGCCCTCTGCAAAGTGTGTTTTGGTGGCAGGAGAGAGTTATGAATAAGCTCTTAATTCCAGCGAGGGCGTGGGTCAGCTCTCCGACTGTGGCGTTTATTGACATTCACGTCTGCTCGCTTGCCCAGCGCCCCGAGACCGAGGGGCCCGTCTGTGCCCGGGGCTGGTGGTGGCCCCAGCTCACCTGGATGGGGGCCCGGCCGACCTGCCCCGGGGCCTCCTCAGATCGCCACAGGAGCACCGACATTTCCACTGGCGCCGCTGGGGACCCTGGGGCTGAGCAGAGAGGGACCCCGACCTCAGGCCGAGGAGAGCCCAGAGGCCAGATGTCCCCGCACCCAAGAACCTCGGCCAGGGGGAGGTCGATGGGACTGTTTGAAGATCCGTCACCTGGTCAGGCGGTGTATTTGTGTTTTCACTGGACTGCGGGGATCTTTGGGGCCCCAAGCAGGAGCAAGCTGGGCTCATGGACCCACTCGCTGTGTGGCTCAAGGCCAGTCGGGTTGCCCTGCTGGGCCTCAGTTTCCCCATCTGCTTTATGGCCCCCTCTGTTCTAGAGACACAAATGAAAGCACAGTTGAAAGCATCCTACAGCCTCACAGAAGACAGTGGCCTTTCTGAAGAGGAATTTTTGAGAACACTTTCTCAAATGGACACGGAAAGCACCCAGAGGGAAATTTAGAGCGCTTTCTTGAAAGGACAAAACCACAGAGCTGGAGAGCAGATCAGGGGTTGCCTGGGGACGGGGACAAGGCGGGGGATGGGCCCACCCATCACGGGGTGGCACTGAAGAGCCCCTCCTTGGTGATGGGGCACTTCTGCATCTTGGTGGCAGGGGTGGTCCTGGGTATGTATGCATGACATCTAGTTGCCCGGAACCCCCCCCACACACACACACACAAACACACACACAGGTTCACGTACAAACTGATGGAAACTCAAGAGGGTCCAGTGGTCGGGTGAACATCAGGGTTCCCTGATTTTGAGGTTGTCCTACAGCTATGTGCGTTGGGGGCGTGGCCCCCAGGACCCCCTACTGTTTTTGCGACTTCTTGTGAGTCTAGAATTTCAAAATAAAAAGTTTCAAGACAAAGTTCAGAGAGGGTCATCGATGTGCCCAAGACCACACAGCAAGTCAGGAAGGAAACTGGAATCAGTGGCCAGGGGTCCTGAGAGGCTGGTTCTTTCTACTCTTCTGTGGAAGGATAGGGCGGGACGGACCTTTCAGCAAAATCGAAATCAATGAGAAACGGATGGGAGCGGGAGACAGTGATAATCATGGCAGCTTCTATCGACTAGAAGCTGACCCCCGTCAGGCAGCCTGGCCGACGGCATCACTTACGTTACTCCTGTGCCTTCCTACGCCCCCATTGTACAGATGGGAAACTGAGGCACAATCCCGAGGTCACACAGGTGGAAAAAGGTTAAAAGCTGGACCTACACTCTCGGGCTCCGTCTTCTGGGCCGGGTGCCTATCACGGGTCCCATCTCCACTGGCCTTTGCCCAGAGCCAGCATCCCCATTCGAAAGCCTCGAGCCAAATCATGCCAGCCAGGCTGAAACCTGAGCCCAGGCAGGTCTGCTGTCTGAGAGGGGTCCTGGCCGACATGAGGGGGCACCCACAGTGGGGGTACTGACGACCCTGCTTTGGGGTCCTGGGTAGCCGGCTGGGGGACACTGGGTGGCCCCTCCTACTTCACGTCCGCCAGGAGCCATCCCGATGGAAGTCAGGGCCTAGGACAAGGAGTGTCCAAATACATAAAGGAGCCGGTAGCCGTATGGTGCTGGTAGGAGGCTATAAACACAGGGGGAGCCACAGGAGGAGAGCCCGGGGTCCCAGGTCCTGCCCTCACAGGCTGGGTCCCCGGGCTGAGCACAGCCCTCTCTGGGCCTCAGTTTGGGTCTCAGAAAGCTCTACAGGACCTTCCCACTCAGATTCCTTACCTCCCCCGGGTGGGGAAGTTTCTAGCTCCCGGGTAGCCTGGCCCATCCATGCAGGTGTGGCCTGGGTGGCCCTCTCCTGCTGGGGACCCTACAGCGGTGGCCCCGCGGCGGCCATAGCACACCGCCACGAGCTGGGGGGCTTACAGCAGCAAACAGTTATTGGCTCACAGCCCTGGACGCCGGGGGTCTGAAGGGAACGTGTGGGCAAGGCAGTGCTCCCCACAAAGCCTCAGGGACAGATCTTCTCCCGCCTGGTCCAGTGGCTGGTGGGTCCGGGCGCTCTTTGGCCCCCGTGAGCCCTCTGTTCTTGCCACAGGGCCTTTGCACACACTGTTTTCCTCAGCCTGGGACACTCCCTCCTCCACTTATCATGGACGCTTGCCTGATCTCCTCAAAGCTGAGATTAACTTCCTGGGAGATGCCCCTTCAGCCTCCCATGTGGGGTCAAACCCGGCCACAAATCCTATAACACCCAGAGCCTCTCCCTTGTAAAACTTGTCACGGTTTGTGATTTAAGCTTCATTTGTAGGATTGTTTTGATTTGTGTCAAGCGGGCAGGGCTGGCGTCTCCGTTGGGTACATTAGGTACAGTGCCGAGGGCCTTGGCTACCTTTAGAGGCCCACAGACATGTTTTCACTTCCTTTAAAATCAGAAGATAAATATAAATATAATCCAGCCTGGAAAAGGATGCAGCCATAAAAATAACTTTTTATGCCTGTCATGGTGGAAAGGGCCCAGGGCAGGTTCCCAGCATCTGGCACAGACCAGGCACATAGGAGGTGCTCCCTGAATGCAACAGGAGGAAGAAGGGAGCTTGGAGGGTCCTAGCACATCACAGAGGATGGGCTCAGAGATCCGGGTTCAAACCTTGTTCTGTTTTGTTTCTTTTTAATGTTTCTTTTTTTTGTTTTTGGAAGAGAGAGAGAGGGAGAGACGGAGCACGAGCAAGGGAGGGGCAGAGAAAGAGGGAGACACAGAATCTGAAGCAGGCTCCAGGCTCCAAGCCATCAGCACAGAGCCCGATGCAGGGCTCGAACTCACAAACCGCGAGATCGTGACCTGAGCCGAAGTTGGACCCTTAACCGACAGAGCCACCCAAGGTGCCCCCAAGTCTGATTCTCTCCTTCACTTGTTCTTGGCCTTGGACAACTCACCTCTCTTCCCTGGACCTGTCGCCCCTGTCCACAAACTCAGAAAAACCACCTCTCCTTGATAACATCACACTCGTTCCTTCCGCTCAGGAGACACGCGGCTGTGCAGAACCTGCCCCGGTAGCGGGTCCCGCGAGCGTGGGTCATCGCTGCTGTTTCTCGAGTGGACACTGCCCCAGGTGCCACGCTCAGCGTCCATCACACCCTCTCGGTGTTCCCTTGACGGAAAGCAGCTGTCTCTCACAAAAAGGCAGCAGGAAGAAGGTCAACTAGAGTGTGGCGCGAGGTTCGTGGGAAGGAAGAGAAGGCAAGACGGACCTCTCTCCAAAACGCCCCAAAGCCCTGATTCATTCTCTGCATTAAGCTGGGCACATAGGAGGGGTGCGGGCAGCAACGAAGCCAGGGTGTGGCGGTGAGAGCCCACGTGTGGTCCCACCCAAGCCCCAGGCTCATCCCACCCCTACTCCTCACTTGCGGTGTGACCCCAGGCAAACTGCTTCGACCTCCGGGCCTCGGTTTCCTCATCTGTGAAATGGGATTGGTATTAGACCTCCCTTGCTGAATGTCTGGGAAAAGCGAATGATGCCCCCGACGGACATGTGCACAGCCAGAGCCCCAGCATGTGCTACAGGGTCACTCAGAGGGAGGTTGTTTATTTGTTTTAATGAAGAGGAGAAACTCTATTCCACCCCCTATCAGCCAGATCCGAGGACGGTTACACAGCCTGACCTATGACGGGGATGGACATCTCAGTAGGGGCTCAGGAGGGTAATGCAGGAGTTTATAAAAAGGACATCAAGTGCCATGAAGAAAATAAAGGAGGGAGATGGGAGTGACTCGGTCAGCAAGGACAGGAGGCACCTTAGTTGGGGTGGCCAGGAAAGCCTCAAACTGAGATCTGAGTGACAAGGACCCAACCCAAGGGCAGAGGGATCCAGCAGAGAAATGGCTCAGTCAAAGTCTCCGGGGTGAAGAAGAGCTGGGTGTCTCCAAGGACTAGAAGGAAGGTCAATGTGGCTGCAGCAGAGTGGACAGGGACAAGACTGGTGAGGGCCAAGGTCAGGGAGTTACCCAGAGGCCTGGTCACGAGGCACTTGCAGGCTGGGCCACGCTGGGTTCTCTTACCAGTTCCGGGTGGGGGGGGGGGGGCGGGTGGTTTATCAAGAGACCAGGCAAGTCTGAGATCTGCTTCAAGCCCTTTGGTCCTAAGGAGGATAGTCTGGAAGACACCAGAGTGGAAGCTGGGAGGCCAGGGAGAGGCCTTATGCCATAATACAGGTGACAGATGACGATGCCTGGAAGATTCTGGAAAATGTGGTGGAGGGATCTTTGACAGGTGGGTGGGGTTCCATTGCCTGTTGTGTGTAACCAAGCACCCAAAACGTAGTGGCTTACACGGTAACCCTTTCATTGCTCGTGATTCTGTGGCTCGTGATTCTGCTGTCCCTGCTCCACATGGTGTCACAGGGGCCCGCTCATGGGACTGCTTTTCAGCCTGGAGCTGGGCTGGGCTGGAAAGTTCCAGAAGACTCCGCTCACATGCCTGGGGCATCTGAGTCCCCACTAGGCGGCATGTCTCTCCAGCTTCCTTCCACAGCAGCACAGGGATGAAAGTGAGAGCTGTTGGGCCTCTTGAGGCCTAAGCCCAGGACCCCCACAGTCACTTCCACTACATTCTATTGGCAAAAGGAGTCACAAGGCGGAGGCCAGCATCAAGGGCAGGGTCGACGACCCCACCTGCCAACGGGAGAAGCAGCGAGCATGAGAAGAGCCCTGCGGCCATCATGGCGGCCATGTTGGCCAACAGCTAGTGCAGCTGGGATGTGGATGGATGGGAGGAACGTTCGGGGCCACTCCTAGGGGTCTGGCTGAGCCACTGGGCAGATGGCGGTGCCCTTCACCGAGATGAGGAAGACAGAGGGGGAAGCAGGCTAGCGGCAGAGTCGAGAAGCCACAGCTATGTTTGGGGTCTGCTGATTCGGAGCCGCCAGGTGGCGCCCCCCGGGGATCCACCATAGTAAACGGGGCTGCATGTGGCAGAGGGGGAGGGGCTTCTTCTTTTCGCTCCTTTTCCGTGCGAAGATGTTGAAAGTTAGGAATGATGAGCCCCGTTCCAGAGAAGAAAGAGTCCGAGGCTCAGAGAGGTGAAGTGTGTTGCCCACAGTCGCCCAGTCGGGATTCAAACGTGGGTTGAGAGGAAGTGTTTGATCTTCTCCCTCTTGTTCACCATGGATCCAAGGGGCTGGGTGGGGAAATGCTGTCTTTCTAGTACAGATAAAACATGGGCTGATGTTTGTCGAGGGCTCTCCACGCACCAGGCGTTGCTAAGTTGTCATTCCAACAGCCAACCCTGTAGACAGGTTGCCTGCATTTTACAAATGGGGGACTGGGGCTCAGAGAGGTGAAGCGACTTACCCAAGACCACACAGCAGGTGTGCTTCCGAGATAGGACGAGAACCCAGACCTGTCGGACTCCAGTGCCCAGCTTTCAGCCATTCACCTTGACTGTCCGCCATCTTTGGCCCCGCCGGGCTCTCACGTGGGGCTCCTGACGTGGCGACTCCAAGGACCCTCCCCCGAGAATCTCCACTGGGGTTGGCAAACCACAGCCCGCCATGGGCCAAATCCGACCCCTCACTGGTCTTTGAAAATAAAGACGTGTTGGGACACAGCCGCACTCATTCTGTTACACACTGCCCGTGACTCCTTTCCAGGTCCGACAGCAGAGTTACGTGGCACAGAGGCTGCACGACCTAAGATCGGTACTGTCTGGCCCTTTACGGAATGAGTTGGCTGAACCCTGATCTCGAATAAAGGTAGTCGGGCCCCGGTTTCCCATGATGGAAATGAGGCACACGTGGGACCCCCTTTGCTGAAGCCACACAGAGACAGAGCCTGGAAAAGAGCAGACTCAGCCCCTTACCCATTTAGCTCGCGGAGCTCTCAAGAAACAGTACGCAGCTAGGAGGGACCCAGGTCAAGTACGCCTTGATGGGAAGCCATGGGAAGCCGAGGGAGCCTCCTTCCCTGCTGAAGAAACTTCTCGTCCAGGAAGGGGTGGGGGGAAGAACCAACTTGCTTGGACTCTTCTCTCCAGCTAGCTCTCAGGCAGCTCTCCTGGCCCCTTCCTTCCTCTCTGGCTCAAGCACTCCTTCCAAGGCTTTGGCATGTTCCAGAAAATGTAGCCTCTGACCTTCTAAGTCACCAGGGCCTTCCAGCCCCCGAGGGAGCCCCGCTGCAGAGACTCGGAATCTAATGAAAAATCGGTAAGAAACCCAATCTGGGGCTATCAGGTGGACCGCTCAGCCCCCGGCCTCCTGGTCCCCCAGATGGGCCGGACCCCTCTTCCCTCTCACGGGGCACATTCCCAGCACCAGTTGGATGCTCCCCGCCGAAAAATAAAAGTCCTTCAAACATTGCAGGGGTTCCAAAGACTTTTTTTTTAAGTAACCCCCCAAACAGCGGCTTTTCAAGCCACACACAGACTGAATCAAACTCCATTTGTTTCCAGAAGGCCGAGGGGCAGCGGTTTGGAAAAAAGAACCTTCTCTGAAACTCACGGGGAGGCGAAGGCGGGGTCAGAGGGCACATTCCGATTGCTAAGATGCATTGACAAGCGCCCAGGCCCCCCTCGGCCCTGCCAGGAGACCTGGGGAGGGGGCTGCGGCGGGGGCACCAGGGGCCTCCAAAGCAGCCGGCCTCAGAAACGCTCCCCGGAGTTGGCCACAAAGAGTGGAAGGGTGAACGCTCCTCCCTTGCTGGGCCCCCACCTCCTGCAGATATGCCAAAAAAAAAAAAAAAAGAATCCCCAGGTCTCGAGGAAGGAACGGAGTGGGGAGGTTTCGCCAAAAGATTTCTTTTTTTCTTTTTGGTTGGTTTGGTTAGTCGAGTTTGGCCCCAAAACTGGGAACTGGGTCGGGAACCAATGAACATTGTGAATAAAGCTGGGGATTTTCCATCCGCCTGAGGGGAGCAGTCCTGGACTGGGGGCATCCTGGTGTGAGTCTAGGCTTGGCCATGGAGGGCTGGGTGACCTTGGACAGCTGGCCTCACCTTTCTGTGCCTCGGTTGCCTCGGCTCCAACGAGGATGTGTCCCCTGGGGTTGGACGATCCAGTAAGATGGGGACCAAGGGTGAGAAAGTCCTGCATGGTGACAGCACACAGCAGCTGCTCCCAGATGCCGACGACGGAGGCGGGTGGAAGGTCAGCAGCGGGGCTAACAGGGGGCTGAGGGGCTATGGGTACCCATGGGGGGCAGGGAGAAACCCTGACCTGGAAGGAGGGGTGGCTGACAAAGCAACCTTGACCATAAAGTGACTCAAACAGAAAGAAACTCAGAGAGCATTGTGTCGAAATGCCCTTTCCAGAGGGGAAACTGAGTCAGCCACTGACCTCCTGGCATCATCCAACACCCCAGCCGGCAGATACCTTCTTCTCCTGGAGGCTCTTTGGCCAAGTGCCCGGCCCCTCCCTTTAAAGATGGGTCAGGCACATCCCTCCCTATAGAGAAGATGGAAGGAAGGGAGGTTTCCTTAAAAACTTAAATGGGGAAAAGAAAGCTTGCCTTTCTCCCCACAAAGGGCAGGAACTGAGCTGGGGCAGATGGAATGTGCGAACTCTAAGACAGAAAATAACCTGTCATGGTGAACAAATTCGTGGGGGGACGGCAGTGGGGTCCCCCGGACTGGGGCAGCCAGCGAGGCCTCAGCCCCCGGGGCCCCACAGGCAGCAAATGCGGGGTGCGTGCGGAGGGACAAGCGAGCAGAAACCGGGGAGGGACTGTAAGCGACGCTTCCTGGGTGTCAGGCCCGTCCACCTGTATCGGGTGACTCGTCGTGCCTTGGAGGGGAAGTCCCAGGCTCCTGTCGAAACCCACCCAGGACGAAGGAGCCGCCTTAACTCCCTCCAGCGAAATTCTCCAGATTGGAAACGATGAAAAGGCCCCGTGGCAGGTGAGGCCCGGCCTGTGGCTGCTCCGGAGGCGTCCCGGCAGGTGTTTTATCCCCGTTCCCCACACCGGGGACGCGGCCTGGGGCCCGGCCTGGCTGTCTAGACACCAGTGAGCCCCAGTGTCGAGAGCGGAGGCCGTCACGTCCCCGGCGGGTCCTTCAACTCACTGCCCCCGGTCCCCCACAACAAACTTCTGTTCCAACTCACAGGCCTGCTGGACCAAGACGACTCCCTCTGTTCCTGCCTGTGTCTCCCCCCTCCCACCTCAAAGGTCCTCCTGCCGGAAATCGGTGCTCCCCAGGTGCCCCCGGCCTTCCTCTCTTCTGAAACACCCCCAACAGTTCTTTCTGGGCTAACGTGAGTAGAGACAGTCAGAGTCCTACACGCACGGCTGATGGGAGGATTCCAAGGCTCTAAAGTGGATCTGGCTCCTGGGGTGGCTCTGGGGGTGGCTCCGGGGGGCTCAGGGGGGTGTAAAGACCCCCCCCCCACTGAAGATTCACACACCAGCTAGAGTGTGAAGGTAACACTTGGACAAACAGCGTCCCCTGTGCACGTAAATGAGCAGCAAAGCCCTCCAGAGCCTGGCCCACAATCCTTTGTAGCTTACACCCTGCCTTCCCTTCATGAGAGCCCCCCGCCCTCCGCTCTTCTCTTGCAAGACAGGGAGGGCAGGGATTCTTATCCCCACTTGACAGGTGAAGAGCCTGAGGTCAGAGAGGACCAGGACTAAGCTGGGAAGGGCACGGGGCAGGAAGCAGAGGCAACCGGGAAGGCCCCAACTCAGGAGCCAGGCTGTTGGGGAGCAAATCTTTGAACCACTATGGATTAGCTGTGCGACCTCCAACGGGTGCCTTAGCCTCTCTGTGCCTGTTTCCCGCACAAGGCTGCCTTCTCTTTTTTGGTCTCAGTTTCCCCACCTGTCAGGCAAGGAGGTAGGGCAAGTGACGCCCTCAGAAACACAAAGTCCAGTCTTTGCACCATGACCCCGTCGGGGACCCAGACGCTTTGTGGGGCTCTGGGGGAAACTGACTCACCTGGCCTCAACCGCCCTTCTGCGGCATCTCAGGCCTGAGGCCAGGGTGAGGGGCAAAGGGTTAACTCCCCACAGGCTAGGTAGAGGGAGCCCTGTGTGCTGCCTCCTGACCCCAGTGTCGACAGCCAGATCCCCTAAAGAGAAGAGACCCCGTGTTTGCCTTGGCAGTGGGGGCAGACGGTGGGAGTAATGCACGCTCGGCGGGGCCTGGAAAAGTCGGCTCATCCTGCAGCCAGGCCAGGCCAGCCTTGCTGGGGTCCCCGCTCCACCACCCGCCATCCTATTACCTAAGCCCTGCACAGGACATGACCGCATGGCCCCGGGGGCGAGGGGCGACACGCAGCTCAGACAGGGCAGCCATTCACTGAGTCACCCCCAGCCCGGCTGAGACACAGCCCCGAGGGGGGCCTCAGCAGGGACTCCCCCCACCTACCCCCTCCCTCTCATGGAGGATGTGGAAGATATGTGCAGGGGGTGACAGGGACAGGACAGACCTGGCTGGTGCCCAGTGGGGCTCCTGGCCCAGAAGGAAATGTGCTGTCACGGTGGGGGCGGGGCGGAATGGTAGAGACACGAGGCGACTTAGCAGCAAGGGGAAGATTTCCCTCACTGAGCCTGTGGAAAGAGGGCTGCAGGGAAGGCTTCTGGGAGAGCATGAGCTCGTCCAGCCTCGGGGAAGGTCACGGAAGGCTGCAGAGCCAAAGGGACATTTGACCTGGCTCTTGACAGATGGATTGTTGGGCCATCAGACAGAGAGGAGGGAGCACTGCTGGGTGGAGGAGAGTGAGGCAGCCACGGCTAAGCCATGTGGGGCCTTCAGGGGGTTGGAGCACACTTGAGGCATCACACGGTGGTTTTCACTGGGGGAGAGGTTGGGGGCATAGTTTTCCGTGCGGGGACAGCCACAGCTCCCTCCTCAGGCCAGGCTGTGGGGCACGGTGGCCTGAGCGGCTGGCTCAGCGTCAGGCTTCTTGGGGGGTGAGTCTCTGCTCTACTGTGAGACCTCATACCGCTTACCTTGCCTCAGTTTCTGCATCCACGAAGTGGGCACAGCCAGTGAGTTGTAGCGAAAGCGGACTGGTCCTGGCCCCCGGAAGGCATAGCCCTCCCTCAGAAGATTCTGGGTCTCCCTCCCAGAGGCACTGGGTGGGGGTCAGGAGACCTAGCTCTGTCCGCTCCATGGGACCACCCCTCCTGTCTCCCCGGCCCTCCGAGATGGGATTGTCCCCTGACCTCCTACAGTCCTCACCGCGCTTAGGATGGTTCCCTGGGAGGGAGAACCAGAAGGCGCTTTGTCAAAAATGAATGTCTCTCATTTCCGGGGCGCCTTGTGGGGCTCGGGGCGGTGGGGGGAGACCCGCCTGGGTTCAAGTCCTAAGGCCAATTGCCTTGCCTCCTTGTGCCTGTGTTGATCTGTAAAATCAAGGACGTTGCGGTGTCTGCCTCATGGGCTGTGGCATGGGTCACACGGCCTAGGCCGCAACCACCCACGGGGGTTCAGAAATAATAACGGTAACACTATTCCTCTGGCGCTTAGAATTTCTGGCCATGCAGACCCCAGAATCTGATTCAAAGCCTTGTGTCCAGTGTTTTGCCAGCCCCCCGGCCCCCAAGCTGGCGGTCGCCCTGGGCCAGCCCCAGCCCCCCAGGACTCCCCGCAGCTCGACTCCTAGCATCCGAGATCTGACCTCTCGGGCAGGAAAGGAGGCAAAACTATTAGCTGCTGGGGAGATGTGAGCTGGTCTCAGGCCCCGTCCCCTCCCACCCACCTCCCCATCGGCCCACCGCCCCCTTTCACCCCCTACTCCCCCACGGCCCAAAGACCTCTGGCAAGAAATCTGAGCTGCTCCTTTCATCTCTCCTTCCCTTTGTCCTGCCCAGGGTGGAGTTGCCATCACAACCATCTCTATGCCCTGCCCGGGAGACCCTTTCCTGAGGCCATCCCTTGGGCTCCCTCCTTTTTGTAGGAAATGCGCCAAGGAGATTCCCCTCCAGGACAAGGGCCAGCTTGCTGGGGGCTGCACGCGACATTCTGGGCCACGGGTAACACGCGCAGGAGGCCTGGGGCCAAACAAGGAAGGGAAAGCGCATAAAGAGGACAGAGCGAAAGGCAGTAGGGAGCAGTGTGGACTGTGGCAAAGTGGGGTACAGCCCTGCCTGTAGGAGTTTATTCAGCTCCAGCTGGTTATTTCCATGTAGGAATATGGACCCAGAAGGCCCGCTTCTTAGTTCTCTGAGAGAAGCTGGACGTTGAGATGGTTTTTTAAGAGTTGCTGACTTTTCCAACCCTACAATGACCAAATGAAAAACATCTGAGGACTGGATTTGGCCAGTGAAGGCAGTAGGTGTGAGCTTATTCCAAGTCAATGTGTCCTGTGGAACAGGAATGCCACAAAACAGTCCCTGATTGGAGGGTCCCCTGGTTAAGTACCGCTGGGCAACAAGAAATTCGCAATCCCCTCCGGGAGTCCCAGTGTACATTAACATATTAAAGGCTCTGAAAAGGTCTTCAGGAAAGAGGCTTGATTAAAGTTGTGAAGCTCAGGAGGGATCTGTCTTGAGACACAACCCCTCCTAGGGCTGTGTCCTCTGCCGTGGGCTCACCATTTCAAAGGTTCACAAGCCCCTTGAGGTCTAAGCCCTGAGCTAGAACCTTTTTTTTTTCCATCTGCTGATCCAACAATAGTTGGAGACCATTCTGGGCCAGGCATGGAGTGAGCTCCAGAAACACAAGGGGGACATGACAGGCATGTGTCCCTGCCCTGCCTGGTGGGCCCCATGGCTGATGGCCCCTCGGTCTGGGTGTGCCTCCACCAGCAACCCCAGCCTTCCCGTCACAGAGCATTAACGCACGCATGAAGCCTTTGGCAGCCAAAAGCAGGGGCTGACGGAAAGTCACAAAGGCCTGGGTCCCAGCCCAGTGCCGTCCCGTACGCACCGCGAGACATCTGGTCGACATAGGGTCAACGCGTACCGACTGAGCACCCACTCTGTCCAGACACGCATCGCAGTGCCGGGGACACATCTGTGAGAAAGAGAAGCCCTAAGACCCGGCCTTTGCCATCATCAAGCCTGCAGCACAGAGAAGGAGACAGAGAGGGGTGCCTGGGTGGCTCAGTCGGTTAGGCGGCCGACTTCAGCTCAGGTCATGATCTCGGGGTCCGTGAGTTCGAGCCCCGCGTCGGGCTCTGTGCTGACAGCTCAGAGCCCAGAGCCTGTTTCAGATTCTGTGTCTCCCTCTCTCTCTCTGACCCTCCCCCATTCATGCTCTGTCTCTCTGTCTCAAAAATAAATAAACATTAAAATTTTTTTTTTTAAAAAAAGAAGGAGACAGAGAGGAAGAAACAGGGAAGGAGGGGTGGGGAGAACAGTGAGGAGAGAAAAAGAAAATAATTGCTTCAAAAAGTTTTTAGGTTTCACGAAGGACCTAAACAAGGGACTGAATTAGCGAATGTCATGAGTCGGGAAACCTACTTTTAATGGGGGAGGGGGGCGGGTCACAGGTGTCTCCAAGGAGATGACGTTTATACTGAGACCCAAGGGCAGGAAGAAGAGAACCATGAAAAAGCTTTGCAGGTGGTGGAGGGGGGTGCTGCATGGCAAAGGCCCTGAGGCCGGGAAAAGCAATAATGACAGAGGAGAATGGCACAGATGAGGCTGGAGAGGTCGGAGGGGCCGAAAGCGGGCAGGGGCTGTGGGCTCTTATGTATCAGTTAGCTGCTGCTGCGTGACAATCAAGGCCTAAACTCGGTGATGCAGAAGAACTCCCGTCTGTGATTACGGTTCACACGGCCTGGGGCCCGCTGGGGGCTGGAGGCGCTTTGCCCTACACAGGGCGTGGGAGCGGCTCTTCCCTACCTGTCCCTCATCCTCCTCGCGGGACCAGAGGGCTCGCGTGGACACGTCCTCCTCATGACGACGGCAAAGCACGAGGGAAAGCTGCCAGGCTTCTTGAGCCTTGGACGTGGGAAGTGCCACCCCGTGGCTTCATTCCAGTGACCCCAGCAAGTCGGCGGGGCCACTTGCAGGGGCCAGGGGTGGGGAGGGTGGCATCCCACCCACAGGGGAGGACAGAGCAAGAGAGGGAGAGGTGGTGGCTGGGGTGTGGATGCTGTCTGTCAGGTGCAGGAAGGCAGATGAATTCCAGAGCCCTTTAGGGACAAAATCAACAGGAAAGCGGCGGAAGGGTTGCACGGACGGACGGAGGAAGGAAAAGGCAGGAAGCAAGCGTGGCTTCTGGGTTTCTCCCGGAGTGATGCTACAGGGTAAGAGAAGAGCGAGGGAGGCAGGACAGACTAGGCATGGGGACACCCGCCAGCCGGCTCTGTCCCCCGGCCTCCTCGCCCACCCGTGCCAGGAGAGGTTAAGGGAGGCACCCCCCACGCCAGGCCAGCCCGGGCCCCTCTTCGCCCCCACCCCAGCCAGAGCCCCGCTTCTCGCGCCCGAGCGCGGTGAGACCAGACGGCCGTGCCGTGATATACGACCCCCATAGCTCAAAGCCGGGCTGCCACCGGAATGATGTGTTGTTACCATCCATCACCCGCCTGACGGGCACCCAGCGCCAGAATTCGGCAGCTGCCCTTCACCGGGACACTTAATTATAAAGGCCTGAAATTTTTCCCCACCGGCCTGGGAAATAAAGGCTTTGTTTACCAACGGGCAGTTGGGAGGTTCCCGGGGGAGAGCCGATAGATCAGGGCAGCCTGGCAGGAGCTGTGCGGGGCCCGCAGCCTGGTGTGGAGGGGGGGTTGCAGAGGCTTCGGGGAGATGTCACCCCGACCCCCACCGCCACCCTGAGCACTGGCCTCCAGTTTGTCGCGGGAGTATTGATCCCCGAAGCGCTAAGTCATTTTCTTACCTGTGCAGCATTGTATTTGCTGAAGAGGCCAACGTCATTGCTGCAGAGCTCTCGGTTCGAGGCTTTTGGGCCCCGCTTCTGGGTTAGCCAGGCCCTCCGAAAGCTCACTGGGGCTCGTGGATCGTGGGGGTGGTGAGCGGGCACGGCAGAACATCGAAGAAGCCGCTCAGCATGCTGCCCTTGAGGGATCTGGGTTCATCTAAGCTCCTTGGCTCTCAAAGTGCGGTCCCCGGACCAGCAGCATCAGCCTCCCCGCCCCCTCCATGTTCTTGGGCCCCATCCCTGACCCAGCGAATCACCAGTTCACTGCCGGGTCCTAGTCTCGCCTCACAGCCCTTCAGACACTCAGGGCCACCGCAGGCTTAACCTCACGGTCACGATGTGTGGCTCCTTACCCCGATCTTGAGGTCAAGGGCGGGATCCCACAACCCACCGGCACCAGAACCCCGGTCCGTCCGGCTCCCTGACCTCTGGGGTTCTTTGTACAAAAAAGTTGAAGATAGAGCAGAAAAGGTCCCCGCCAGGCAGAAGGAGGGTGTCCGGGTGCTGTCAGACCCCGGAGCAGCTGCCGCGGGAGGAGGTAAACCTGGATTTGACCTTTGCAGGTGACAGGTCCAAGCAATGTCTTCCCCAGATCTAATCTCAGCATGTGGGGAGCTCATGGTCAGAGTGGCTCAGGGAGGGCTTTGCAAGCCATCGAGCGTGGCGCAGCCTTAAAGAGGTGGTCCTCTCCTTGGGACTCAGTTTCCCCCATGCTACAACCAGAGGGGACTTACAGGGTCCCCTCCAGCCCTGAGAGTCAGTATCTATGAGTCCTTTTGCACAGTGACAACAACATCCATCGTCAAGGTGCCTGGCACACAACAGGTGCCCATGAAGTACAGAAACCTTCAGAGAGTGATTGCCCCGAAGCCACATAGCGGGTCAGGATCAGAACCCAGGCTTCCCAGCCCCCAGCCCCCTTCTCCCCTCTCTTCCACCTGCTGCCTCCCGCCAGAAATGCCATCGTCACCTTGTCTTTGGGTACCCGGCCACCGGGGAACCCGCTCTTTTGCAGCGGCCGGTTTATTGAGCACAGAAAGGTCAGCTCCCTCATGAGGGAAGCGGTTGCAAAACATCAACCTCTCACCAGCGGTAGGATCTTAATGATCCGTGCTGTGGATCTGCCTCTGCTCCCCATTCCCAGGCTCGGGAAACACCCCGGGGCCTCCAGAAGCCCGTTGAGTGGGGACTGAGGGGTCCACATTTCTGCCCACCGCCCACCGTAGCAGATTTTGTGATTCGTGTGGTACTGTCTGCTCCAAACCCAAATGGGGATGCCCAAGGTGGCTGCTGGAGAAAGACGTAGGAATGAGGGCCAGTGGCCACCACAGTGCATCGTGAGCATTCGGTCCACCTTTGCAGGGGGGGTGGTGAGAAGGAATGGTGAGAAAAGAAGGTGATCCTGGGGACTTGGTCCTTGGGATGGCCTTTTACCAGGTGGGACTCTTGCTATGGGCATCACAGAAAACCAAATTCAAATTGTCCTTAAGGGGGAAAAAAATGGAGAAGCAAGATATGAGGGAATGTGGGGGGGGGGGGGAACGACGGAACAGTACTACATCCCAGTGATGGTAGAAACTACAGGACTCTCTGTGTTTGTCAATATGCATAGACCTGTACGCTGAAGAACGTGAACTTGACCGTAAGTAAGCTCTACTTCAATAAATCTTGCCCTTCTCTTAAAGAACAGAAAGAAATTTATGAACTTCCGTATTGAAGTATCTAGGGATGGCTGCTTTCAGGCAAGGCTTGATCCAGCAACTCAAGGTCTCCAAGGTCCCAGTTCTTCTGCCTTCTGGGGTGCTTGCTTCTCTCTCACCTCTCTCTCTCTCCCTCAGCCACATCTAGTAGCTCCAAGGTACTGTGCGCCCCCTAGAAGACACCCAGAAGTTTCAGGGTCTCTTGACTTGGTAGCAATGTGGCCACCTCCAACCCAGCTATTACTTCCTTAGTCCTCAATCTCAAGTAGGAGAGAGAAGTGTCTCCTTCCTGGAAACCCAAGAAACACCTCCTCGGATCTCATTGGCTCTTGATGGGATCCCCGTAATCTACCCCTGAGCCAATCACTATGCCCTGGGGGTGGAAAAGGCTGACGGGTTAAAGCCTCTCAGGGGCCTCCCTGGAGTGGAGGGTGAGCTCTGCGCTACCCCCACGGGGCTGAGAATGGAACTAGGGAGGAACCCCCACAGCAGCCCCGAGCAGACGTGGGAGGAGGGGAAAATCAAGTGCCCGTTACACCCCCACTTGGGAAACCACCCGCCTGTTACTCACGGAAGTGCCTCCCTTCCTACCAAGGTCTTCACATACGCCACTTCTGCAGGGACCCTCCCCGGCCTCACTTTCCCCACACATTCTGAGTTCGCTCAACCAACCTTCACTGCCAGCTCCTCGGAGAAGCCAGCACCCGGGCCCCACCAGCAGGGCTGCTCGCACAGCACTTCTTGCTGCTGACATGGGCCCGCCCACACACACCCCCAGCCCAGGTGTCCCCTCCCTTCGTTCCGGAGACCGTGGGGCCCGGCAGCCGCTCCCAGGGAATGAGGTGGTTTGTGGCTGAGGACAAAGGAGGGTCTCCAGCCCACGGACATTTCGGACCTTGTGCCCCGCCCCTCCAAAGCAGCACACAGTGAAGAGCAGAGAAACTGAGTCACTGAGCCCCGAAAGGGCTCAAGGTGGGTGTGGAAATACGGGAGGCCTGGAGTCACGGCCCTCGGGACTCCAGTCTGTAATCCAAAGCCCACCGGCTCTGTGTTTCTGAGCAAGTCACTTCACCCTTCTGAGCCCCGGCATGCTTGCGAAATCAGAGTGATTTTGGTGGGTAGGTCCAAACCAGAATGGGGGCGGCCACCAACGTGGAATCCAACCCTAACCACTGACGGCGGGTCAGCCATTGCATTTCAGCAACACAGTGTGGTAGCGACCCCATGCTTCTCTCTGCTGTGCCGGGAGAGAAAATGTTACCTAACTCTTCCACTGACTCAGTCTGGAGTCTCCTCTCACTCCTGGAGAGGAGTGGTTTACTCCACGTGTGCAGGAAGGCCAAATCAGGGAGCGGCGGGAGGAGTGGAGAAGGCGGTTACGGGGGTTCTCACTGGGGACCCCTGGGAGATGGGACACAACACACCGATGAAGGGAGGGAGCTGGGGTATTGATACACCCACTCCTGGCTGTTAGTGGTTGAGGGCTTCCGGAGAGGGCGGATTCCCAGCGCCCTCCTGCCTGCCCCTCCAGAGGGCAGAGCCAGCTCCCGGGGTCAGACAAACTCCCAGACAAAGTGCTCTCGGTGCTGGCCATCGGGCAGGGCTGGTTTGCGCAGCAACTCTTCGTGCCAAGAGATACCGGCGGGGCCCCAACGATGCATGCTACACCCTCTTCCCTTCTCTGGGCGGAGAAACGCTTTCTTTATCTTCTTCGAGACCCAGCGCAGAGAAGAACTTCCGCTGTGAAGCCTTCTCCAAATCCCCCCAAGGAGAATTGGAACGCGCCTTACTTCCTGCAATTTTATCTTATCTCTATCACGCACATGGCTTTCATTCATCTCCCGGACGTCTCTTCAGAGGTAGCTACGTGCTGGGGGGGTGCGGTGCGGGTCTCTGATCGCGCGGCGCGCTCTCACTGCTCCCGAGACCGTGAGGTCTCCGCCGGGGGCGGCCGGGCCAGGTCCATCTCTGTATCCCCAGGGCTTAGCGCACAGCAAACACTCGGTTAAGTCTTGGCCGATCGGAACTTCAAGGTGAAAAGCGCATCTGATGGTACATGAAAAGCGCCCGGCTTGGTACAAAACCTGCCAAAATAAAAGTTCTGGCGAAACCGTAGTGGACGTGTGGGGACAAGGCGCGTGAGTCCCTCTGGAACACCTCCCCACACCAACGGGCGCCCGCCTCGCCCGCCCCAGGCGCTGCGGTGGACGGAGCCTGCGTCCTCTCCCGAGACCCCTGCACGGGAGCTAGCTAAAATCAGGACCCCCCCCCCCCCCCCCGGCTGCTGCTACTGCTCAAAATTAGTAGGCCTTTGCACTCCAAGATGCCAACAGGTGCCGAACGACGGTTCACGGACCAAAATAAATCGGTGGCACGGCGGGACTGAAAACTAGATGAGCCCTCTCGGTTCAGACTGTTGTCAACTTTGGGCGAGCTGTCTTCAACAAAGGGCCGAGAAGAGGATGTCCAAGCCCCTCGGGTCTGAAGGGGAATCCAGAGGTCCTGAAAACCTCCTCGGTGCCAGGCCCGGTGCCGGCAGCCTGGTTTGAATTATGCAGCCGGACGCGCACGGTGGTGCTGGGAAAACAGACGGTTTATGGTTGTGCCACTTCGCAAATGACACACGCACCTTCTTCCGGGGACTTGTCCAAAGGCTCCCAGCCAGCAGGAGGCACAACGGGCTTTGGTCCTCTGCTCCTCACCGGCTGTTCCCGGTTGGATTCCGGGAAGACCCTTACCCGGTAAGCTGAACTCCCGAAGTCGACTTTGTTCCGGTCATGTGACCTGCCCCGGGCCCTCTGATTGGGCGTAGCAAAGGGCATCGCCTACCCTAGGGCGAGCTGCTCACTGGTTGGCCAGGGACTCACGGGTCCAGCCGGGAAAGGTGAAATAGACCACTCGGATGTCTTCCGGAGGAATGCGCGACGACACAGAGCACCACGGTCACCTTCTGACTTCAGCTGGTGTCAGGGAGCTGCGGGGCCTGTCCCATTGTATCCTCAACCCATCTTTAGGCACTGAACCCCCTTTTACGGGTGAAAGTAGCCGTGGGGCGGAGGGGTCACCAGGTGACCCCAGAGACAGATGAAGACGATGTCCAGGGGGCCCAGGGTCTTTCAGGCAGTGTGGGTGTGCGCGGTTGGGGGGGCCACACCGGAAGGAGGTGACGGTCGGGGTTCCAGAGCGGCACGACCCCCGCTGCGGCTGCGGAAGTCGCCCCACCCCTCTGGAATTTCTCGTGCTTTCCAACACCAGAGCCATGTCGGCTCTACCAGGGCCCCACTGGAAATTGTTGTTGACAACAAGACAGAAAAAGCCCTCTTGGCCGCCTCAGGCCCCGGGGCCTGGTGGCTCTTCCCGGGGACAGCGCAAGGACTCTCTGTGAGCTCTGGGAGACGGGGGCGGAGCTTCGGCTGAAAGCTCTCAAGAGAGTAGATTTTAAGGCTGACTCAGTCGAACGCCATTGATCTCCCTCTGAAAGAGCCAAAACAGCAAGCAGATCCTATCTGGAGTTTCCAGTTGGGGCAGGCACCTCCTCTCAAATCCTGAATCTTCCACAGAATGACCCTGAGCAACCTCTTCACGTTCGAGCAACATGTTCGAGCATGTTCGAACCGCCTGGAACACGTTCTTCCATCGGTCACGTAGGAGAAATAAGGGTACCTTGTGTATAGGTTGTTCCAAAGAAACAAAAATACAAAATCGTCACTCAGCGAATTGGCCGCTTCTTTGAGCATTTTGCGGGATGGTCTAAAATAAACCTTGGGCCAAGGGTCAAAAATCCTGGCTTCTACTTTTTCACCCAGCCCCTGACATACTGTGTGCCTTTGGGCAAGTCCCCTGCCCTCTCTGGACCACAGTGGTCCGCAATTCCTTAGTAAAAGTGTAGCCCAGGGGCATCTGGGTGGCTCAGTCGGTTGACCGTCCGACTTTGGCTCGGGTCACAATCCCGCGGTCTGTGAGTTCGGGCCCAGCATCGGGCTCTGTGCTGATGGCTCAGAGCCTGGAGCCTGCTTCGGATTCTGTGTCTCCCTCTCTCTCTCTGCCCCTCCCCCACTTGTGTGTGTGCGCTCTCTCTCTCTCTCTCTTTCAGAAATAAGTGAACTCCAAAAAAAAAAAAAAAAAGCGTAGCCCATATTCATTCATCCAGCCCTACTATGAACTGGATCCCGCACTCATCGTGGGAGGTGCAGATGTGAACGAGGCAGAGAAGTGGGCTGTGGCACCTGGGAAGGCTTCCTGGAAGAAGAGGCATCTAGCTGACTTTCTCTCTTAGGAGGGAGCAAGAGTCTCAAAAGAAAGGGAGTCCACCTCCAGGGTTCTCGCGGGTCTGTTTGTCAAATGGCTCATCGAGTCCAAACACAGGAGCGCTCACATCTGCACGGGCATGTGCCCACAGACAGACACACACCCACAAGAAGACAGGGCGCTACAGGCCCAGAGACGAGGTCTCCGGAAGAAGAGGCTTGATTTGAGAGAAAACGGGAAGCAACGCCAAACGGTCCAGCCTCCCTCAGCAGCCCCGTCGTTTCTCCACACTTGGTGAAGATGAGATGAGACGGTGGAGGGCGGGGAGGCGTGTAAAGTTCCGGCTATTTCCTGAGACATCCTTCCCAGAGCCCCAGCGGCTTGGACCGAGTGGAGTTATCTCCTCCCTGGCTGGGAGGGGGCTAGTTGGGAGCCAAAAACACCAAGATATGGGGAAGAAGCATGAAGAACTATACAAACAAGCCAGGCGTGTGGCCTCAGGCCAACAGGAGTGGAGCCAGTAGCCCCAGCCCGGCCCGGCCCACCCCGTATGCGGACTGGTCCCCCCACTATTGGCCATAGAGGCGATGGGGGTCCCACTTTGGGATCTGAGCCCTGCTTCTCGAGTGAGCCTGGGGTGGGGGGGGGGGGTGGCTGGTGCATGAATCTGAGAAGCAGGAGACTGATGTCTGTCTCTCTCTCCCTCCTTCCCTCCTCTCCCCCCTCCCTCCCTCCCTTCTTTTCCTCCCCGCATGCTCAGGTCCCCCCAACATACAGGACTATGAATCTGCCTTTATACCTACGTCTCAGCATCCGTCATTGCCTCCGTCTCTGTCTCACCTTCCCTGTCCCCGTGTGTGTGTCTCCAGCGTCTGCCTCTGGGGGTTGGAATCTATTTCCCCCCCAAGCAACTAGAGGGAAGCTGGCAGGAGAGCTGATGAACCCAACCCTACAAAAAAAAGGAAAAAAAAAATGCTGTGAAACACAAATTTAAATGAGACGCTGTGTTCTGTCCCTCACAGGGACAAAACTGAAAAGATCAATAATATCCTTCGTTAACGAGGGCGGGGGCCAAGAGACACTCTCAGAAACTGTTCTTGGGAGTGAAAACCGGTATTGGGGGGGGTTATTTTTTGGTGGGTCATCTGGAAATACCCACAACAATGTTAAATGCACATGCCTACAGAGCCAGCGATGCACCTCCAGAAATCAATGTGCACAGAGAGGGACACGGGTGTGTAAGGGCACAGTGGCCTTGTTTGCACACTGCTGTTTGTAATAGTGGAAAATTGGAAAGAACCTAGGAATTATTTATAGGACACTGGTCAGGGCCCCTGGGTGGCTCAGTCGGTTGAGCATCCAACTCTTGATCTCGGCTCAGGTCAGGATCCCAAGGTCGTGGGATCGAGCCCCACGTCAGGGAGCGTGCTTAGGATTGTCTCTCACCCCCACATCACCTCTCCCCTGCTCACACGGGCGCGCTCTCTCTTTCTCTCTCAAATGAAAAGTTTAAATAAAAATAAAGAGGACTAGTCAGATAAGTCAAGGTGCAGCCATACTATGGAATATTATGAAGATCTGAAAAAGAGTAAGTGAGATCTACATGTCAGGGCATGGATGGATGTCCATGAAATTAAGAAAGCCCCATGGGGCACCTGGGTGGCTCAGTCGGCTGGGTGTCCAGCTTCAGCTCAAGTCATGATCTCACAGCTCGCGGGTTCAAGCCCCGCCATCGGGCTATTCTGACAGCTCAGAGCCTGGAGCCTGCTTTGGATTCTGTGTATGTCTCTCTCTCTCTCTCTCTCTCTCTCTCTCTCCCCTCCTCCACTCATGCTGTGTCTCTCTCTGTCTCAAAAATAAAGAAACATTAAAAAAAATTATAAAAAATGAAAGCCCCGTGACGTATGAGGCAGGACAGCTCCCACCGTGCCGCAGGAACCTCCGTGACCTCACGCAGAAAAGGTTTATCCCTCGCTTACACAGCCGCTGATGTGAGTTCGGTCACCCTCCAGGAGAGCTGTCCTCCATGCGGTGACTCAGCAACCCCAGTCCGTGTCTACCCCGGGGCTCTACTACGTCACAGGGGCCCCCTGCGCCCACGGCCATAGAAGAATGGGCACAAAGAACTCACCGCTGCTCGGCATGCATCACTCTCTCTCTGGAAGGCACACGCTCTGCCTGATGGCGAGCAAACTCAGGGGAGTATGTAAATTTCAGTATGTAAATTGCACAGGAGACAACTCCGCCAAGGAGGAAGATCCCGTGCAAAGTACGACCCCATTCACGTGACAGAGTCCAACCATGTTGGGGAGTCCAGACAGACACCTCAGAAAAGATCAGGGAGGACATACCAAGGCGTTAACATGAACTGATCTCTTAGGAGGGGACTCGCATTAGGATGAATGGGTTGGGGCCTGATGTTCCCAGTTTCCCTCCACATTCATTCGTGTTGATGGAATTTTTGCGAGCAGGTACGTTCGTTAAAAAAGAGAATAGGGTGAGACACAGGGAGAAACTGCCTCTTTTCTGCAGGGCAACCGCCTCGGTTTACTGATCATCGATCAACCACCTCATCGATTATTTTCTTCTCTTTTCCCGATGACACAAGAGAGATGCTCTCTGCCCTGTGTAAGGACAACTGGATCACCTGGTAGACATAGCCGGGGGCAGGGGGAGGGGAAGGGTGGCCCAGTCTGGGTAGGTTCCTGGAATTTCCACTTTTCCCAGACTCGGGAAACCAGAATACCACCCTGCAAGACACGGAACCAGAACACCACCCTGCAAGAGACCCTTCCACAAAAGCAAAAAAAAAAAAAAAAAAAAAAAGTCTAGGGATAAATTAGATTTGGGAAAGATTGCCAGCCATGTCCGCCCTTCTTACAGTCTCCTGAAGTCAACCAGTGCGCTGAAGGCACTGACAAGTCCCGCAGGAAAGAAATTTACTAAATGTTGTTACATCCAATGTTTCTCAGTTTGACTGGAGCACCTTTGTTCTGTTTTTCATGGCACACAGTTAAAGGGCCCCTACCCTTGACTCAGAGGATCACAGAGTGACAACATTCCTTGCAGGTTTTGTAACCATCCCCTTTTTTGGTCGAGGGGTTTTCTCCGTGCTAGGCACTGAGCTAAAAATGTATACATATGTTTTCAGCTTGTTCTCACAAGGCAAATGCAAAGTTGTCTCCACTCCATATATGAAAAAAAAAAGAGTCTCAGAGAAGCTGTCACTTGTAGCAGTGAATATTTTTACCTGCCTAGCATCCTTTCCCCTCTGTTCCAGTCAACAGTATCACTGTTCTCCCTTTGGAAGGGCCTGCCCTCTTCTCCTCCAGGTGCAGTGGCTGGGTCCCTAGTGGCTTAGATTGGTCCCTGCTCCCATCCTGTCAGCCAGTGACGGGCTCTAGAAGGTGCATGGAATCCAACCAGAGCCAATGCAACAAGACATGTTCGCAAGAGATCTGTCTGTTCTCGGGAGTTGAAAAAGGTGAAGAAATTACATCTTGGAGCCACAGAGTCATCTTGCCATCATGGCGTGCACCAGTGAGATGATACGAATGACACCAAAATGGCAGAAGGCTAGAGAGGCGGAGCATTGGAGCCCTGGTCCAATTGGTCTTCTGGATCAATCCATTCCTGAAGGCAGTTCCAAATACTGCAGCCAATATAATCTTACTCTTCCCCTTTTGTGGGTGTTTTTGTTGTTGTTGTTGTTAGGTTTTGTTTTGTTTTGCTTAAGCCTTTTAGGGGCTCTTAGGGGCTTCTCGGGACTTAAACCCAGATCTTGTAAATTCCAATGCCCACCGTTTTAGCCAACATACAAGGTGCCCCTGTTCTGGGCAATGGAGTCAGAAGGGACTTAGATATTGTTTGACCCGAACCCTTTCACTTCACAAATGAGGAGACTGAGAACCAGAGAAGTCACGTGACTCCTCTGACGTCACACAGCAAGCCCAGCTTGGAGCCCATATGGCTGTCTCCACACCTCCAATCAGTCTGCAGAGCTCCCTCTCGCACTTACCTGACCTCAGTCCCTCATGGGGCTCGGAGGCTCTAGAATGTCAGCATCGTTTCTAATTTTGAGCGGATGATGACTCAGGCCCACCCTGGTAACCTTGGCTGTGAACTCTGTCTTGCACCATTTGTTACCAACAGCAGTTCAAGTGCTGACGCTCGAGAGTGACTGAGTTCCTTTTTCATTTCATTTAGCGTGGAGTCTAATGACATCATCCTCATCCGCCTTCCGGTGGGTTTTATCCAGGGAGAGGGGAAGCCAGGGGGCTGCAGCTGACCGGCCGCAGGACTGCATGAACCCCACAACTCGTCCATTCCAACCCTTGGGGCTCCAAACCTCGATTTCGTCCCCCCGCAAAACGGCGGTAACACCAGCACCCGCCACGCAGGGTGTTGCGAGACTCGAATGAAATCTGGCACGGGACAGCCAAGGTCACGGTGGCGGGAATGCCGTTGTGTGAACGCCAATGAGCATCCTTCTCATCACCACGGGAGGGGGCCCCGCCTGGTGGGGTCGAAAGAGTTTGGGGCTAAGATTTCGGAGGCGCCGGTGCTGACCCCGGCGCCGTCACTCATGTCTTTGGGCCCTAGAAAAGTGCCCTCCACACTGAGCCTCAGTCTCCCCAAAACATGGAGTGAGACCAAGACTCTAAGAATCTTCCTGCCCCAACATGCGGATGGCCAGCTGGAGGAACAGCATCCAGCTGATGGCTGGGTTCCCTTAGACGCTCGCTGTGCCAGGACCCGCCCATGAATTAGCTCAGTAGCCCTAGTGGGGCGGGTCCCCACCCCCCAATTTGCAGAGGAGGAAAAAACCAACACAGAGACTCTGGAAGACTCACGTGGGCAGTCCCAGCCCCCCACGTCCAACCCTGGACACATTCTTAAGCAAGCACCCTGGACTCTCTTCCAAGCCTCAACAAGGCTCTTCAGAATGTTTTCTTTGTTTCCTTGGAATGAGAGTCCCTCATTTACCAGTGGGGAAACCCCAAGTCCAGAGGTCTTGATTGGCTTAAACCCAGACCCAAATCACTCAGACACAGGGAAGGAGCACCGAGTGGGACGCCAGGGCTCCTGGCTCCCGAGAAAGGGTTCTTTCCACCAGACCACGTTTCTCTCGGATTGAGAAAGCCCTTCTCAGCTCTCTGCAAACAGCAAGCCATCAGAGATATTTTGAGAGGCAAGGGGAATTTTGCCTCATGATTTCCAAGACCAGGAGGTAGGAAGAACTTGACTCTGAAACCCAGTCATTCTTGCGCTTCGATACCTGCCGCCAGTGACGTCTAGAATCACCCAAACTGACCACTGGGATGGTTCTCAGGGAAGAAGGGAAAACGTGTGGGTGCGGTGGCCAAGAACAGATCCAGTTTCTACCTCTTGCTAAGAGCTGTGTGGCCTGGGGCAAGTCACTTGACCTCTCTGAGCCTCCAGCTTTCCACGTGTTATCTCCTCACCAGGGAGATCACAGCCGGCTGTGAAGCTTGAAGTCACCAGACGGGTATTTTGAAGAGTGAGGTTGGTCTGGAGGAAGTGCTAGGAAATAAGGTCTCCAGAGTATTGTTAATGGGAAAATGCTACTGCAGGACATTGTGGTGTGATTGTATTTGTGAAAGGAACTGGAAACTTTGCCTTCTCCCATCTCCTCTTCCCTTGTGGTGGATTTTGCACCGATGCCTACAATTCTCACCATCCCCGCATGCATGCCCTTGGCCAGGCGACCTCATGGTGCCCTCCCCCTCCGATTCGGGCTTGCCCATTGACTTGCTTTTAGCCAATGAGATGCTAGCAAGCATCATCCGAGCAGAGCCTTGAGACACGCTTGTGTGTTTCGTCCGGGGTCTTCCGCTCCTCTGCGTTTGCCAGGGGTACATAGCCTGCTGGCAGAGGAGGGACGAGGAAGCAGAGCCAAAGCCATCCCAGATCAACCCACAGCTGGCCAAGCCCTGGGTATGTGAGCTAGCACAGCCGAGATCCGAGCAACTGGTCAACCAAACCCAGTCTAAATCACTAACTTGCAGACTCATGGGTGAAATAAATGCCGGTGACTTACATGACTTCATGTTGGAATGGTTTGTTACACAGCATTATGTGAAGATCGGTGACTGATACACTATCAACCCAATTCTGTTAATTCTATCGTGTGTGTGTGTGTGTGTGTGTGTGTGTGTTTGTATACCTTGATTCACCTCCCCTCTATTCTCACGTTCACCCTATCCCAAGCCCACATTTCTCTCTCCTGGATTTCTGCAACAGCCTCCTTATTCATCTGTTCCCAACAGATTCTTGGCCCAACAGATTCAGCGACCTCGCAGGGGCTCCTTGGTCACGCAGCTGACCTCTCTGAGTTTCAAGTGCATGAAATGAAAATCCTCAAGGGTTAAACTCAAGGTGCTTCACCACCGGTCCCAAGCAGACACCAAGAGGTCCGAAGACAGCCCAGCATGGCAGCCTTTTAACCCGGATGTCAGTCTGATGCAGCTACAGTGAGGACCTATTACATAAGAACGCAAGCTCTGCCCGCAGAGAAGAGGGTAGGAACTACATGTTTCAGATCTGGAAGCGACTCTGGAATCGGTGTCCAGCCTCCTCATTTTAAAGCCAAGGAAGCTGCGGCACAGAGAAGGGAAGCAGCTTGCCCAGAATCACACAGTGACCGGGAGCCCGACAGGGGGAGAGGGGATGTCAGGGCCACGAGGCAGGGTGCTCGTGGGTTTTAACACTGCTGCACCGCAGCAGCCAGCACAGGGCTCCGCTCATGCCTGTTAAATGCACGACCCAGAGTCTAGAACCTTCCTTCCTGTTGCCGCATCCCTTTCTGGGCCCCGCCCCCCACAGATTTGCCCCCTCCCTGAACTAGGTAGGGGATGGGGAAGGTGCTCCAGCAGCCAGCAGGGGAAGAAAAGTCTGGCCTTGTCAGCATCCGTGGACACACCCTTCTGTGTGATGATTCAGTCCGCAAACCTTGACCCCACCTGAAAGGCACAGGCAGAGCTTCTCAGAGGCCCCGGGGGCACCAGGAAGAACCCAAGATGGGCGGTGCCCCTGTAAGGAGTCCATAATGACAAAGGATCCTACGTTCAAACTCTGGCTTGGCCACACGAGCTGGGCTAAATGGCTATACCCTGCTGAGCCTCTGTTTGCTCATCTGTGCAATGGAGCTGAGAGGACGTAGCCCACAGTAGGCACTCCATAAATATTAGGTCTCGCTGTTACAGCGCTGAGACGTCGGTCATCTCCTTTCATTCTGGTCATTTAAAAAGTGTGACTAGGGGGCGCCTGGCCAGCTCAGTCGGTTAAATGTCCGGATATTGGTTTCGGCTCGGGTGGTGATCTCATGCTTCGTGGGTTCGAGCCCCACAGTGGGGTCTGTGCTGGCCTTGCAGAGCTTGCTTGGGATTCTCTCTCTCCCCCTCTCTGCCTCTCTCCTCCCGTGTTGTCTCTGTCTCTCCCAAAATAAATAAATAAACTTAAAATATATGTATATATGTATATATATACTTATATATAAACTTAAATATACTTATATACTTAAAATATATGTGTATATATGCGTATATATGTATATATATATATGTATATATGTATATATATATGTATATATGTATATATATACATATATATATACTTAAATAAACTTAAATATACTTATACACTTAAGATATATGTGTATATATGTGTATATATAAGTATATATGTATATACTTACATATATACTTAAATAAACTTAAATATATACTTAA
>NW_026057586.1:67224678-67238429 GCF_023721935.1 Panthera uncia
GTATATAGGTGTATATATGTATATATATGTTATATATATTATATGTATATATATGTTATATATATGTGTATATATGTGTGTATATATATATGTTATATATATTATGTATATATGTATATATATATGTTATATATATGTTATATATATATGTATATATATATATGGGTATGGATAGAAACAAAAAGACAGGTTTTGAAGCGTCCCCCAACAAAGATATCTGAGAGGGGGCTCTGGGGCCCCCTTCTCCCTGAGGGTGTCCAGGGATGGGAAACCCCCTTCCTATACCCTTCCAAGCCCTAATAGTCTATTTTGCTGAATCTTTTTTTTTTTTACTTTTTTTTTCATTTATTTTTGAGAGACAGAGCATGGGGGGAGGGGCAGAGAGAGAGGGAGACACAGAATCCGAAGCAGGCTCCAGGCTCTGAGCTGTCAGCACAGAGCCCGACGCGGGGCTCGAACCCACAAACAGTGAGATCACGACCTGAGCCGAAGTCGGACCCTTAACTGACTGAGCCACCCAGGCGCCCCTGCTGAATCTATTCTTTAGCACAAAATATCCACCGTCCAGGATGATCTCTGGCCAGATGCAGTCGAAAGAGGTGGCTTGGCAGTGAGTTGAATATATATATATGTATATATCCATAAATTTTAAAAAAAGTATCCTTTTTTTGTATCCTATACAGGAGGTGGAAGGAGGACACATCCCCCCTGGACCTCCAGGTCGTGCTGGCTGGACCCAGGGCCACCCCCCCAGAGTGGACCAACAAGCGTATTTTTAATCAGCCCCTGGCACCCTGGAGACCCAAGTTTGAATTTTGGAGCACCCCTTTACTGAGTGGCCGAGGGCAAGTCACTGTCCCTCTCTGAGCCTCAGTTTCCCTCTCACGTGGGAGGCGTGGCGCCTGGCTGGCCGGGTCCTGGTGAAGGCTAGCCGACAAAACGAGTGGGGAAGCATTTGCTAAACAGTGAGCCTGCACGCATGAGCTTGCACACCAGGAAACAAGGGGTTAACCGGAGGCCCTTCCAAAGCAAATAGAGCCAGTCCTGACTCAAAACAGCCTGGGAGAGGGACACCCCCTCTTCCCTGCCTCCCCTCCCAGGCCTGGCTGCCTTTGTGAAGGCTCCCCTTCTCCTCCCCCCACGGAAGTCTTCGAGATTCTGCCTTTCCTGTTCCTCCCTGCCACCTCCATCCGTGCCATTCCCAATCTGAGGGTGGAGGTATCAGGGCTGCTACCAGCTTGACCTGGTCTCCCTGCCTCCCGGACTCTCTCTGTCTCCCCAGGCCGAGGCCACCTTCCCCCCTGCCAGGGAGCCCTGCCTCGTTTCCTCCATCACTCTGTTGCGGGAACATCCGGCTCTGTTGACATTCCTGCAGCCTTCGAGGGTGGGGATGGCCCGGAAATGCACACACTGAACTTCACCCTGAAGTCCCCGCAGGGGGAATCGACAGCAGGCAAACCTGGGTCTGCCCCTCCTGTGTGGCTGCTAAGAGCCCCTCGGGGCCACCGGGCAGCTCTCGGGAGACCCGGGCTGGGAAGGATGCCCGTCAGCTGCCCGCTGACGGGTGCCCCGTCTCCACCTGCATGCTTTCTTGCTTCGATGACATTTTCCAAGACGAAAGAGACTCTGACTGTTAGAATCCTCGCCCCTCTAAAGCCAGCACAGGCTGGGGCTCATGACTGAGCTTTTAGTAATAGTAACACACAAATAGTTTATCGATCCCCGCCTGCACCCCCGTCTCCTTCCCTGGGCCATTTCTATAAAATCTCCGCTTAATCTACACGACAGCTCTCAAAGAGGGTAACGCTCTGCCCAGTTTTACAGAGGAGGAAACTGAGGCTTAGCAAGTTGAAAAATGTACCCGATTGTGTTGCTGTCTACAGAAGAAAAAGGGAAGGGCAAGTTCAGCTTTCTCGCCACCGTCCTCCTCTGTCGTGAGCGCCAAAAACAGACAAGCAGAATGTTTTTGCCAGGGCCAGAGAAGCTTCTAGTCTGCACCAGGGGCCTGGAAAGGAGTAACCTGCAGGTGCCTAAGTTAATGCAGACAGTCTGCCCAGGTAACCTTGGGGTCCAGAGTTGTCTATTGCCTGATCATAAAAGTGGGTTTTTTTTAAACGATCTATGCGTGGGATGCCTTATGTGGACAGTGCACAAGGCAGTATGTCACCCACGCAGTCATATGCAAGGTGGGTCTGACCTGCCCATTTTACAGATGAGGAAGCTGAGACCCAGATCAGGGAAACCACTTGCTTGCGGTCATAGGCAGTTAGGCAGATCCAGAAGGAGCCTTCAGCTCCTTGCCCCTGAGCCTGGATTCCACAATGTAGACAGGCTATGTCTACACCAATGAATCTTCGGTGAGCTTAGAAACCCCTGGAAGCACTTGTTACAACAGACTGCTAGGCCCACCCTCTGCGTCTCTGATTCAGAGGGTCTGAGTGGACCTGAGAATTGGCATTTCTAACAAATTCCCAGGTGATGCTGATACTCCTGGCCCAGGAATACCCTGCGAGGAGGTTGACGATCACGGTGGCCTGTCAGGCACTTTGAGAACTTCAGAAAAACACATTTTGTGGCACCCGAAAGTCATTCCACATAGCTTATTTCAAAGAGGTCATCCCGTTTTGCGACTGGGAAAACTGAGGTCCAGAGAGGGACTGTGCCAAGGCCAAAGTGACATTGCCGAGGTTGTGACTTGGTCCCCAGGCAGGACTAGCTACATAACATGCCAGGCCCTGGGCAAAATGAAAATATGAGGCTCCTTGTTTAAGAACGTATGATAAGTTATGGGGCGCCTGGGTGGCTCGGTCAGTTAAGTGTCTGATTCTTGATTTCAGCTCAGATCATGATCTCACGGTGCGTGAGTTCGAGCCCCACGTCGGGCTCCATCCTGGCAGCATGGAGCCTGCTTGGGGTTCTCTCTTCCTCTCGCTCTCTCTCTCTCTCTCTCATTCTCTCTCTGCCCCTCCCCCATCTCTCTCCTCCTCCTCCCCAAATAAACTTTGAAAAAAAGAATGTATGACAAATTTCAAGACAACAGCAGAGCGTTAAGCAAAGCGGGGGCCCTTCTGAGCACAGGGGCCTGTAGAATTGCACAGGTCTCTGGTCCCGGAGCTGTGCACCCTATACCAAGTCCCCAGGGAGGCGTCAGCAAGATCTGATCTGTGCCACAGGTAAAATGGCCAGGGCAGCCCCCCTGCACTGGATTTCAGCTTGTTTTTTTTTTTTTTTTAATGGTTATTCATTTGGGGGAGAGAGAGCAGGGTAGGGGCAGAGAGAGAGGGAGAGAGAGAGAGAATCCCAAGCAGGCTTCACGCCGTCAACACAGAGCCCGATGAGGGGCTCGAACGCACAAACCTGTGAGATGATGGCCTAACCCGAAATCAAGAGTCGGACGCTTAACCGACTGTGCCATTCAGGCACCTCCCCCCATCCTTGAGCATTTTAGAAAGTTCTGTGGGCAAAGCAGAAGAGCCAGCTGGGTAAAAAGCGGGGGAAAGTCTTTTAAAAGTCACAGACCAAGGAGATGCAACACTAAGGACTCATTGAAGGTTGGCGTGAATTTTCCAGAAAGAATTGAGGGTGGAGTATGGCTTAAGTTGAAACGTCTGGCCCCGGACAGCCTGAGCCCGGTTCAAAACCAGCCATGTGGGGAGGAAAAAAGGGTGCTAGCATCCCCCATGAGACGAGACCCTCCCGCTGCCCTCCTGGCCTCCCAGGGTCCCCAGCTGCCCCGGGCCTTCTCCTCCTCCCACAGGAGACACCTTTGTGGCCCAGGCTCAGGTGACAGGGAGAACGTTCCAGGCTTTAGTGCTGGAGCTGTAAGGGAAACCAGCACATTGCAGCCGATTTCCAGGAGGAGGGTCGACCGAGCTAGCAGCCTCTTTCCAGTAACTTCACCAGGAGAGGGGGGAAGCCAGAGGCGGGACAAGGAGGAGCTTGTTAGTGCCACCAGGCCATGTGTGCATGTATCTGACACACATGTGCTTATGGCCACATTCTGTGAACCATGGGTATCGGGGGAGGGGGTGGGAGAGAGAGGATGACCTTAGTCTTTGACATGAAACCCTCCCCACTATCTGATTTTTTTTTCTAAAAACACATACATTTTGGACATCTCTGTTAAACTTTTTAAATCTTGTCCATTAAATGGGGCGCCTGCGTGGCTCAGTTGGTTAAGCATCTGACTCTTGGTTTCAGCTCAGGTCATGATCTCACAGTTTGTGAGTTCAAGCCCCACATCGGGCTCTGCGCTGACAGCTTGGAGCCTGCTTGGGATTCCTTTCTCTCTCTTCTCTCTGCCCCTCCCCCGCTTGCTCTCTCTCTGTCTCTCTCTCTCTCTCAAAAATAAACAAAAAAATTTTTTTTAATTTCAATAATAAAAAAATAAAATCTTTTCCATTAACTAATGAATGGAGACACAGAATGTGGTCTATCCACACAACGGAATATTATTCGGCCGCAAAAGGAAAGAAGTCCCAATTGAACATGGATGAACCTCCAAAACATTAAGCCAAAACCAGAAGGGCCACACAAGGTATGATTCCATTTGTATGAATTAACCAGAATAGGTAAACCCAGAGACGGAAAACAGAGTGGTGGTTGCTAGAGGCTGGGCCTGGAGTGGGGAGGGGGAAGGAGAATGTGAAGTTTAATCTCCAGTCTGTTGTTCAGTGGGTGCGGGGTTTACTTTTAGGGTGAGGAACATGTTCTGGAACTAGATACAGGGGGTGGTGGTCCAACCGCTGTGAAGACGAGAAATGCCACCGACCTGTTTGCTTTGGGATGGTTAATTTCATGTCGTGTGAATTTCACCAACCACTTTTCGACAATTAACAGGATCGTGGACACTCGGGCAGGCACCACTTGGGAAGCGTGCTCGTGGCGTCTGCTGAGGCTGGGCACGCACCTGCCCGGAGTGAGAGCCAGCAACTGTGCCTTGAGGCAACATACCCAACAGAAAGCTGTGCCCGGGCACCGGAGCCCCCAGGACAACACTGACAACCGCTCTTCACCAGACCCCCACGCTGGAAACTAGGCAGGTGCCCGGCAATGGCAGAATGAGTGAAAGGATGAACCGTGGAAGTTTCACAGAACGGAAAATTCCCTCCAGCAATGAAAAACGGCAAATGACCGAGACCCACAGCAGCACGGGTGATGAAGCTCGCAGCTGCCGCGTGAGCCAAAGAAACCAGGCACAAGGAACGCATGATCCGTTCAGGAGAAGAAGTTCAAGAACAGGGGACATTAGAAGTCAAGATAGAGGTTACACCTGCTGGAGGGGCACGGCAATGAGAAAGAAAGAGAGTTCTCGTGGATGGAGTGTTTTTGAGTGATCCCTGTGAGCCGGGCGACACGTCAGGCGCTCGGTGTTCTTTGAATCCTCCTAAGGTTTTATACCCATTTCACAGATGAGGAAGCTGGCACTCGGAGGGGTGAACCCTTGTGCTCTCGGGCAAGTGAGGAGCCACGTGGGAAGTGAAGGTTTGAATGTGGCTCTGCTTGGCTCCAAAGCCTGTGTGCCTAAGTCCTGTGTAAGGACTTAATCAAAGATGCATCAGGGGCACCTGGGTGGCTCCGTCGGTTGAGCATCCTACTTCGGCTCAGGTCATGATCTCACAGCTCGTGAGTTCGAGCCCCGCGTCGGGCTCTGTGCTGACGGCTCAGAGCCTGGAGGCTGCTTCTGCTTCTGTGTCTCCCTCTCTCTCTCTGCCCCTAACCCACTCGCATTCTGTCTCTGTCTCTCTCAAAAATAAACACTAAAAAAAAAAAATTTTTTTTTAAAAAAGATGTATGGTAGCCTCCAGCTGGAACTCGAACTTGGGGCCTTTGGGCAACCAGAGTCCCATGCTTTTAAGCCCTACTTTCTAAGTTAGGGTGTCTAAAATACTGAGCACACAGCAGGAGTTCAATCTATGTTGGTTTTTACTAGCAACAAGAATCGTAGCAGGTCTTATCTAGCAGGAAGGGTAGGGTGAAGGAGAGTAAAAGCCTCACTAGGAGGCAGACTTCCCGTCAAATGGTGGATCCAGAAGCGCCCAGCAGGACCGTGATCCGGGCCCGTTGCTTGCAGGTCGAGGTGAGTTTCCACACACCAGAGCCCAGACCCTGGGACCTGTCCTCCCGGAGACCCCGGGCCCTGGCCCTTCTGAGGTCTTCTTGACCGACTGGACCAACCTGTGAGGTCCACTCCAGGCCCGGCCTGGGCCAGAAGGAGCTGGAACATGCATTCAGAGAGCCCTGCACGGAGCAGCTGGGGGGCTGGGACCAGCGCAGTGCATTCTGAGCTACTCCACTGTGAAATGTGCATTGAAAATACGCCCGGATCGATCAGAAGCCAAAGGTCAGGCCCCAGGAACAGTAAGTATTCCCTGCATGCCCAAATGTCCCTAGCAATTTCACAAATGAAAATTGAGCAGGCCTTGATTACCCTCCTTGGGACAGACAGGAACGGGCCCCCCAGTGCCCCCTTTCAAGGCCAGTGTCTCACGCCAGCAAGAGCAATCTCGATCTCAGACTCGGTAGAGCTGAAAATTGCCTCAGTTTCACCTACTCCATTGCTCCCATTTTACAGATGGGGAAACTAAGGCCGGCAGGCGGGAGGAGGGAGGGATGGGCTTGCCCAAGATCAAAGAGCGAGAGTTGGAGGGAGAGTCAAGATTCAAATCCATGTTCCTTGACCCCTCCCCACCCAGGTTAGGTTCTTGCTCTATACACGCCCCCCCCCCCCACTTCTTGGCCAAAGGACTCATTGTCCAACCTAGAGGGTCTTTGAGTCACTCGTGCATTTCATAAATCTTCGTGGGGTACCTGCCAGAAACCAGGAAGGCCGCCACGAGCAAGCCCAGGACCGGACCCTGCCCCGGGCAGGGGCAATGGAATGTCCAGCTGGCCATCCAGCCAGCTCCTTCTCAGCCTTGGAAATTCTCAGGACCTCTGCACTTCACGCGCGTTTACCGGGCCCTTCTTACACGCCAGGCACGGTGTCACGGCTGAGAAGTACAAAGACGAAAAAAGTACAGGTGAGGATCCTAGAAAATCCGGTCAGTGAGAGACTGCCTGTACATAAATAGTTACGAACAGAGGAAGAAGAAGAATGGATATTGAAACAGAGACAATGTCGCAGAGCCTGGGGAGCTTGCCAGGGCTTCTTGGAACATGTGGCCTTTGATGTGGGTCTAGAGACCACCAGGCTTGGGGTGGGAAGGGGATTTGGGGGACAGACATTCTAAGTGAGAGGGCTAGTTATAAGCAAAGGTGCGGAGGTGGGACCGTGAGCATTCTAGTCAAGAAATAGCAGGGCGTCTGGGTGGCTCAGTCGGTTAAGTGCCCGGGTCTTGATTTCCGCTCAGGTCGTGGTCTCGCGGTTTGTGAGTTCGAGCCCCGCGTCAGCATGGAGCCTGCTCAGGATTCTCTTTCTCCCTCTCGCTCTCTGCCCCTCCCCCGCTCATGCACTCGCTGACGCGAGTTCTCTCTCTCTCTCAAAATAAATAAATAAACACTTAAAGAATTAGCAACTTGCCTCACTAGATAGAAGCTGGGGTCGTGGCTTGCGGTCATGTCACAGAAGGTGTTCAAAGTCAAATGAGAAGGTTATTCTGAATTCTGCGGTGCTAGGGGAGAGCGGTAGAAAATTTGGATTCCTCACCCCTCCCCCAGACCCGTTAAGTCAAAATGTCCAGGACCAGTCCGGCAGTTCCTTAAAAAGGTAAAACACGGAGGTGCCACGTGATGCAGCAAAATGAAACTCAGACAGACACTCATCCGCCCATGTTCCCAACAGCACTATTCCCAATAGTCAAAAAGAGGAAAGAGCCCAAACGCCCATCAAGGGCTAAATGGCTCACAGGGCATGTCACTCGGCCACAAGAAAGAACGGTTCTCGAACACACCCTACGGCAGGGGTGAACCTTGAAAACGCGCTCCGGGAAAGGAGCCAGGTGCAGAAGGCCGCTTAGCGTGTGAGTCTGTGTCTATGAAACATCCAGGGTAGGCGAATCTATACAGCGAAATCAGGGGTTGACAGGGGCTAAGGTAGAGGTAGGGGGTGGCGGGTGATGGCTAAAGGGAGAAGAACATCTTCCGGGGGTACGTGTAGTATCAGACTGTGGTGATGTGAGTGTACTAAGTGCTATGAGCTGTACATTTGACCTGGTGAGTCACAGCGTGGGTGACTTATGTCTTAATGAAGCCGTTACAGGGGCGCCAGGCTGGCTTCCTTGGTGGAGCACACGACTCTTGGTCTCGGAGTCGTGAGATGGAGCGCCAGGTTCACCGTAGACTTTCCTTAATAAATTGTTATAGCAAGGGCGTGTGGGTGGCTCAGTCGGTTAAGCCTCCGACTTCGGCTCAGGTCATGATCTCACAGTTCGTGAGTTTGAGCCCCACGTCGGGCTCTGTGCTGACAGCTCGGAGCCCGCTTGGGATTTTCTCTCTCCCTCTCTCTCTGCTCCTCTCACTCTCTCAAAATAAATTTTATCTATTTATTTAAAAAATTTTTTTTCTTTATAATGTTTATTTCTTTTTGAGTGACAGAGAGAGAGAGAATGAGCAGGGGAAGGGCACAGACAGAGAAAGACACAGAATCGGAAGCAGGCTCCAGGCTCCGAGCTGTCAGCACAGAGCCCGACGCGGGGCTCGAACCCACGAATGGCGAGATCGTGACCCGAGCCCAAGTTGGATGCTTAACAGACTGAGCCACCCAGGCGCCCCTCAAAATAAATTTTTAAAAATTTGGAAAAAAAATGGGGGCATAATAGCATCTATCTCATAAAAGGGTGCCACCAGGCTCTGTTCTAAGTGCCGGGGATACAGCAGCAAACGAAGGAGGCAAAATGGATCCCTGCCCTCCTGGAGCTGACCCCTGGGAGCAGGGAGGGTGGGAAGCAGGGCAGGGACAAACAGTACAAAAGATCAATAAGTAGAGAGGAGGAAGTAAGTAAGGACGAAGGGGGACCTGGGGGCTGGGAGGTGGTTTCTCCATCTAGATGCTGGTTACAGGGGCGTGTCTGGCCTGTCAAAGCTCACCGAACAACACTGACGGTGCAGACGCTTTCCTAAATGCACATTACGGTTACACTCCAATAACTTTTTTTCCTAAATAATGTATCAGAAGTTAGGAAGTGATACGTGCTATAGTCAAACAAACAAAAAAAAAAATGAAAGAAAAGCAAAAAGCAGAGCTGAGCTAAAGGACAGGGTGGGTAGGCTGTGATTTTAAAGAGAGCGGTAGAGGGGCGCCTGGGCGGCTCGGCTGGTCAAGCGTCCTACTCTCGATCTCAGCTCCGGTCACGATCGCGGTTCGTGGGATCGAGCCCCGGGTCAGGCTCCGCACTGACAGGACGGAGCCTGCTTGGGATTCTCTCTCTCCCTCTCTCTGGGCCCCTCCCCTGTTTGCCTTCTCATTCTCTCTTAAAATAAATAAACTTAAAAAAAATAAGATAAACAGGGCGGTGGAGGTGGGTCTGGAGGAGGTGACATCTGAGCAAACATGTGAAGCAAGCGTGGGGAAGAAGGTTCCAGGCCAAGGGGCGAGCCAGTGCGGAGCCCAAGAGGGAAAGACTCCTAGTGCAGCCATCGGTTCATGTGCAGACTCCCACATTCATGTCACAGACAACTTATTGGCGGTCGCGGGCCTTGGGAGTCGGTGAGGTGGGCAGGGACACTTTGCGGCACCCTGATTCTCGGGCCCCTGCCACAACCACCTGCCCAAGGGGTTCCTTTCTGGGGCGAACGCCCCGCCCCCCACCCCACCCCAGCACCCAGGGTCAGCTCCACGATCTCAGGGAGGTTCCTGCCAAAGCAGCTGAAACTGATCGGACCCTGGCCCCGCGCCTTCGGGGGGCTGCCAGGGAGGGTGGGGGCAATGCCAGGGAAGAGGGTGGAGGGAAACAAAGCCTTCCTCCCTAGAGACAGTTTGTTCCCTCAAAGGCTGGTGGAAACCTGAGGCTTTCATGCTCCAGGCCCAGCACGGAAGGAGGAGGGACAGCCGGGATGGCGGAAAGGTTACTGGCAGACGTGTGAACGCGGGGAAGGAGGGTGAGCACTGCTGTGCTCCTCAGGATCTAGGGGCAGCCAGCGCCCCCCCCCAGGGCATCAGAGGGGCCCCCCGATTGTGCCGTGTTCGCAGCTCCTGCGAGCAATTTGGCCACTCTCTGAGCCTCGGCCTCCACATCTGTAAAATGGGCACGACAACACTCCCTTCCCTGTGGGGTGACTGCAACGGTGAGGTGACTCAGTCTGTAGCACTTGGCACAGAGCCAGGAGCGAGCACGCACTGAGGGTGTGCACATCATGATACTTGATTATGCACGTGAGATTTTGTGGCTGTGGCCACGCTGGGAGCTCGAAACGGTCATCTCCCTTTTCAAGTCAGGAGTTAAATCCCGGAAGGTTGAATGACTCATCCAAGGTCTCACGGCCATAGTACCTCCTACATGATTTGGGTGGCCCGGTGTAAGATGGGATGCGGGGTCCCCTTGTTTAGAAATTCACAAGAATTGCAAGATGGCAACAGTGGGCCATTAAACCAGGCGTGGCGCCCTTTTTTTAAATTTTTTTAATGTTTATTCATTTTTAAGAGAGATAGAGCATGGGTGGGGGAGGCGCAGAGAGAGAGGGAGACACAGAATCCGAAACAGGCTCCAGGCTCCGAGCTGTCAGCACAGAGCCCGGCGCGGGGCTCAAGCCCACGAACCATGAGATCATGACCTGAGCCGAAGTCGGACGCTCAACCGACTGAGCCACCCAGGCGCCCCAGTGTGGGTCCTCTTGAGCAAGATCATGCCCATGAGGACGGCACAGTCAGAGTGAGCAAAGCCAGAATTCACATCCAGGTGTCCCTGACCCCAAAACCAGTGCTCTCTCCCCTTCTAAGCACCACCAAGGCTTGGAGCCACAGCCAGTCCAGCAGCCCCCCCCCCCCGCAAGAAACATCTGCCGCTGCATCAGAAAGAAAGCACATGCGCAGGGGAGTACCCCAGTGCCTGGGGACTCTCAGACCCAGCCCTGCCCGGAAGTTGCCAGGAGGTGCACCCACCGCCCCCATCCCCAGGGAAGCTCCCCCAAGGCCCAGATCAAAAGCTGCCTCCAGGGGCTCCTGGGTGGCTCAGTCGGTTAAGCATCTGACTCTTGATTTAGGCTCAGGTCATGATCTCACAGTTCGTGGGAGTGAGCCCCACATCAGGCTCTGCACTGACAGCATGGAGCCTGCTTGGGATTCTCTCCCTCCCTCCCTCTCTGTGCCCCTCCCCTGCTCACGCTGTTTCTCTCTCAAAATAAATAAATAAACAAACAAACAAAAAAGCTGTCTCCTTCCAAAAGTCTTCCCTGATTGCATGTCTGCGCCCCCTGACATTCTTTCAATTGAGCAAAAGAGATGTGTTGAACACCTACTGTGTGCAAGCCTCTGTCCTAGGCCCCTAGAGGGTGGAGCACAGACCGTACGTGCATTCTACCCTCAAGGACACTTGCTGTCAGTAGAAGGGAATAGAAATGTTAGCCGTCAACAGTGGGTTCTCACTGATGTTAAAAAAAAAAAAAAATAGACCTAAGGAAAAGACCAGCAGAAAAAATGTCGACATGTAGAGCACCTGGTCCCTTGTGACAGAACTGACAAGAACTTTCTCTTTGAGGCAAAAAAAAGAGCCTTGGTCCTGGCTGCTGAATCTGGCTTGGGGACTTCTGGGCCGACAGGTTTAAGCTGCAGGCTGCGGGAATGTTCAGGTTGAGATACTTTTAAGAATTGAGCTTGTGTGTTTTTTCCAGATTTTTCTATTACGATCCTATGGTAGTCGTATAATTAGGGAGACATAAACTTCATTTAAATGATATTTCAACACACGGGGTACAACTAAATGATGCGGAAGGGTAGGGGCCTCTGTGCGCCTGACTCCCAAACTTGTGTGTCTATCTTGCCGCTCTGTGCCTCGGTTTCCCCTTCTGAAGATAAGGGGGTGGGCCGATTCCATCCTGAGATTCACAACATTTTGACATGGCAGGCCGCCATGCAGGGAAAACTGGGGCCGTTTCTGCCAAACTACTCAGTCACGGATGCCTACGGCATACTTACTATGTGTCGATCCTGGACACCCTGGGAATAACAGGCCTGTGTGACATCTTCCAGCTTAATGGGAAACAGCAAGACGTAATCTCAAATGATTGTTTAGGTAAGTCCAAGTTTGCAGCATGCTGCAGAGGGGAAGCGTAGAAGTTTCCAGAACATAAAGCACGAGATCGAATGCACAGGTCCTGTGAGGTTTCCTCACGGAAGCAGCAATTAAGGGTTCATAAGAGCCAGCCAGGGAAAGGGAGCAGGGAAGGGTGCGTGAGGACTCAGAGGCAGGGGTCCCACGGCTGCGGGAGGGATGCTCAGGGTGCTGGAGCAGAGAAAGCCGTGGGGACAGAGGTAGAGGACAAGGCTGCAGAGACCAGTGTAGCTGGTCCGTGTGGGGCCTTGGCTGGGCAGGAGTTAGCACTTATCTCAAAGGCACTGGGGAGCCATGGATGGTTCTCATCCCAGGAGGAGGGTGGCAAGCCTCTAGGAAGACCAGAGCCCTCTGTCCTGAGCAGCCCCTTGACTAGGGGAAGTCTTCATTCACGAATGAGGTCTGGCTCAGGTGTTGGGAGCAGGAGCCCCACAGATAAGAGGATTTGGAGGAGGAGCTCAAACACCCTGAACACTCCCCAGCTGCCCCCAGAAGGCTCTGCCTTTACTGCAAGGCCATCCCAGGTAAGCTCATAGGCCAGAGCTGTTGAGCACTCTGCACTGTAGGATCTGCACTATTGTCTCATCACAGACCCTCCATGGACCGTTTCTGCACAAGGAAGGCACACAGTAGGTGCTTCACAATCAAAGCCACCATTCGCCGAGCAGCTGCCACAGTCCTTAGCACGGTGCTGAGACCTTGCGGTCATGGACATAGTTCACCGTCCCATCAATCCCTGAGGTAGGTACCAGCATCCCCCTCATTGTATAGATGAATACACTGGCACAAAGAGACGTTGACACCCAAGACCGAAGTCTCACATCGCTGGAGTCAGGCCCCAGAGAGCACATCTCTGTCATAAATGCCTCTTTTCCTAACTCTATCTCCACCCGCCCCTGTTTTACACACACAGGGTGCTCAACAGAGCCCTTGACTTTTTCCAGAGACCATTTGCATATATTTTCTCACGGAGAACAGAGCAAGGTCACAGCTAAGAGCAGGCTTTAAGGCTCTGCACACGAGCTATGGTGAGGGTGAGTCAGGACGACGTAACCAGTGTGTGGCATGTCATATATGGTCAGCAGATGCTTACCATGATGATTGGACCTCCGTGTCACCACCAAGTCTGGGACGGCTTTGTGGCACATATTCCACTGGACAGATGGGCCAAGAGGGTCCCAGAAAGGCTAAAGTCAAGTTAGAAGACTCACAACAGGGTCAGAGCTGGGTCTGCCCCCCTCCCACTACCCCAGAGATCCTGATACACCCACTGGCCCATCTTTCAAATGCTTTATAGAAGAATCCTGAGAGCAGGAACTGTGTCTGTCTTAGCCTCTGTTTTAGCCTCCATGCCTGGTTCACTGCAAGCTATCAATCAGTACAAGTTGAATGGATGGATGGATGGATGGATGGATGGATGGATAAATCGATGGATGGATGGATGGATGGATGGATGGATGGATAAACTGATGGATGGATGGATGGATGGATGGATGGTTGGATGGATGGATGGAAAAATCGATGGATGGATGGATGGATGGATGG
>NW_026057586.1:67238529-67299859 GCF_023721935.1 Panthera uncia
GATGGATGGATGGATGGACGGACCATTGTGGCAGACAGACTCTAGGTAGCACCTCATGATCTTTGCCTCCTGATGTTAATGCTCTTATATACTCTCCTTCCCCTGAGTGGGGGGGGGGGGGCTGTGACTTGCCTCTGACCCATGGTAGGGTTGATGGACGGAGCATGATCACCTACATAAGATTATAATATCCATCTTGCAGGAATCTGTAGCTCACTGTTGAGCTTTGAAGAAGGGAGCCACCATGGTGTAGGCTACCATGTTGGAAAGCTCATATGGCAAGGGAATGTGGGTGGTTTCTCAGAGCTGAAGGTGGCCTCTGCCCAACAGCCAGCAAAAAACTGAAGCCCTCAGTCCTACAACCACAAGGAACTGCATTCTGCCAACAACCTAAGTGATCTTAGACCCCTCCCCAGTGGAGCCTCGGATGAGGCTGCAGCCCCAGCAGACACGTTGATGGAGGCCTTACGAGACCTAAGCAGAGGACCCAGCTAAGCCAGCCCCGGACTTCTGACCCACAGAAACTGTGAGAGAATAAAATGTGGTTGTTTTAAGCCACTAAATTATCACCCAGCAGAGGATAACTTATTACCCAGCAAAGGATAACTAATACGGCTATAGTTTTCAACAGCCGTGGTTCCCAACTTGGCTCATTTACAAACCAATTCCCATTCCATAATTTCATCAAGGAATATTAAAATAAAAAGAAAACTATTTGAGGGGCAGCTGGGTGGCTCAGTGGGTTAAGCAACCGACTCTTGATTTTTTGGCTCAGGTCATGATCTCCCCATTCGTGAGTTTGAGCCCTGTACCAGGCTCTGGGCTGATAGCATGGAGCCTGCTGGAGATTCTCTCTCTCTCTCTCTCTCTCTGCCCCTCCCCCAGCCTCTCTCTCTCTCTCTCTCTCTCTCTCTCTCTCTCAAAGTAAATAAATAAACATTTTTTAAGTTATAAAAAAAATTAAATCAGAAGGGAGGCTGTGCTGCTTAATGGGTAGAGCCACATGCTTCGGGGGTAAGTCCTGGCTCGCCCAAGCTAAATACCTCTAAGCCTTTCTGACCATCAGGGTTTTTTGTTTGTTTGTTTTTTTGTTTTTCAGCTGTAGGAGCAAGTCCTTTGCCTCTCTGCCTCGCTTCCCTTGCATATAACACATCTGTGAAGAGGTTGGCCAGTTGGCAGGACTGTTGAGTATTCAACAGTAAGCCACTCCAACTTCAGGCTTTTCCAGGGAGCTCAGCGCGGGGCTGGGGCCCCACCGTGGTGGTGACCTCAGTGAGGTTCTAGCCCCATTTCTCCGATGAGGCTATTGAGGCCCAGAAAAGAGTGGTGACTTGCCTGGAGGCCCACAGCCGGGAAGGGGGGTGAACCAGAATTTGAACCTCTGACCTCTGACCTTTCTCTTTATTGCTTACACCCAGGACTGGCTACGTAATTTGCAAAATAAAAATGCAGGGAGCCTTGATAAAAACTGCGTGGATTTCAGGGCACCTGGGTGGCTCAGTCAGTTAAGCGGCCAACTCTTGATTTCGGCTCAGGTTGTGATCTCAGTTTGTTGGTTTGGGCCCCGCATCAGGCTCTGTGCTGACCACAGGGAGCCTGCTTGGGATTCTCTCTCTCCCTCTCTCTCTGTGACGTTCGCTGCTGTTGTTGTTATAAAGTTTCATACTCATCTGTGCCTGGACCTTCAAATCAGAGAACAATTCTGGAGTCTCAGTGATCTCGGTAATCCCAGAATGCAAAGCATGTCCAAACCCTCAAATCTGGTCAGATCAGGACCCAGAAGATCATGAAGAATGAAAGCTATAGCCAGGGTGGCTCAGTCGATTGAGCGTCAGACTTCGGCTCAGGTCATGATCTCACGGTTCATGAGTTCGAGCCCCGCGTGGGGCTCTGTGCTGACAGCTTGGAGCCTGGAGCCTGCTTTGGATTCTGTGTCCCCCCCTCTCTCTGTCCCTCCCTGCTCTGTCGCTGTCTCTCTCTCAAAAATAAATAAACATTAAAAAAATTAAAAAAAAAAAAAAGAATGAAAGCTAGGTTGTCAAACACAGTGTTGGATCAGGAAAGGGTCATAGTATCAACCCATTTGATGGGCGTGGAAAGTGAGGCTCAGAGAGTGGTAGCGGCTTTCCCCGTATCTAGGACCCCGGGATCTTCTTCACCCCTGAGAACAATTCTCTGGGCCCCAGGCTCTTCCCATTCAGCTGACTGGCTTCCCCCATTCCTCCTGCCGCTGGCCTCCTGAGGGGAATTCTCCAGCCCATTCTCCTCCCGGGCCCATCTTCGTCCAAGCCAACGGCCTCTCTCAGCTCGGTGCCCCGGGGGAGCGTTACCAGCAGCCGCTTAACTCAAATTATAGCTTCTTTAGAAAAAGGAAGGAGGAAGGAAGGGGGGTGAAGGCACACACTGCCACTCTAAAGAAGCCCTCGTCAGCCTGTTACGAGCGAGGAGTTTGTTTTTTGTTAATATTTTTTCTGCATGGCGTGCTGCAAATAAGAACATTCAGGGAGCAAATTGGTGGCGTATTTATTGCTGTTGGTTCTTCAGCAGCGCTAAGCCAGTAATAACGGAGAAGCCACTTGAGGTACAGGCTCAATTCTGCCTGGTTAAAGAGATCAGGGCTCTGCTCGCGGGCTGTGTTTTGTCAAGTAGACGCAGCGCGCAAGCCCGGAACGCCCAAGCTAATAGCGTAATAGGATTGAGCCTTCTGCGGGCTCCCCACATCCCCGTGGGCCCCGCGGGGCAGGGGCCTGGGCCCCAAGCTCCGGGGGCTCACCAGGCACCTAGCCACGCTGCGCCCTCGGCACCACAGGATGCTGCCGGGTACCTGACTGGGGCTGCAGTGCGGGGCCCTTAGGGCTCAGAGAGGGGCTGTGACGTGCCCAGAGTCCCGCTGCTGGAGAGGCGCTGAGTCGGGATTTCCGCCAGGTCCCTCTTCCCTCTCCAGTCTTCTTCTGCTCGCTACACCCAGGACTGGCTACCTAATGTGCAACCTGGTGCAAAATGAAAAATCAAGGTCTCTTGGAAGTTGTGGACCAGGAGGGTAGGCGAACGCCGTGGTTGGACAGACAAGATAGCAAGGGGGTCCCTGGGATCCCAGTCCCGGCATTAGCCGTTCCTGCGGTGATCTTGGGCAAGTGACTTTAACCCCTCCATCCGTATCTGTGTTTCCTTGTGGATAACATGAGTAGAATAAGGAGTCCCTCCCCCGTAGGATTATTATAAGGATTAAGCTGAGTTAAGACACGGGAAACCCTTCAGACAGGCCTGGTGCACAGGAAGAACTAAACAAGCAACAACGATCGCTACCGTGGGAAAATCACAGATCTGAACTCGTCATGCCGTGTGAACTTGGGTGAGTCACTTCATCCCTGGCTGCCTTACCCGTGCAGAGATAGCGTTACAACTCATGCCTCTGTCACAGGGGGCTGCGAGGGTGACCCGGAGTAAGGGATGCTTACAAGCAGCTCACAAGTGCTGTCACCATGACCCAGCTGGGGGCCTCTCGGGAAAGAGCGTGCCACTTGGGAAAGAGTCTGGCACGACTCGGCACCGAGGGGAAGATGTGCATGGCCGCTGACCCAGCAATTCCGCTCCTAGAAATACACCCAGGGTGAGCGATGTGCACACGCGTGCTCACCGCGGCACTGGTCAGGAGAGCTCCAAAGCAGACCCCACCCCAACTGCCCCATCTTTGTGCCTCTTGGAAGCATCAGGGCCTCGTCCTGCAAGGAAACAGTCAAGCTGGGTTGCTTTCTCTCTCTCCTCTGAGTTACCCACGTGGGTACGGATCTTGTAGCCTTTCTCTCTTGGGTCTCCTCCCCCCACAGCAAACCTGGAACAAGGCGATCTTCTACATGGGACTTGGCTGGGCAACGAGCCCCTTGGGCCTCACCCCACGCCCCAGCCCCGCCGGACCACACCTCACCAACAACCGTATGAAGTTCACCTTCCCACCCCTATCTCCCCATCCGTATCGCCTTTGAAAATCCTGCCGTGTTTATTGTTCTGAACAACCGAATTCCGCCCCTCAGAAGGGCAGGCTTGGTCCTGTGCTGACTTCAGGCCTAAACCCCAAATACGGCAAAGACAACCACTGGTCACCTCTCCTCACCTGCTCTCGCCATATGGTCAGAGGCTCAGCTCTGACACCTTGCCGCCATTTCGAATCAACCTCAGACTTTTCTCCCGCTTCCAGCGCCCTGACTACGTGCGAATAGAAAAACATAAATATATGTAAATATAATTCTGTAGCCATTTGTGTTCGGGATTTAGAATTTCCTCCTGGAGGGAAAAGACAGGAAGGGAAAAGCTTGTAAGCGCAGGCTGTACCTCATTAAGAAGCGTGTTTGGGTGGCGATCACTTTTCTCTAACCTAGACAAGCCGGCTGGAAGCTGACCTCGGTACATCCTGAAATTTCATCAACTCCTTCCCCCTCCTCCCCAAAGAGCCCTCCCCCGCTCCTCCCCCACCAAAACAGAGCCCCTTCCTTCCTGTCTCCCCAAGGACCTCCAGGGGTCACAGGGACGGCGTGAAATACGCTCCTCCACTCCCATCGGCGGGGCTCTGGGCTGCCAGACGGCTTTAAGATGCCTGGCAGTCCGCCCGCCGGCACGTGATGGGGCCCCGGGTCACGAACAACGGCGGGGGCTGCTGCCTGGATCCATGGAGAGGGGTCCTCGGCCTGATTTCAGCAACAGACACATTGTAGCACTCCGCGACGTCAACAGACTTGTTCAGGGATTCCAAAAAATGGAACCCCAGTGACAACGTGAATTGTCACGCTAGCCGTTTGAGTGCTTTGGGGTCTCCAGTCAAGCTGCAAAGCGTGACCACTGTTTATTGGATATTTATCAGATGCTAATATTTTATCAACGGTCGGGTATCCGGTCCTCACAACTATCCTGTGAAGAAGGGCCGAATATTCCCCCCATTTTACGGATGAGGAAACTGAGGCTCAGAGGAGGGCTCCTTGGCCCAAGGGCACACCCCTCATGGTAAAGGGCGTTACCTGGCGTTGTGCCCGGTGCCGCACCTTTCTCTCTTAGTTCCAACATCTCCCATGGCACGGAGATGTCAGAACGATGTTTCCTCCTGGCTTTAGCTCAACAAAAGCTCCCTCTGAGCCAGAGCCCTTGATAGGTGACCCTGGGGTCCCCAGATGCCCTCCCGCCCCAAGTGTCCTCATAAGATTCCAAGATTCCCAGCCAGGGCCCTTTCCAGCAGAGCTCTGTTACAAAACCATTGCCTGCCAAACCCCCAGCATGTGGGTTAGCCCAGCCCCCGTAATATCAGAAATATTGAAAATAGCTCCCAGACTCTCCCCGCCACAGCAACCCCCCCCCAACCCCGCCAACGCCTGGCTTTGTGTGGACGTGCACGGCCGCCATGTTGGGTTCAGTTCTGGGTGGGCCAGAGGGCAATCCTGCAGGAGGCAGAAACTTCTGGTGCTCTCGACTTAACCTCTCGTCCAGAGTCAGCCAGTCACGAGGGGGCCGAGATGGGGGTGGACGACCCATTCAGCCTGAGCGGCGAAGCCCCCTTCAGCTGGCGGGACATCAAAACCCACACAAAATGCTTCCATGTGGTGCCAGCCCTCGGCCTGTGTCCTTCACGTCGAATTAATCCCCGGGCTGCTCGGACAGACATGTCCTCACAACTCTGCTTTCATGTTTGCCCACAATTTCAACGTCATCACACAAAATCAAGACTAATTGTGAACAGGCCTCCCCCACTCCCCGGCGCTGCCTCCCCTCCCCCCCTCCACATCTGGATCCCACAACCTTTCCCGGGGGCCTCAGAGACTTGCTCAGGCTCCGAACTCTCAGACTCTAATTTGATCTCCCTTCCCTTCCCCAGCCTCCTAAATGTATGTGTTGGAATGTTCCTTTCTTTCCTTTAGCCATTGACTTTGTCACGGCCAAGACTACCCGACGACTTCTCCACCTTTCTGGGCCCTCTCTGAGTGAACAGCTATGCTCTGGAACAGCCAAGGGAAACCCACCCTCTACTCAAGGGGAAAAGCCTCTCCCCCCTTGCCTGCCTGGCACATCCCTCTCCCGCCCTGGGCCTTATTTCCCGTAGCCCGTCTGGATGCAGGAGTGGCCTTACCCCCTACCCTCACGCTCCCTGTGCTCAGACCGTGCGAGTAACACGTTTCCCGCAGCAGAGGGGAAATGGTCCAGCTGACAGGGCTCCCCGGGCTGAAAAGGAGTGCGGTGCAGGGGATATGGAGGTATTTGCCTCCTTGGAGAATCCCAGAGGAAGTAAGTGTCTTTAGTGTTTGCCATGACTAGTTTGGGGAAGGGAAGGAAGGGATCCAGGGGGACCCTCCAGGTTCTGAGAGCTCCTCAGAGGCGACATAGGCACGCCCAAGTGCCCAGGGCTCCGTGGAGGGAAAGATCCTTTGGGGCAGCCACGTAGCAGTAGGAGGGTTAACGAGCATTGGTTACTATCAACTGTGTGTGGCCAAGGGCCTGGGGGCCGTGTGCCCCCTGGGCATTCCAAAAAGAGGGTTCTTCAGTTGTAGGGACAGTTATCCTCTCTTCTCAAAAAACTATAGTTTCAGAATCCAAAGGGGGCTCAGAGACCGCCTGAGTGCCCACTTCACAGATGGGAAAGTTGAGGCCCAGAGAGAAGAGAAGGGCTTGCCTGCCGTTGAAGAGAACGGTGGTCCCTCAGGGCTAGAAGGGTCTTTGTCTGGCGTTGCCTGTTGAAAAAGCTGGCAATGAACACCCCAGGCGGCCCGTACCGAGTGTTGGGGGTCCCAGAGAAGGGAGCCCCACCCTAGACAAGTCCAAGAGAAGACATAAGAACCTGAGTTTGGATCTGAGCTCAACAAACACCACTCAGCCGTGGGCTGGTAGCCCAGGGCTGGGTCGGCAGGCCCAGGCCACACGTGCACTGACATTTAACAGGGGAGCAGGGCAGAGGGAAGGAACGTAGGCTCTGGAACCAAATCCCCCTGAGGCTCACCTCCACCTAGTTCACCCCCACACCAAGTGACCACGCGACCGCGAGAAGCGACCTCACCTCTGCGGGACAGACAACTTTCTGCCAACATCCCCATCGTACGGGCCCCATCCTGCCCTGTGCCAGGGAATCAACCCAGAGCTTCATTCAAATTAACCCAGTTAGTCCTAGAACGACTCGGGACTACCACCATCCCGTTTCCCAGGTGCAGAAACTGAGGCTCTGACCCACGTGAGAACACACGAGAAGTCAGGATTCCAAAAAAAACCCAAAGCGATCGGGGAAGATGAACACACGACCCCACAGATTGTTTAATAAACGAATGACTTCATAAACAAGGGGATGAATGAATGATTGCACGAACGCATGTAAATTTGCCCTTCTCCGGAGCTCCAGGGCACATTTTCCTTTTTTGTCGTCTTTGAGGTGAAGTGCGGTGCTTGAGAAGGACCCCCACCCCCACGCCCCACCCCCACCCCCGCCCCTGCCCGCTTCATTTCCAAAAACCGTAGAAGGGAATTTAAATGCACTCTCTCCCTATCACCTGCATCTGCCGAGAATAAGGCTGAAGCCGCTTGGACAAATGAAATTCTGACAAAGCATGTCACAGGCTTGAAGCATCTGTCACCGAGGGGGAGAGACGTACTTTGGAACGCTCTGAATGCAGAAAAGCACCACGGCTCTCGAATGACAATCGTATGGTCCTGCTGACTTTCCCTCTGACCTTCTGCCGGCACCGAAGGGCTCCCTCCCGTAAACATCCCGCAAATAGTTTATCTTCATAAAAGTGCCTGTAATGGAGACAGAGTTAATTTGAAATGGTTTCCTAGGCCGTTTGTCTTGTGGGCCAATTGTTGGGTGATGGCCGGAGAGAATGCTGCCCCGCGTGGCTGGGGGCCCATGCCCACGTGACCGGGCAGCAGGACGCTGTGTAATGAGCCTTCAAGGAGCCTAAGTGGGTGATTTCGGCCAGCGCCGGACTTGACCTCAGGCGTGTTCAAGGGCCAAACTCCCACACCCCGGCCTCTTTTTCCTGGGGTTCAGGAGCAGGAGGCGGGAGACCCGAGGGCCACCCTACAGATGTAGAAACCAAGGCCCAGGAGGAGGCGACGGGGCGCCTGTGGTCACCTCGCGGATCGTCTGGAGGGTCAGAAACCACGTTCTCCCTTCCTGAACTCACGTACGGTCACCAGCTAGTTGCTTCTCATCAGGAAACCGCAGTGGGGGCCCCCAGGACTCCCTGCGCCCAGTTCACGAAAACAACAGAGGCTTCGAAGACAGACCTGGGTCCAGACTCCACGCTGGCCGCCCCCTGGCTGGGTCACTTGGGCAGGGCGGACGGGGCAGGGGGGTGGGGGGCATTGCTTAACTGTTCTGAGTCTCAATAAGAAAAGAAAGAACGTTCCACGGGAAGGCTTTGAGGGTCAGACGGCTTTGCACGGGGATAGAAGGGCCTCACGCGGTCCCTGCCGCAGAGGAGGCCTGGTCGAGTGTAAATTCCCTCCCCCGGGGCCTATTTCCGTGTCTTTTCACCCAAGCCCCTCTGCCTCCCTGGACTGGCGGGACCCGAGCCTCCCTGCTGGCCGACCCCGGGCCGCAGATGTGGCAAATGAGGAAAGCATTAGGCTCGCTGGCGATCGTCGGCCCGGCCGTGTTTATGTTTGCAATAAAAGCAAGCAGGTGCTGGCAATTTAACTAATCAGGTACCGTCCTGGCCCCAGACGCTGGCCTGCCATTGCTCCTTACTGGGGCTAATCTCCACTTGGCCTTCGCAAGGCTGCAATTAGCTGGGTACCCCCGGCCCCGCACACAGCTCGGATTACCGCCGCGGGATGGACGAAGGGACACATGGACAGACCCGCGGTGACCCAAGACCAGCCGCATGGGGCTGAGACCTCTGCTCAGACCCGCCCTGTCAGTGACATCAAAACGGGCTTCTTTCTTTCTCTGGAACCATCTTTTGGGGGCAAAAGCCCGTTCAAGAGACGGGATCCGCCTGGGGTTTCCGTCGAAAAAGAGAAGCGGCTTGGCGAGGTTGTACAGCCCCCAGACCCTCAGACAAACTCCAGCCTGGGTTAGGCTATGTCCTCAAAATTCGACGGGACCGACATGGCCTGTGGAAGCAGACGGAATGATTTCCAAGTGCACAGAGCCCAGCACAGTGCCAGGCATGGAGTCTAGGGATGGAGGTTCACGCGTCCTGCCCGCCTGACCCCAAACACTCCCTGCGTGATCCCAGGCAGAGCCCATCAGCCATTCTGGGCCTCAGTTTGCTTACCTGTCAAATGGACAGATTAGACTGGAACAGGATTTCTTAACCTGGGCACTATTGACATTTGGGGCTGGATGACTCTTAAAGTTTATTTATTTATTTAGAGAAAGAAAGAGAGAGAGAGAGAACACCAGCAGGGGAGGGGCAGAGATAGGGAGAGAGAGACTCCCAAGCACCCTGTCAGCGTGGAGCCCGATATGGGGCTCAAATCCACGAACGGTGAGATCATAACCTGGGCCAAGATTGAGAGTCGGACTCTGAACTAACAGAGCCACCCAGGCGCCCCTGGGGCTGGATGATTCTTTCTGATCGGGGCTGCCCTAAGCATTGTGGGATGTCCAGCAGCATCCGGGGCCTCTACCCGCTAGGTGCCCGTAGCTGCCCCCTCCTGCTGTAACAACCAGAAATGTCTGCAGACATCATCACCAAATGTCCCCCTAGGAGGGCGACGTCCCCCCCCACCCCGGAATAGAGCAGAGTCCCATCTTCCCACTGGCCGCACATCACACTGCCTGGGGAGGGGACTTGGAAAAAGGACTGATACACTGCTCCCCTCTTTCAAGGGATGCCACTGATGGGGGTGGCCCTAGGGTGGGTCCTGGGCATCGGGCCTGGATTTCCAACAAGTTCCCGCGATGGTTCCAGGGGTCGGGCTGAAAGATCATCAGGACATTCCTTACCTTCCGGGCAGAGACCTCCCGGCGAAATCTTGGCAGAGCCTGTAGCAGCCCCCCGAGTCCGGCCTCCGTTTCCCTGTCTGTCTTGCAGGACCGCCCAGAGCCACCCCCATCCCACCCCACGTGCGGCCCTTTTATGTCTCCTAGCAGACATTATTTAACCAATTCCGAGTTGACCAGAATCCAATAAAACGCAGCCCCTACAACACTTTCACAGCTAATTGGTTTGACTGGTACATTGTAAATGTGTGAAGTGACTTTAGTGAGGGACAGCGGGGCCCTCGTTAACCTTTCCATGGGACTTAGCTGGTTTATGTGTCTCTCACAAGGCTTGTCCGCCCCTGGGGGTGCTTCGTCTTGCCCAGAAGGGGGACTCGAGCCCCCGGAGCTCCCGGCTCTGGTGCGTCTCCTACTGAGACGAAGTCCCACGGGGCCTGCCCCGCCAGCCTTCCTTCCTCTCTCCCTCCTCCCATCTCCCACATCCCCACCTCCCTCCCCCCTCCTCCCCTCCTTCTTGCCTGGCTCCTCCCTGCTTTCTTCGCAACCTACCCACCCCCCAGCCCATCCAGCCACTCCGGCAACCAGGCCATTCCCTCCATCCCTCAGAACTCAGCTCAAACACTTCCTCAGGGTGGCCGTCCCTGTCACCAACTCTCTTAGCGCAAGGCAGCCTTCTTCACAGGATTTGATTGGTCACCATCTGTAATTAGGGGCGTTGATCTAGGTAATCATCTGTCTCCCCAAATCCAACTGGGGGCCCCCGGAGGGCAGGCATACGTTGTCCTCGTCAACCGGCCTTGGGGGGAGGTCACTGTGGTCACTGGTCACTCTGGCGGGGGGCTGGGCCCCGGAGCAGAGAGCCGGGTTCCAGCACTTGCTGGCGTGCAGGGCCGCTGTGTCAGCGGGGTATGCCCCACGACCGTCAGAACTCCGGCTGAACCTCCACGGGCCGGTGTGGGAAGCCAGGGGACGCGGGCTTGCCTCCCCCCGAGACCTCAAAGGTGGTTTGCATCGTGCGTTAGAGGTAGTTGCCCGTTTTCCAGGTAACCTTTTATTTTCCGCGAAGGGAATGCGAGCACATTCACACAGCAGGCTTTGCAAAATCCAGTGGTGCTAGAATGCCTCACAGCTCCAACGATGATTCCCTGGGCCCCACACCTGCTTATTCCTGACGCTGCTCTGCAGGGACAACAGCCTTGGACGTTATTAGCTGTCCCTTAACGCCGTATTCCTGAATAGTATGGATATCACATGTTCTACTGTTTTCATTTTAATGGCATAAAATATTGTATATACTTTTTTTTTTTTTTTTTTTTTTTAAGGACGGGCTTTCAAATCCGGCAGACCCCAGGGCGCCTGGGTGGCTCAGCCAGTTAAGTGTCTGACTTCAGCTCAGGTCATGATCCCACGGTGGGTGAGTTCGAGCCCCATGTCAGGCTCGCTGCCCTCAGCACACAGCCCACTTTGGAACCTCTGCCCCCCTCTCTCTCTCTGCCCCTCCGCCCCCTCTCTCAAAAATAAATAAGCATTTGTAAAAAATAAAAAATGAAAAAGAATAAAACCCGGCAGACCTCATGCTGGATGCTGTGAGGTCCCAGGCCAGTTTCTTGACATCTCTGAGCACCTGTTTCCCCTGTGGTAAAAGGACCTATCCGGCTGGGCCGCTGAAATGGGCTGATCATGCAAACTTGGCACTCCAGGAGTGGCGATAAACCACAGCCTGCCCAGGCCCAGCTCAGAGGGCCCCTCCTCCAGGAAGATGTCCATGATTCAGCCCTCAGCCCTCCTCTCCCACCCACTGTCTTAAGTACCCTCCAGCTAGACACTGACCACCCTTGTCAGGTTCGAGCTCCCCCCCCCCATGATGCTGGTTTCTCCCCAGCATCATGAGCCCTGAAATCCAGAGATCGCCACCATTCCCTCCCACCCCAGTCCCCGCAACAGAGCAAACACTGGGTGGCAACCAGTGTGCATCAGCTAAGCCAAGTCCCGTGTGGGATCCACGTGGGACCAAATGTCTCTGCTGACCCAGCCAGTCAGAACTCTGGGCACTTCTTCTTTTCTTGCCTGAGTTCCTTCTTCCAGCCAAGTGTTTATTGAGCACCTACTATGTGCCCAAGGGGCAGAGGACAAAGCAGTTATGCATTTATTTATTCATTCACCTGGACACAAACATGTATTAGGCGCCTACTATCTGCCAGGCAGGGTGGTTACCATGGTTACAAAGCAGCCGGGGTTCCTGCCCTCCCAGAGATGCACTCAGTCACATCTTAGAAAGCAGGTCACAGGTTAGCGCCAGGCACAGAGTGGGAGCCCGAGATCCAACTGCTGGAATGAATGGGGTCGTCCAAGGTGACTCAGGTAGAAATGAGACCCAAGGTCAAATCCTTCCGAGTCTAGGCTGCTCACTGCACATCCGTTTGGGTTCATTTCTTTCTTTCCTTTCTGGATTGGGAAGTTGCCATCGGCTTCCCGGGTGTCCAGAGAACTGATCTTCGTGGACACTTGAGCAGACCCTCAGGTGAAGAGAAATTTGGAAGTTGCCCAGAAAAGGGGGTCTGAGAATACGACAGGGCAGCACCTACATCCTCCCACAATTCCAGGGACTCTCCTAGAAAAGCAAAAAGAGAAGCTAGTGTGTGTGCAGCCAAATGGGGCAGGCTGGTCTGTTTGGAAGTGAGCACCCTGTCACGGGGGGTACCCAAGCACTTGTCAAGGATGCAGGAGTAGAATTCCAGCATTATGAATTGAACTAACAGGAACAACTACATTTATTAATTATAGGAAATCATATTGATTATATCAGAACACCTCGCTACGAAGGTATTATTCTCGATCATTTACAAACAGAGAAACTGAGGCTCAGAGAGGCTAAGCAACTTAGCAAGTCCCTAGCTGCCTTATCTGTGCAGCTTGAAAACTGTGCCCTAAACATTCTGCTCTCTGTCATCTGCGAAATCTCCACCCACCCTTAATGTTTGTGATTATCTGCTCACCGTGGGGCGGGGGGCAGGGGAGACTCAAGTTCAAGGTGAGTTGGATGGAGGGCATCTGAAAGGTCTGTGCGGCTGAACCCTGGCGGGGACTGGAAATTGTAGTCCCCCCAAGGGGGACACGAACCACAGAAAAGATGAGTTTGTCTCAGGCTCTGAGGGTCCCCCCCCTCCGCCTCTAGCTGGGTTCCTGGGGTGGGGTGCGGTGACCCCCTCTCCCCACCCACCCCTGGAGAGGCCTCTGGGGGCACTGCCCTCCCTGTTCAGCTCGCCTAACGTTTTCTATTTAAATGCAAATTTTGACTTTTCACTTGGCAGCTAGCAAAAGTTTTTTGCACTGGAATGAGGGTCACGATAATAATTTATCCACAGGCCTTTTTCTAACAATTATTATTTGTTCAAGGGAGACAGCAGAGGCCCCAGTGGCTGGGAGAAGGGGTTCAAGTGCCGGCACAAAGTGGCCTGCAGGTGTTGGGAGCAGAGGCCAGGCCTGGCCTTCTCTCTCAGGCAAGGAGGGGACAAGGGGGAAGTAGAGGCTGCCTGGCCTGGGGGCTCCAGCCCAGGGTTGGGGGAGGGTATGCAGAAAGGGAACTGGTGCTTTTCAGCCCTGAGTCCTGTGCTGAGGCCTGAATAGGCCTGAAGACCAGTTTAATAACAAGGGTTGGCCTCAGGGAGCTCCAGTCTGATGGCAGGGACAGAAGAGAAAATAGACTGTTGCAACACAGGGTGCCATGTGCTCAGTGCAGAGAGGGGGGCCCAGATGAGGCTCCTGAGACAGCCAGAAAGTCTGGGAAAGCTTCCTGGAGGAGGTGACAGTTCATGCCTTAAAAAGGATGAGGAGTTACCCAGGCCACTCCTCCTTCTTCTCCTTCTCCTTCTTTTTCTCCTTCTCCTTCTTCTTCTCCTTCTCCTTCTGGGGACAGTGTCCCTTGGCACCTTCTATGGAGGAAAATTAGATAGTCTGTCAATAAAATAAACGGACATTTCCAGGTCTAGGAATTTATGCTATAGAATTTCTCCCATAGATACAGATCGATGTATAAGGTTATTCAACGAAGTGTTTAAGTAATGGCTAAACGCTGGGAATGCCCTAGGTACCCATCGGTAGGAGATCGGTTAAATAAACGATGGGCGTCCACAGAGTGGAATACTATGCAGCTGTATAAAATGAACAAGGGAGCTCTTTCTTGACTGCTGTAGAAGACCCCCAAGTTATGGGGAGCGAAAAAGATGCTTTGGGGGTACTGGCTTTTGCAAAAGGTAGCAGGTGGGTAATCTTGTAAAGCATTTGCTTACCTTTGCAGAAAACGTCTCCAAAAGGACGCAGGCAAATTGAACCCAGGGTTTGCCCGGGAGGCTGGAGGTCAGAGGTGGGAGACGGCCTTTCGGTGTATGTCTTTCTGCATCTCGATGAATTCTGACCCATCTAAACATGACACCCATTCAAAACCTGAATTAAAAAACAAATCGAAGTCTTGGCGAAGCCATCAGGAAGTCAGCAGGGGTCCCAGGCGAAAAGAAGTACAAGTACAAGGTCTGGACCGGCTTTCTGGAGTGACAGAGAACAAGGCGTGGCCCAGAGAGGGATTGGAAGGGCGGGGAGTGGGGGTGGGGGGTTAGGGAGGCAGGAGAGGGTGGCTGGGCTTACTGGGGTGAGCGCCAGTCATCCACGCTACGGGAGCCTCTCCTTGTCCTGAAGACACCGGGGCCACTGGAGGGGTCTACACACAGAAGGGGCAGCCAGGTTGGCCATTTTGGAAAAATGGAGAAAGGATTTGGAGAGGGCAAGAGGAGGCAGGGAGGCCAGCATGGAGGCTGTTGCAGGGACACATTCATTGCATTTAAATCCTTGCCATGCCCTCCCATTTTACAGATGAGGAAACTGAGGCAAGAGAAGGTAAGTAAGATGCCCGAGGTCACATAGCCTGCCGCGGGGCAGAGCAGGATTACAAACCTGTCTGTCAGACACCCCGGCCCATGGTGTTGCACTCACCCAAGATCCTCTAGGAGAAAACACTTCTCAGGGAGGCTACAGGGACTGTGGCCCTGGGTATTTCTTCATGCATCCCTGAACAGCCCACCTGGCCCTCCCGGGGTCCCCCTGCCCTCATCTGTTGATGGGGAGCACCGTGCCTTCTTGGCTGATGCCCCCATGTTGTCGTGCCCAACAAAGAACCAATGGCAGGGAAAAGGCTTTATGTCCCGTAAAGTGCCGTGACCCAGGTCAGTCCCCTCCCTTCTGAGTGTTCCTTCTTCCATCAGTGTTTTCAGAACAGGAGCCATGTCGAGGGGACGGTGTCACAGCCACCTTGAGTCAGCCCAGCCCTCGACTGGACACCTCCCGCAGCTTCAGGATGATGCCCCTCTGGGTGTCCCAGCCAAGCCCCCGCCTGATTTCTTCAGGTTCGCAAGAAAGCAGTCCCTGAGACAAGGACTTGCGGGCAGGTGGTTAATAGGGAGAGTGTCCCGGGAAAGAGTGACAAGGGAGCAGAGAATGAGACAGGGAAGGAGGGGCAGCCAGGAAAGGGGTTGACGCTGGGGATCACTGTGTGGGCACCTGGGGCTCCATCCTGCAGGGAACCACATAAAACATGCCTCAGAACTATCCTTCCCAAGGATGGGAGGCTGGGACACTTATCTATGATGCATCTATTGATGGCATCCCAGAAGGACAAGAGAGCGATGCCGGGGCTCAGGTGAGATGTTGGCATAGTGTGTGGAGCTGTCCACACAGCAGTCCTGCAACCAGAGGGGGGCCAGGGCTCTGTGATGCACGGCACAGAGGCACCTGCTTCACTGAGCGGTCCTTCCTCCTCTCCCAGCCTTCCCTTTCTTGCCCCAGGGCATCCCCAACCCGTCTTCCAAGTTCCCTGCGCTCAACCAGGAGAAATCATCTCAATGGAGGAAAAGCTCCAACCAACTCCAAGAAGAACTATTCCCAGCGCTGAAAGGCAATGAGCGAGAAGGTGACCCCTGTCCCCTGCAGTGCAGGTGGGGGCTGCAGGCAAGTCCGTCAGTGTGAGCTTCAGCCCTTCAAGCCCGGCTTCCGTGGTGGGCTATTCATTCCTGTGTGCCTCTTTGCGTGTCCCCCTGTTCCACACACACCCACGAAGGACACCTGCTCTCAAAGCCCACTCAGGTCAAGTCCATGCTCTTACAAAATGCCACCCCTTCTCCTACGTCCTGCTGCCTGTGCTATTAAAACAAGCAGCTACACCGGCCTCTACTTCTAGATTCTGCTGCATTGGCCTTCTTTCTGTCCTTGAAATGAGCCTCCACCTTTCCCGTCTCAGGGCCTGTGCCAGCCGTCCCCTCCCCCTTGGAATTCTCCTCCAGAAGCTTTTCTCACCACCACAACTTTCTCATTCTTTGGATCTCTGATGAAATGTCACCTGATCAGACCGACCTTTTGTATCGGTTAGCTACTGCTGCGTAACAAAACATCCCAAAACTTCATGGCTTGAAACGGCAGGTAACTGTTCGGCCCAGAGGCCTGCAGTTTGGGTGGGTCGTTCTACCGACCTCCGCATTTGAGGCCCGTGGGCAGATCAGCTGGGTTCTGGCTGGTCAAGGTTGGCCTTGACTGTGATGCTCGTCTCAGCTCCATATGCCTCTTGTCCACCAGTAGGCAAACCTGAGCTTATTCTCAAGGTGGAGGCAGAAGTGTGCAAGTTCTCCCGAGGCTCAGGGCTAGAGCTGGCCCTGTTGTCCAAAGCCAGTCACAGGTCCAGGCGGCGGGAAACAGATTCCACCCCTTGATGGAGGGAGTTGTGAAGGCATAAGGCAAGAGGCCGTGGCCACAGGGGGGAGTGAAAGGCGGGGTGCGTTTTTGCAATCAATCTTCCTCACCTTCCTTGACCGCTCAGTCTAGAAAAACACCCCAAAGGGTGTCTGTCTCCCATCATTTGGTTTCCCTTGCTGCCCTCATCCCAGTGTGCTATTCTCTTATTTATTTAGTTAACATGTTCTTGTCCGTGGCCCCCATGTAAGCTCCTGAGCCCGCCTATACCTTGGGATGAACAAAATAAGCCAGATCCACGCCGGCTCAGGCCAGGTGGGGGAGGGTGGGTGCTCTGGTACCGGCTGTGGGGCTCAGCCCAGCCCAGACCACTCTGCCCGGCCTCGAAGCCCCCTGTCCCCCCACCACTCCCCATCTCTAGAGTGTAGCAGACCCTCCCCCCCCTCCATTTCTGGGGGCTGCTCTGAGGAGCCCGTGTCTTGCCTCATAATTGCATCTGAATGCAAATATCTCTGCCAATGTGAATATATTAAAATCCGCGTCGTCAGCGATCACAGCAGAGGAGGGGAGGGAGGGGGGGCCTTGTGGAGCCCGAAACACAAATGACTGACTGGATTATCGCTCCATCCCAAGGAGGCTGGAAGGGGGGGTGGGGGGTACGTCGTTATGTACGGAGAGGGTTTCCTGCTTATCCCGGAAAATGCTCACCCCCTGGGGACAAACTCTTCCTGGCTGTGACCGTGAGGCCCCAGGACAAGGCAGAGGGGGCAAGACAGTGGAGGTGATGTCTTTCGAGGGGGATCACCTGCCAGGCGGGGCTGATTTGAGGGGGCGGGGTGAATAAAAGAGGGCAGAACAATAAGCCCCCATGGGCCACCGTGCGGGGGATGCTCACTTACCAATTCCTTCGACTCGTTCATTCTTACTTCCGCTCAGCGTTCCCTGGGCCCACACTCAAACGTACCACTGAGCTTAGTCCTTTCCCTAAAACCTATCTGAGGCTCCTTCAAGTGCCTCAGACCTACAAGGCCTTGCCACACCAGTGCGCCTGCCTGTCCCCTGACAGCACAGCACTTCACCTAGGCCCTCTCTACCCTTGCCTCCTCCAGGAAGCCCTCCTGGACTGCCCCTGGACACCAGCACACCAGCACCACCCACAACCCCTCACCCTGCTCCATATTTCTTCGCAGTCCCTGACATCACTTACATGAACTTACCTTTTCGCGCCTCCGGCTTCCCATGACACACGTCAGCTCGGTGCCCAACTTTGTCATAGCTGGGTCCCCAACAGGTGCACGCGGCCTGCCACATGGCAATAGATGCTTACCGAGTGGCCAAATGCATGATCAGGAGGACAGGTGGCTGTCACTTGTCACCACTGCCCAGCACACGTTGATTTCAGGAGAAGGGGGTGGAAAGCATGTGCTAACCCGTGGCTCCCGATCAGGAGGTCAGCCGAGGACCAGGGAGCACCTCTCTACTGGCCTGGAGGCCGTGTGTGACTCCACGTATGCATCTGGGGACATCATGAGAGCCAGGCGGAGACCTTTCTGCCCTCGGGAGCTCCGGGACCAGCGTGGGAGGCAGACGGTGATTAATCGAGCAAGTCTATGATCCGCTATAAAGCGGGAACACGTGCTGAGGGCAAAAATAAAGCGGGGGAAGGGGGCCAGGCAGGGCTGGGGTCGAGGGACAGGGTTGGGGAAGGACTCTCAGAGGAGGTGGAGTTATGACAGGAAGCTGGGTGGGGAGGGGCAGCCAGCGAGCACCCAGGGGCTGCAGGAAGGGTCTCCCAGGCAGAGGGTACCGCCAGCCCAAAGGAAACGCAGTTGGTATATTTGAGGGCCGGCCAAAGTCCTGGGGTGGCTAATGGAGCAAACAGCGGGGAACAGGCAGGAGATGCTCTAACAGGGGCTGGGTCATGAGGGCTTTGTGACGGGAGCATCTGGGGACTTCTGAGCAGACCCAGGGAAGATCTGACAAGTGGGTTCCGGGCTTCCCCTTGCTCTCCGAAGAGCAAGGATTGGAAGGGCCCCGGGGAGAAGCAGAGAGCCTGAGAAAAGGCCACTGCAGGTGCTGCAGAGGAGGGTGGAAGGCTCCGGATGCTCTGACTTGTCAGCCCCCCCACCCAGGACTGGGCGTGAGGTGGAGGGAGGGAGAGGATTCCAGAATGACCTGCGGGTGTGTCTGGGCACTGGGGGCAGGACGAAGCCAGCTGGGTGTGGCACGTGGGGACAAAACAGGCTGGGCCAGCACATGCCGTCATCACTCCAGGCGAGGAAGCCCGGCAGGCAGGTACGGCCCCCCAACACCATCGGTGCACCCTCACATCACCACCACATCCACACCGAGTTGTCATCCGGCTTCCGCTTACAGCCCCGCGATGCTGGGGAGCTCACCACTGAACTAGGGAGCGGGTTTCATTGTCCCAGGCGTACCCTTCCAATGAAAGTCTTCTCTTCGTTCCTGAGCCCTCCCTCCACCCTGCTCCGGCACAACACCCCTTCTGGAATTCTGGAATCCCTGAAAGGAAAGAGGGAGAGGGAGGGAGGGAGGGAGGGAAAGAAGAAGAGCTGGGGACTTGGGCTCCTGGAATCTCACTTTCTCCTTTGTCTTTGTGGCTTGGGCTGCCGTGACAAAAAAACAAAACAAAACAAAACCACAGACGGGGTGGCTCAAACAGCAGCCGTTTGTTCTCCCACAATTCCAGAGGCCGAGGTCCGGGATCAGGTGCCAGCACGGGTTCTGGTGAGAGCCCTCTTCCTGGCTTGCACACAGCAGCTCTGTCCTCACGTGGTGGGGGAATCGAGGGGGAAGAGTGCTTTCTGGCATCTCTTCTTCAAAGGCACTAATCCCATCAGACCCTCGTCCTGCCTTCAGGACCCTGTGGACCTCCCAATGATCCCCAACACCATCAGGTTGGAGGTTAGGGCTTCAACGCTCAGTCTGTAACGTCCCCTGAGCCACTCCACCGCCATGATGCCACCATCCCCACGTGACAGGAGGGTGTGGCTCTGAGAGGTGAAAGAACATGCCCAAAGCTCCCCCCCCCTCCACCCCCCAAGGCAGTGTGAATGGCAGGGGCGAGACAGGAAGCCAGGTCATGGGCCCTACCTTCAGCACAGACACGATCCCACACAGCCTCTGAACAGAACTGATGGGGGGGGGGGGGGGGGGAGTCACTTTGTCCAGCCTCCTGCATCCCAGCACACATGAGGTGAGTAAGCGTGAAACCCAGCGCAGCCTCCCCGCCTTGATGCCAAAACGCAGGAGTGAAGATGCGACCAGATGGCTCGGAGATCGCCCTGCCTTGCGGGTGCCTAGAGAAAGTGATTTGGGGCACACGGTCTCCCCGGGGGCAGGGGGCTCATGCTGATGGTTCCGACACCTGAGTCAATCCCCGGGTGGCTGATGGTTGTCCCAGTTGGCAGCTCCCGGCCTGGGGACCTCGTCTGCCCGACCCCAGTGCCCGCACAGCCCCTTGGTACACAGCAGGTGCTCAGTGTTTGGGTGCCTATATGAATTATGGGGTTAGGTCATGACCTGTGTCTGTCCCCTCTCCTGGCTGAGATCATCAAGGCTTTTTTAAAAATAGTAATAATAATAATAATCAATCAATCAGTCAACCCCAGGGTTTCAATTGCAGGGGCCAGGTGGGTGAGCCAAGTTGAGCCGGGACAAGGCAGCCGGGCCAGCCCCACTGTGAGCCACTGATAAGAGGGCTCGGCTGGGGAATCCAGACGGCTTGTCTATCAGCCTACTAAACACCATTCTTACAAGTTTTTTTTTCCCTCCCCCCTTTTCATTAATACGCAGGGTGAATAGAACATTGAATAAAAATCAGCCCTTTCTGCACAATTGCGGGATTGAAAGGTAACTGTCAACAGAAGAATTGGGTGACAAAGGGAGCCGTTTCGCGCTTAGCAAATCATTTTTGGCTTGTCATTTCAATGGGCTGTGTTTTTCAGAGATTGCAGGGTGGGTTTTTCTTTCTCTTTTTTTTTTCTTTTCTTTCTTTTTTCTTTTCTTTCTTTCTTTCTTTCTTTCTTCCTTTCTTTTTTTGAATAGCATTTATTACCATGCTTTAAAAAAAAAATTGCGTGTTGTCTTTGGGCTGCCCTTCCTTCACAGATGCTGTGTTTCCCCCGCCCCTGCTGGGTCGCCTGGGTGCAGTTTCTCCAAAAAGAAAGTAAGATAAACGAAGATGCACAAGAGATCTGGAAAGCCAGGGAGGGGAGGCGAGGTTTTGTGAACAGCGGGTGTTTGCAAGGTGGGGAACAGAGGGCCGGAGGCGGGGGCAGGGCACAGGGAGAAGGGCATGAGTGGGGGGCCTTCAACTCTGACCCGGGGTCTCGGCCTGGCTGGATCTAGCCTCAGACCTCGCGGGTGGCTGCGTCCCTCTCCCAGAGTGGATCAGGGATTCTCCCGTAGCATGGGGGTGCATCTGCTCTGTCCCTCCGGGGAGTCAGCATCCTGCAGCCCCCTCGCTGGCTGAGGGCAGCTTACAAGGGCTGCAGGCCTGCAGAGAGGGTGAGTCACATGGTCTGACGGCCATCCAGCAAAGTTCTGCTGTGACAACCCATTGCTCCTAGACGCCATGAAGTCAGCTCTCGAAACAGTCGAGACATATCACAGAAAGCATACACATGTCAGTTAGAAGATCAGGATCGTGCCTTCCACTTTCAAAGAAAAGTAAACATCCTTTTTTTTTAAAAAAAAAAAGTGTATTTATTTATTTTGAGGGGGGTTGCAGAGAGAGGAGAGAGAGAATCCCAAGCAGGCTTCACGCCGTCAGCGCTGAGCCAGATGCAGAGCTCAAACCCACGAACCATGAGATCATGACCTGAAGTCAAGAGTCGGATGCTTAGCCGACTGAGCCATCCAGATGCCCCACAAGTAAGCAGCCTTTTTAAAAAGCATCTTTTTTCTCCCTTTTCTCCAAAGAGCATGTGACCAAGAATAGATCCAGCTGTAAGGATCCAGCTATCACCGGGCAAGTCTGTTTCAATCCATGGGACTCGGTTTCTCTCATCCGTAAAATGGGCCAGTGGAAACATTTTTTTTTTTCTTTTTAAACACTGAGCAAGCGATCACTAGCCAAGGCGAAATGCAGGTTAAAGCCACAATGAGATGAGATAGCACTACTCACCTCTCAGAATGGCTAAAATGAAATTAAAAAAAAAAACAAAAAAAACAGCAACAACACCAAATGCTAATGAGGACGAGGGCAGACTGGAGCATTCCTACAATGCCAGAGGGAATATAAAATGGGGAAAACAGGTTGGCAATTGCTCTGAAAAGTAAACACTCTACCGTACAACCCAGTAATTGCACTCCTGGGCATTTGGCTCGGAGAAATGAAGACTTACGTTCTCACAAAAACCTGTGCATGAATGCTCACAGCAGCTTTATTTGTAACAGCCCCAAACTGGAAACCACCCAGATGTCCTTCCACTGGTGACTGGATCCACAAACGGTGGCTCGTCCGCACCACAGAATACTACAGAGCAGTAGCAAGGAACAAACTATGGATACACGCCATCTGTATGACTCTCTGGAGAATCACGTTGAGCCAAGACAGCGAGTCCCAAAAAGGCCCATACTGCATTATTCAATTTACATACCATTGTTAAAGTGGTAAAATTAAAGAAATAGAGAACAGATGAGTGCTTGGGGAAGGGTCAAGAAGAAAGTGGGGCAAGAGGGAAGAGGGTTTGGCTATGAAAGGGCAACATCTACCCTGTTAGAAATGGTCTGTGTCCTTGCCAATATCCGGGCTGTTACATTGTATATTATATGTCATACTATATCTTGTCTTGCAAGAGGGTTATCACTGGGAGAAACCGGGTCAAGGGTTCATGGGATCGCTCTGAATTCTCTCCTACAACCACATACGAATCTGTAAGTATCTCCAAATAAAAAGTCTAATTAAAAAAAATAAAAGTTGGGGCGCCGGGGTGGTGAATCGGTTGAGCGTCTAACTCTTGATCTCAGCTCAGGTCATGATCTCACGGTTCGCGGGTTCGAGCCCCGCATCCGGCTCTGTGCTGATGGTGCAAAGCCTGCTTGGGATTCTGTCTCTCCTTCTCTCTGCCTTTCCCCTGCTTGTGCCCTTTCTCTCTCTCTCTCTCTCTCTTTCTCTCTCTCTCTCTCAAAATACATAAACTTCAAAAATTAATAAAAAAAATTGGGACGCCTGGGTGGTTCAGTCGGTTTGGCCTCCGACTTCGGCTCAGGTCATGATTTTGCAGTCCGTGAGTTCAAGCCCCACGTCAGGCTCCGTGCTGACGGCTCAGAGCCTGGAGCCTGCTGCTGTTTCTGTGTTTCCCTCTCTCTCTGCCCCTCCCCCATTCGCGCTCTGTCTCTCTCTGCCTTTCAAAAATGAATAAATGTTAATTTTTTTTTGTAAATTAGTAACAAAATAATAAATAAAAAAATAAAAATAAACGCGGCAGAGCCCGTTTTGCAGATGGAGCGGGATGTAGCCCAAGTCGTGTCCCGGGTAGACACGGAGGTGGTCTTGTTGAATCGGGGTCCTGGCCCGCAGCCTCCTCTCTGTCTTCCAGGGGCGCCCGCAGTGTGCATCCCCATGGGCTGGAGGACCCCTAGGGCATCCCCAGCTCTGGAATCCGCAGGTCCCAGAAGATGTCCGTGGCAGCCTTGCGTTCCCGTGCCTCATCCGTCGGGCCTCCTCATCCGTCTAGAACTGTTTTGGCGGTTCGGCACCTGGGCCCTGCGAGGCTGGGCAAGACACGCCAGGCCGGGGCAAGGGCCGCAGCAAAGTCCCGGAGGACTCTGTCTGTGCCTCTCTCAGAAGCTGGACCGCACCCCTACCACGCCCCGAAGAGTCTGTCTATTTGCCCCGGGTGAGACGGCCCTGCCCCCTTCCCTGCACCCCAGGCCCATAGCGTCCCCTCCACCCCAATCCAGCCCCACCACTCTGCCAGGGGGCTGACTGGCAGAGCCTGGAACAGGGGGCAGGAGGCACCGCCCACGACCCGGGGAGCCCGGTGCCGGTCTCCTCCCCCGGACTCCTCTGCGGGCTCCCTGCGCAGCGGGATGTCCCACGTCCCTTCTCCTCCTTGACCTTCTGTGTCATCGTCTGTCAGTGAGAAGGCACCCAGTCACGTCATCAGTGCTCACTGTTCCAGATGCCAGAGGGACCCCGTGAACGTGACAGGTTTGGCTTGCTCTCCAGGGGGCAGCTGACATATTAAACGAGTAAACACATAAAGGGGAAAATTTCACAGTAACACGACGCGATGGAGCAGGACTGGTTGGGGGGGCCTCTCGGGGGGAGGGGAGGTTTGAGCCAGAGGCAGCCTCGGGAGGGTCTGGGGAAGGACGTTGCAGGCGGGGAGGAGGGCGTGTGCAAAGGCCCTGAGATCCAGACAAACGCAGCAGGTGTGTGGAACAGAGGCCAGCGTCGGGATGGAGGGCGCGAGGGCAGCAGCGCAGGAGCTGAGGTCAGATCGGGCGAAGAGACCTAATGGATCCTGAGGGGCCGGGGTCGCCACGGGTGAGGGGGAGGCGGGTCTTCCCTCGCCCGGCAGTGGGGAGGCTTGGGCGGGGCGAGCTCTCAAATCTTCAAAGGACCTCCGCAGCGGAAGGATTCCTAGGGAGGCGCAGACAGGACGGGGCGGGCGTCCTGGGACCTCCCAGCTGAGGCTGTGTGTCCCGTGAGCATGTGAGTATAATTCACACGCACAGCCTCTACCCAGCCGCCGACAGCTCCCACTCGCCAGCCTCTCTGTCCGGCCCCGCGGGGCCAGCGCCGGGACCTCCCAGGTGTCCTGAGGACAGTCACGACGGCAGGCCCGCAGAGCGTCCCCGGCATCCCCTGCCCCGGTGTGCCAGGACCGGCTGGAATCAGGACTCCTGAGATGCCACCTGTTCCCGGGGGTGCCTTCTCCTGCCACCTCCCTGCCCACCCCCTCCACGCTCTGCACCACACAGACCGGCCCTCTGATCTCGCCTCTTACCTCCCTGGCCCGCCACGGGGCCAGCCAAGGGGAGGGGCCGTTGGGACACTGGAGGCGGAAGGAGGGGAGAAGCTGGGCACTTCGCTCCCGCTCTGGCCGCTGCACCTGCTCTCTGTGGCTCCTGTCAGGTGGCCCTGGCTCCTGCGCGTTGACAATGCCCCCTCCCCCCTGCGCTGCCCAGCCCCGGGAGGAGATCCTTGGAGTGACTTCCCTGGCAAACGGTCCACTTTCCCAATGGGACGCTGGTGGGTTCCCCGGACACCTGGTTCCTGAGGACCTGCCACCCAGGCCTCAGATCATTCAGAGAGCACCTGGTCGGCCTTTGCCAAGGGGAAGGCCGCCTGCCCCACCCGGGGTGTGTTCGTTCGTCAAGGCCCAGGGCAGTGTTCTCCCCCACGGTGGGCCCGGCTGGGAACCACAAGTCCATCCCACAGGCTGCAAGACTCCCCGAGGTCCAGACGCCTAATTTAGAGGAAAAAGCAAAGGACCTGACGTCCTAGGCTCTTATAGGATGTGCCTCAGTTTCCCCACTTGATCTTCCAGGCGCTTTGCTGAAATTCCAAGAATCTGATTCGTCAGCAATAGTAAGGCCTATTGTTGTTGATTGAGCACCTAATGTATTCCCCACTTGGGGAAGAGCTTAATCCTTACAACCTCCTCAGGAGGCAGGTGCGGCCATCATGCCCCTTGCACAGATGAGGCCACCAAGGCACAGAGATTAGGGTCACCTGCCCAGGGGGGCGTCGCGGACAGAGGGCACAGCAGGAATTTGACCTAATGCCTACCCGCCCCTCAGTCTGTCCCCCTAACCCCTCTTCCTACATGGCCTCTCGGTGATAAACGAAATCCAAACAAATGATTATGGACATATACACAAGGAAGATTTATATTGAGGTCCTACTAGATGCCGAGCTGGGGCTGGATACTGAGCGATGAACACAGCACACAAAACTTTCTGCTTCCACTAAATTTATATCCTAGCTGGGGGAGCCAGATGATACATAAATAATAGAGCAGTCGGTGAAAAGTGCTATGGAGCGAAATAAAGCGGACAATGGGAGGCCCTGGGGGGAGGGTAGCAGCTTAAAAGAGGGCGGTCGGAGGGGCGCCTGGTTAAAGAGTTGACTCTTGCTTTCGTGAGTTCTAAGCCCCGCACGGGGCTCTGCGATGACAGTGCAGAGCCTGCTTGGGATTCTCTGTCTCCCTCTCTCTCTGCCCCTGCCCTGCTCTCTCTTTCTCTCTCTCTCTCTCTCTCAAAATAAATAAACTTTAAAAAGTTTTTTTTAAAATAAAAAATAAGAGAGAGAGTAGACTTCCCATTCGTTTCGTCAAGTCTTTGAGGGAGGCTGCGTTTTCTTAGAACTAGAGAATTGAGTGCTGGGATTCAGTGGGCCTCAGGAAGATTTGGCTCAGTGCCCCATGCGCATTGACAGTTGGGCTGGAATTATAGGCTGGTGGACAGAGTTTGCGTGTGGGTTTCTGGGGTAAGTGAACTCCTTATGCCAGCCTCTCCCCACCTCACACCCCACACATACCATCCTCCAGGTGGAGCCTCCGGTGCCCAAATTGGGTCTCCATACAGGGTGGGAGAAACCCCTAACCTGTTGCCTCCCGCCTCCTCCTGGCAAGCTTAGACTATGATACCCAACATGGTCCAAGTGATCAGTCATGATGACTGATGGTCACACCCCAGATGTGGTGGCCTTGGGAATAGCTCCAGGGTCCCCTTCGATCCCTAGGACATCGCTCATTATTAAGGATGGTTATCATCTGGCACATGCTTAACATTGGATGGATGGATGGATGGATGGATGGATGGATAAGAAGGAAGGAGAGAGGGAGGGGAAGGATGGGAGAAGGAAGGAAGGAAGGGAGGGAGGGGGGAATGATGGATGGATAAACGGGTAAGTGGATGGGGGATGGATAGATGGCTGGATGGATGGATGGATGGTTGGATGGTTGGATGGATAGATGGATGGATGGATGGATAAGAAGGAAGATGAGAGGGAGGGGCAAGAGAAGGGAGGGAGGGAGGGAGGAAGGAAGGGAGGGAGGAAGGAAAGTTGGGTGGATAAATGGATGAGTGGATGGGGGCTGGATGGATGGATGAAATCTTCTGGAGTTGAACAAACTCAGATTCAAATCCTTATCTCTCCACTAACTTACCTGTCCAATTTGTTCAAGTTACTTCTGGTCTCTGAGCCTCAGTTTCCTGAACTATAAAATGGGGGTGAGGATGAGTAGCTTGCTGTGAGTTCTAAAAAAAAGGTGCATGTTGAAGGGACCAGTCCCATGTTCATCGCCCCCTTCTCAGGATATCCTGGCCAAGGCTCACCTGGCACATAGTAGGTCCTCAGGAAGCCTCAGAGTGGGGGGCCTCAATTTCAGGCCCCAGATCACCCAGCTCGCTTTAGGGCTTTTGAAGCCCTTTTCTCTGTGGAATCAGAGGAAAACGTTGATGTCGATTCCTGCAGGGGTGAGTGGAGCCAGGCTGGGGCACGGCCCCTGCTCCCTGAGGGCCCAGGCAGGCACTCACCCCAAGACCCATCCACAGGCCGGGAGGGTCCCCTAGCTCAGCGTGCCTCCCCCCGCCGACCTCCCTGCAGGTGGACCTGAGAAGGAAGCAGAAACAGCCCTTTCCCTCCGTCCTCCACCCTCCGCCCCAGGAATCGGAGAAGGGGGGTCTGCGAGGAGCAGAAACAGGTGTACCCGCTGTGCCTCTCATGGGGCTCGGACCCCACGTTCCCAGCTGCTCCAGCAACCCGTGAAAGGGGATGTTTGGGAACCTGGGAAATTTTCCAAGTGGCCTTCAAACCCACACCGCTCGTGTAAAACTCAGGGAATAGTGCTGGAGCCAGGCAGGAGCTGTGTTGGCTTCGACTGGTTAGTCCGCCTCCCTGGCTGAAATGGATCGAGGCGGCGCAACCCCCACCTCGCAGGGCAAAGAGGGCGCTCCCGAAAGATAACGCCAACTGTATGGCTTCAAGGAGATTGCGGCCATGAAGAGAGGTCTACTGTCACCGGGGCCACGGGCCCCTCGGCAGCCGCAAGGTGGTCTGGGGAGGGATGTCACCCGGAGAGGAGCACTGCCTGGCCAAGACCCTGCGGTGGTGGGAGTGGGCACGGCCGAGGTCGCGTGAGTGAGGCTGATGGATGGAAATTGTCGTTCTCAGGTCTTCACCTGCTCTTTACCGGCTTGTCAGGGGCTCCGCGAGGGACCCCCGCCACACACAGTCCAGGCTGAAGCTGCCCGTTCCAAACTCCCCAGAAGTTGCTCCCTCGATGGTCCCCGCACCTCCCACCCGATCCTTCCTTCCGGAAGAAAAGCAGCAGAGGATTTTCTTCTCCCCGCACATGCCTCCTCTAACAGGGGCCCCAGGAAAGGGCTCTCAGAATAATTGAATAATCCCCGAAGAGTACGAACAGCAGTCGAGGAGGCGTGTGGAGGAGGAACCCAAGGTGAAATTTATTTCTGTCAACTGGTGGTCTATTTCCCTGATACTATTTCCTTGTATACAGATAAGGACTTATCTTAAATGACCATGTCTTTTTCAATTTGTACTTAACAGTCAATCCCATTTTCCTTATATGATACTATCGCAGCTGGATGAAAAATGCATTCAATAATCCCTAAGGATCTTCATATATCAATATCAAATGGTCTGAAATTGACCTGTTATAAAATCCAGTCCTTCAAGCTAGCAAGAGACTAAATCAAAAAGAAGCAAATTTTAGCGCTCGTGGTGTTTTGTGTAAGCTGAACGTTCCAGCCCTGGAGCTCAGGTTTCCCGGGGCCTTAATGAGAACATCCATTAAGAAAACGAAAAATTACCCAAAAGATGTATGTGGATTATTGATACATCTGCCTAATGAATGGGGCTTCTCACACAGGTGGACCAGGCAGGAATACCAAGGACCAGAGCGGGGTTAACAAGTTCCACCCCAAAGTTCTTGGGAACCTGAGGCTTGTGCTCCGAGCTGCAAAATGTCACAGACTCACTCCCGGGGCTCAGGAGAGAAAGGTCAGACGCACACCTCACCTGAACTGTCTGGTCACGTGCGTTGATCCCTTCTGCGCGGTACAGAGGTGATAGGCATTCTTCCAAAGTTCCTCAGATGGCTAAGTAAGGTAAGAGGAGCCGGGCCACTGTTCACAGCTCTTCATCTGCTCTTAGCACATCATCAGAAGCTCTACCCGGCAGGGCAGTTTTCTTCCTGGATCCTACACTCTCCCAGATTCGCCTCGTTAATCGTTACGACGAAAGGAAGCTCTATATCCTACCTTACTGAATCCTTAGAATAACCTCTGACATTAGACACGAAGAAACTGAAACTCAGGGCAGTAAAGGGACGTGCCCAGGGCCATCTACCTAGTGACAGAGCTGGGGTCCAAGCCCAGACTCTCTTAACCCAGAGACTATGCGCTTAGGAACGGCGCATTTCAATTAAGTAAATGCTTAATGAATATTTGCCAGTTAGAGGAGGGGGAGGGGAGAGGAAGAGGAGGAAGATGGTGATACAGGTGATGCCACAGTCTGGGCTCATTGGGGTCTGAGAGAAGAAAGTGAGGTCCCCCTGCCTGGGGCGATCAGGACAGGCTTCCTGGGAGAGGTGGGTTAATTGGTGCCCAAAAGGGAGTAGATGCTGGAATTGGTTCTTTTGGACACCCTTATGCTATGCCCTTGCAACCGTTTAGACGACATGTGGGATCCGTGGGGAACCAGGATGGGGAAGACACAGGTCCTGTCCTCGAGGCACCCAAGTCAGAAATCGGGTCACCGCAGAGGGGAAAGAATGACAGCCTCCAACTCCAAGGTGGGCTGTCCCTTCTACAGAAAGATAGGGGTAGCGGGAGAAACAGACGGGCCGACTCTGAATTCCAGTGAGACCACCCAGAGCTGGTGAGCTTAGGCAACTGACTTCACTTCTCCAAGCCTCACATGCTGGTATATGGAAAATGGGCCGACCAAACCAACCTTTGCTGGTTATGAACACGAAAATCACGTAGGAGAAATTCCCGGCATGTAGTAGGTGCTCACAAAACACTGGCTCCTTTTCTGTCCTGTACGGAACATCAGCTCTGTGAGGACAGAGGTGGCGTCTGTCCCGTCCACTGCGGGGTCCCCAGCGCCGGACACAATCAGTGCTCGGTGATTATTTGTCTAACGGATGAACAGATGGTCGGATTGACGGATACAGAGTGACCCGAGCTCCGGACATCACACGAGGGGCTACATGTCCTGTAGCCCTGGTGTCCTCCCAGGGGGTAACATCACCTACACTTTGAGCCAGGGCGTCAAACCCCAGGAATCATCTGCTTCCCAGCCCCCGATCCTCTCCCGGCTCCTTCCAGCTGTTATACGACAAAGGGGCCAGGATGCCACCCATCTCCATGCGCATCTTCAAAGGGTGAGTGTATGTGTGCTTGGATCCTGCCAACATTAAATCTGAGACGTTAAAAGAACAGCCAGGTAGTGCACCTAAACATATCCCTAGCCAAGGCTTGCGGTTCGAGGAGCCGAATTTCTGTCCCTGGTGACACAGTGGGGACAGTGGGGGCAGTCAGGGCTGTCTCCAGACCTTTATTCAACAAATCTTTTCTGAGCATGTAAGAAGCTCACAACTAGGGGCACCTGGGTGGCTCAGTCGGTTGAGCGGCCGACTTCGGCTCAGGTCACGGTCCGTGAGTTCAAGCCCCGAGTCGGGCGCTGTGCTGACAGCTCGGAGCCTGGAGCCTGCTTGGGATTCTGTGTTTTCCTCTCTCTCTGCCCCTCCCCCACTTGCACTCTGTCTCTCTTTGTCTCTGAAAAATGAATAAACGTTAAAAAAGAATTAAAAAAAAAAAAAAGAATGGTCTGTGAGGAGGCGCCTGGGTGGCTCAGTCAGTTGAGCGGCCGACTTCAGCTCAGGTCGTGATCTCAACGGTTCATGGGTTCGAGCTCCGCATGGGGCTCTGTGCTGACAGCTCAGAGCCTGGAGCCTGCCTCAGATTCTGTGTCTCCCTGTCTCTCGGCACCTCCCCAGCTCACACTCTGTCTCTGTCTCTCTCAAAAAAAATTTTTTTGAAGTTAAAATTTTTTTAATTAAAAAAAATAAAAAAGAATGATCTGTGAGCTCTTTTAACCTCTCACTATAACATCCTTTAAAAGCTTCCCACCAGACTCACAATCCAATCCAAGCTCTGCTGTAGCCTGTGTGTGGTCAAGCCCCTGACCATCACATGCTCTCTGCCCTTCACCCTCTCCACTCCTGCCACACTGACCTTCTGCCTATGCCTTGAACACTCTGAACACTCCTAGCCCTTGCCTGCCCCAGGACCTTTGTGCATGCTTTTCTCTCCACTTGGAATGATCTTCCTCTGCTATTCATGTAACCAGCTTTCGCTCATCTTTGATTCTCAAACCAAAAGACCTATCCTCGGAGAGATCTTCCCTGAGCAGCCCTCAAGTATAAAGTAGGTGCCCCTTCATTCTCCACATAACCCCCTCGCTTATCCCCTTGAGGACACTTACAACTCATGGCTATTTTATTCCTCCACCTCCTGGCTTGTGGACTCCATCAGCCCTGATGGACTATGAATTCCACGGGGACACAGACTGACCACGTGGGACTCAGTCACCGCTGCATCCCCAGTGCCTGTCATGTAGTAGGTAGTTGATAAAACTTGTTGAATGAATAAACGAACGAACGAATGAATGAACCGATGTCTTCCAAATGTGAAACACTGATATCAGGCAGAAGAATCAGACAGTGGGTATGCTTCGTGTGGCTCTGAGAGACAGAGCCAGAAAAAATGAGACAGGCAGACACAGGAGTGTTACAAGAGTGACCTGTCCTGTGAAAGAGGGAGTCTGAGATGACTTTGCGAGAGACACAGCCCTGCTGGGCCCGGACCCATGGCCAGGAGTGCGCCGAGCCAAGAAAACGGTGGGCATGGGATCTTTCCTCCTCCCCGCATGTTTTTCAGATTGGCCTGGGAAACAGCTGCATAGGTATCTCTGGGAAGACGCGAACAGGTATTAAAAATCCAGATCCCCGGGCCACCCTCCCCAGCCTGCTGAATCAGGATCTCCAGGGCTGGGGCCTGGGGGTCTGCATTCTCACCAGCTATTATAGGGTCTGCGCACATCAGAGCTAGAGGAATGCTCCATCCTCAAAGCCAGCCAGAAATTCGGAGCCGGACGGAGCCAGTGAGCAAGACGCTGACAACTGAGCTGGTGTTCCGGCATCCCACGCCCCGCCCGGGCCGCTCTCGTTTCCCTCGAGCATTGGTACGTCCCGGGACAGCCCTTCCCCTCCAGGTCAGTGACTCCCTTCTTCCTGAAAAGACCCCAACAATCCCTCCCTGTTGGGTGCTAACAGACTTGGGCTGGCCCTGAGCATGCACGCTGGGCCCTAGGAACTTGCTAGATCAGGGAGCGAGATCGGCAAACACGAGGCCTACGTCACTCATCCTGCTTGGTGGTGGGAGAGCTGTTCCCTCCTAAAGAGGAAAGAAAAAGATCCCTGATGATTGACTGTGTTTTTGCACCTTCCAGCCGTTTGTTGCCGTGTAATATAGACATTTGCCTGTCGACAAAAATGCCGTCAGTTTTACAAACACACTTATTCCACTGGCTTCGTTGGGGGGAGTGTTTTGACTGGCTGCACTTGGGGAGTGTCTGTCCTGACCAGCTGCGGTACAGACTCAGGCCTGCCCCAACTTTTCTCCTCCCAGCAGACTCCCGTCCCTTCCGACCAGCAGAATCCAACCAGCGTAGGCGCCAGGCCCGGGAGAAGCAGGGGGCGGGGGAGAAAGAGTCCAGGCCTGGAATCAGACCAAACGGTCCCCCAAGCCTTGGGCAAGTCACTTTGCTTCTCTGTGCCTCAGTTTCCTCCTTTGCAAGATGGGGGTTGTTCTCAAACCTTCATTGTGATGATCGAATGTTGGAGGAGGCTCAAACGGCCCTAAGAAAAGACCCAGAGGAACTGAGGCTCCTGACCAAACTAGCCGTGAGCAGGCCACCTTGGGATCAGATCTTCCGGTCTTGCTCGAGACGTCGGATGACCGCAGCCCCAGATATCTGACTGCAACACTAACAGGATCCTCAGCCAGAACCACCCAACCCAGCTGCTTCCAAATTCCTGATCCACGGAAACAATGAAAGACAAAAAATGGTCACTGTGGCTTCAAGCTACTAAATTCTTGGGGTGACTTGTTACACAGCAATAGATAGCCGTTACATGCAGTCACTGGCATATGTACAAATACCCGTAAGGATAAGTAATTGTTAATATGTAGTGTTCCCTGTGCACCGGGTCATCTGCTCGGTGATTTACGCACACATCTCCCTCTGTGCTCACCCCACAGCCATGAGGTAGATACCAGTAGGAGGCTCGCTTGACAGACGAGGCTCAGAGAGGTGGATCCACTTGCCCAAGGCCACACAACCTGAGAGTGGCAGAGTCAGGATCTGAACCCAGGCCTGTCTGACTCCAGAACCGAATTCGTATCGGCTACACCACATGCATTCCAGAGAACAGGAATGATGGCTATTATCCCCGGTACTGTCTGTCGAAGGGGTGTTTTTACCAGCAAGAGGACTGAGAAGGAGCAGTTGGTCTCCAAGCACCCCCCACACTCCATGGCAAATGGGACAAAGCCCAGACTCCCCTGACCTCAGGACGTGAAGTCGGGTGGTTCCGAGGACCGTCCAGAGGAGGCGTGGGGATTCCCGGGATGGCCCAGTAGGGACAGCCCAGTCTGCCGTCTGCACTGCCTGCCCTCCAGGGCTGCAGGGGTTAAAGAGAACCGCTGGGCTGCAAGAAAATCTCTCCAACGGTGTTAGAGCAGGGGAAAAAAGGCAAAATGATTGTAAATTCCGCCAGGGGAATTCTGCCATGAATCCGGCTCACCTTTCGCGGACCCCCCCCCCCACCGCCCCCCGCCCCGCCTGGGAGGATAACTGACCTTTGGAGGGAAATAATGAAAAGAAGAAATTCCTTGGAGAAAATAATGTGTCCGGGCCTCAGTAATGAGATCGGCTCCTTTTATGTTGCCATGGCGACGGCAGTCATTTTATAATACAAAATACATGAATGGGTGCGGGTGGGCACAGCCTCATCAACCGAGGGGGGCCACGGGGGGGGGGGGGGGGGGGGGGGGGGTTAGCCTCTTGCAGGCTGCGGTCTGGGGGTCGGGCCAACAGGCCGGGGTCAGGGCCTGCGGTGCCTCATTCCGCTGGAGAAGCAGGCCCGGCTCCAAGGGGGCTACTCAGGCTGGGGAATCAGGACTCAGAGAGGGGCTAGGGGCCGAAAGGGCAGCATCAGCCTCCAGGGGGGCTGGCGCAGGGCGGGGGGGGGGGGCGAGGGGTGTGAGGATCCGGCATATTGATAATATTGACGATTAACCCCACTGTTTCTGTGGGTGTGTGTCACCTAGGACAGGGCCTTCCCATCCCTGCCCTGTGACCGAGGGCACAGTAGCTCCATTTTACAGACTGAGAAACTGAGTCTCAGTGAAGGGAAGCAACACGTCGGCGGGGTCACAGTAGGGATTCCAGCCCAGGTATGGCTAGGGCCACAGTTTGGGGTCAAGACTGTGGACTCTGGGTGTGCCAACGAGGAAGGGGCCACAAGGGAACTTTCCAGAGCGTTGGGAGCCGGCTATGTTTTGTGTTGGGCGATGTGCGCTTGTAACAATGCACCGACCTCCTTTGTGCATTGGATAGTTTGCAAGTGAAACCTTAATTTTTTTTTTAATTTTTTTCATGGTCATTTATTTATTTTGAGAGAGAGAGAGAGAGCAGGTCAGCGAGGGAGGGGCAGAAAGAGAGGGAGAGAGGGAATCCCAAGCAGGCTCTGTGTTCGATCCCACGAACCGTGAGATCGCGACCTGAGCCAAAATCGAGAGTCAGACGCTCCAGCGACTGAGCCACCCAGGCGCCCTTGAACCTTAAGTTTTAAAATGTGTTTGCGTGTGGGCATGTGTGCGAGTCTAACGCGACACGACAGTGAAGCATGAGGCCTCTGGGGCCAGCAGACCCAGCCCAAGCCCCAGCACATGTGTCTGCATGGCAGGTGGCCGCCTCCTCTGGGTCCCCCTGTCCTTGCCTGGAAGACAGCACCGTAACGTCCGCCCCACCAGGGTGGTCGGAGGGTGCCATGCACGGGATGGACTGAGCTCTCGGCCGGGGGTAGGAAAAGCTCAAACGTGCTGCTAGGAGCCGTCCCTCTGTCTGGATGTGCTTTCAGTATTGTGATGATGACCCCCAAGCAAGCGGGCTCTGAAGCCTTCTGGAGAAAGAATGGCGGGGAAGTGAGGAGACAGGGAAGAGAGGGGAGAGTCTTGTGAGAAGGGAAGAGGAAGCAGGAGCAAATCAACCAGGCACCTGGGAGTCTGGGACAACCAGTCCCTCTCGGGCTGTGTGGCCTTGGGAAAAGCACTGTCCCTCTCTGTGCTCTGACTTCCTCGGCTGTGAAAAGATTACCTGGGAGGCCCTGGGAGCACACAGTAGGTGTGCAGGCTGCTGGAGGAGGGATGGAGGGAGTGGGGGGGGCAGCCAAGGAAGTGGGACCATCCCTCCTCAGATTGTAAATTTCGTCCCCCACCCTGGCCATGGCTGACACCCCCTGTCTGTCCCTTGCCCTTGAAAGCCGGCTCAGAGCTCTGCCACCATCCATGAGAACCAGAGGTCAATTCCCGCAGGGACCCTTGGAGGGAAACACAGTGAGAGCCCTCAAAATAACAGCCCCAGTCAGCTTTTTATAGATCTGAGCATGAGCTAGCAGCACAGGGACGGGTTACAGAGATTTTTGCCTGGGAAGAGAATTTAGGAAAGGCAAGTGCCTTCCAGAAGGAAGACCTGGGAAAATGACATCACAGGCCGCCCAGCGGGCTGGCCTGCAGCAAGAGCCAAGCCGTGGGGCCGGGCTGCCCTATGCTCTGACCTGGCCACTCGCCTGCCGAAGCTGGGCCTCAGGTGTGTCCCTTTGTGCCTCTGGAAAAACGGGCTTCACGTCCAAGGCCACTGACACCAACGAACAGCATCCTCGGCCAGCTCTGTCGAGCACCACACATCTGTTATTTTAAGCCCCATGAAACGTGGGCTTTCTCATTTTACAGATGAGAAAACTGAGACCCAGGGAGATCACGCAATGTGCCCAGCGTCATCCGGCGGGGAAGAGGCCTGCCGGGGATGTGAGCTCACCTCTGCCTCCCTCGGGAGCCGGTCCTCCGGATTCCGGGATATTCTGCCTCCCCCTTGTGCGTCCTTGGAAGGAAAGGACCAGCCACACGCGTGGCATACGGTCACGTCTGTCCCCGGCACGGTAGTGTTCCCTATGTCCTCGCCTTGATCCCAAGCCTCTGAAACCCCAAAACTGGATCCGGAGGCTGTGGGGAAACAGAGCAAGGCTTTGCTCCGGGTCTGGGGAGAGGCAAATGTTAGGTCAAGAGCATGGCAGGGTGGGGGTGGGGGTGGGGGGACAGAGGGCAGTGCGATGCTTCTTGGAGAAATCCCGCCTTGCTGGTCGGTAATCCCTGAGAAAAATGTCTTGGGGCAAAAAGGAAATGTAAGAACATTCTCGGCCCTTCGCAAGAAAACAGAGCAGTCTTTTCATTCCGGTGTTCCTTTGTATGTTACGCCCAAGGAGCCGGTTAAGTCGAATACGAAGTTAGCTGGCCAGGATTGGCGGGAGCTGGTTTCCGAGCCCAGCTTTGCCACAGGCTCGAGCGGGATCGGGGGCCCGTTTTCCCGCCTGCACGGGGAGCGCTGTGGCCTCTTCTCGGTCCCCAGCACCCAAGTCCCCGTGAGACCCTCGGGAAGACAGGCCAGCCATGCCGTCCCCTTGCACCGATGCGGAAACCGGGCTCAGAGACGGCAGAGGGCCGGCCGCTTGTCCCCCACTGGCGTCCAGCTGGACTCAAGCCCCGGGGCTCCTACCGGCCTGTTTCTCCTGCCCGATAAGAGCCCGCGACCTTGAGGGGCCACGGGTCCCTCCCGAGCGTCTGGCAGCCCCCTCAGCCTGTGGATCTCTGAGACATCCTCGGGCGCTGAGCACATCTGGCCGGCTGGCGGGAGCCACGGCGAACATCTGGGGGAGGGAGGGGCGGAAGGAGGCCGAAGCTCCTGGGGTCCGAGGGACAAGGTCCTGGCCCCGCTCCAGAGAGCCAGGTGAGCGCCGTCGTTTCAGGTCTTCAGAGCGCGTGTGAGTCGGTGCGCGTTGTGCGCATTTGCGTGGACACACGCACACGTGCGTGCACGCGTTTGCGCGACCAGCGGCGAGTCCGCCGGGCTTGTGGGTGCGTGGGCAGTACCCCCGTGTGTCTACGGGGGCCACGCGCGTGCATGTGTCGCGTCTATGCGTGCGTGGACGCGCGCGTCGGCGCGCCATGTGCGTGCGGGTGCGGGTGCCTCGGCGCGCGTCGGGGTGCGCCTCTTCTTGGCTGTGTGACCTCAGGCCAGTGGCTGCACTTCTCTGAGCCTCCGTGTCTTCGTCCGTGATGCCGGTCAGCTGACTCTAACGCCAGCCTCGTCCCCGTGACGCTTCGCCGAGACGACGCAGGAAGACCGATGAGCACGGACCCACGGCAAAGGCTGCATAACCGGCCACCCTTGCTCCTCCCGTTCTCCTGCTCTCTGTGCCTCTGGGGGCTGCGAAGATCCGGCCATCAGGGGGCCGGCCCGGTGGCTCGCGGGCCCGCCCACGGCCCCCAGTAAACCCAGGAATTGCCCACCGCAGGAATGCGTATTTCTATCATGTCACCGACAGCACCAGCCCCTCAGGGCTGTTTCCCTTTGGCCCGCGGCCAGAGTCGAGAGTTTTATGAAAATTCCCAAGACCTTTTGCCGTCTCGACTTGAGAAGTCGGGGCTGCTGGGGCTGGGGAGATAATGAGAGACTACCGAAGGCAGGAAGCAAGCCGCGTTCCTGGTCCCAACGAGGGGCGGCTGGCGGGAAGCTCAGAAGGGCTGGGACATTCTTCTCCGAGTTAAAAATATGCAGCACGTCAGCTGCAGCCAAGCCCTGTGTGACCCGAACCTGTAACGGAAAGCAGGAAGGTGCAGGCGGTTTCAGGCTGGGGAACAGAGGAGGTTGGTGGGTCCCCAAACCGAAGGCCCCCAGCTGGCCTGTGTCCACCGCATCATCACCCTGGGCAGCAGCATCCCGTCTGCGGGGTCCAAGTACCCTCAGCCACAGTCTCTGCAGCACAGCACTAGGCTCTGGGGTTTAAATCCCAGCTCCGCTTCTCACTTGCTGTGTGTCCTCTAGAGAGTTGCTTTACCTCTCTGAGCATCCGTTTGTTGTTGGCTCCACACCCAACGTGGAGCTTGAACTCACAGGCCTGAGAATAGGAGTTGCACACACGGCCGGCGGAGCCCGCCAGGCACCCCTGAACCCCAGCCGGAAATGAGAACAAGAAGACATGTCTGGAAAAGATGTCTCGGAGGGTAAAGAGAGATGATATCTGTGACGCTCAGCCTGCTCTGGTTCCAGAGTCAGGCCGAGCCCAACCCTGGGAGAGCTTTGCTCTGCTGACACCCGCAGGTGTTTGAGGGAGAGAGAGGGTGGCCCTGGGCCTGGGATTCAGGAGGCCTGAACTGTGCTTGCTGTGTGGCCTTGGGCAAATCACTGAACTTCTCTGTGCCTTCCCATGAAATACGATGGTTGAACTAGATCCGCGAGTCCCTAAACGAGTGTGAGTTTTAAACATCCCAGTGGCCAAGAGATGTTGAAATAGATACAGAGATACAGAGATACAGAGATAGTGATAGAGATATATAGCTGCAAATGCTGAGGCTAAGATGTTTTTTTAAGTGAGTCGATGTGAAGTTGGTTTGAAGAATGACCTTGGGTAAAATACGGGGCGAGAGCCATTGAGGTGGCCCAGGAAGGACCAAGGTGGGTGACACGGTCCCTAGATATTCCACAGAGGAACTCCGTTGAAATCCTGGCCCCTCCCTTTCCCGGCTTCAAAATCCGGAGCCCATCGTGGCATCTCGGAGCCTCAGTTTGCCCCTCGGGGAAATGGGAAGGATAAAAAGTGCCCCTCCCTCTCCCAGGCTGGTGGGGGTGGGGGAGGAAGCTTTCAGGAGAAGGAGGCTGGGAAAGCTTCGGACGTGACTCTGGCCTCTGGCAGACGTGACTCTGGCAGATGTCCCGTGGCACGATCAAGTCACACGATTTCTGCACAACTCAAGTCAAAGGCACTTTACACTGACTCTACGGGTCCTACTTCCAGCGGGTGTTTACTGAGCACTTACTTGACTGTCAGAGCCAGCGAGACAGAGAGGCAAGGCCCCGCGTCGTCACGGATGTTCTTCCTCGTCCCCAAGTGACAGCCGGGAGGGCTCGGGGAAGAGACAGAGCCCCAGGACGACGCAGAGCCAGGACGTGAACCCGGGTCCGTCTGACTCCAGCACTCAGGCTCTCCCGTATCACGCGTAGCGGGGGCACCGTGGAGGAGATCGGGCCACGGCGACTGTGGTCCTCGGTGTGCCCTCTGTCATCCCTGCTAGGATGGCCCCCACGGCCTGCGGGCTGATGGCTCGCCCCCCCTGCCCCCGCCCGTGCAAGGGCATCACCGAGGGATGAAGGGAGTCCACCCGGGCTGAAGGTGGTTAGAAACGCTGGGGGCCCTCCGCCTCCTTCCAAAGGGACCTAACCGCACACGGGTCCAGCACCGTGTTCTCAGGCTTGGGGGCCTGTAGTGGTACCAGGTCCCTGCTCGTGAGAAAACAGAGGGCTGAGGGTGAGATGCGGGGCCAGCGTGGTTCTCTCTCCGTCGCCCTGCTCCTCCTGGCCCTGTGGTCCCGCCTCTCACAGAGCCCTTCCCGGAAACAGCAAAGGCAGGTGGCCCATCACCGAAACTAGCCTTTCCACCGGACTGAGGCTGTCCCTCGGCTTCTCCAGCCAGGAAACCCCTGGGCCGTGCCCTCACCCCAGCCCTAGGAGCTCCCGCGTGGGGACACTGAGGCAGGCTGAGGGTCAGTCGCCTCCTGGCCACTTCTGCTGAGCCCAAATGCTGGTGGGAACGCTGGAGGGACAGTGCGTGTGCCCCAGCGGGCGCCAGGCGTGGGTGAGCACGCGCGTGAGAGCCACACGCCTTTGTGCTGCAGCAGGCTCCACGCGTGTGGGTCACGTGTGGGTCCCCACCACGCACTTGTCACTCGGTGGGTGTAGAGGTCTTTGAACGATCCCTGAGAAGGTTCTATGCACACAGCCCCCGACGGCTGCCGTCACCCGTAGAGGAGAATCTGGATTCGGTCCCACAGCCACAGGATGCTGGACGGGCTCCCTCGTCACCTCCGCCTGCTCTGTCCTACCATCTCCCCACTCCTCATGACTTCTGCCCTTTGGGTTCCGTCTTCCGGAACATTCTGCCCCCTGAGATCTTCCCACGACCAGCTCCTCCTCATGATTTCAATATGGTCTTGTATGGGGGTGTGGGGTGCCTCCCTGATCCCGCCATCTTGGGACAACCCCCCCCCTTTCCCACCACAACTCCACTCATCTCCACCACAGCACCTCTCCAATCAGAATGATCTGGCTTCTGGGCTTTGCTGGGGGCTCACGGAAGCGCTTGCCTCCCGCATTAGACTAGACATTCAGGGGGCACCCGTCTGCCCTCGTCAGAGTTGGGAAGCGTTGTCTAGCATTACCAGCCCAAGGTACACTCATTGGACTGAACTGGACCGAGTGTGTGTGTGTGTGTGTGTGTGTGTGTGTCTGTCCAGGGTCTGTGTCCATCTCGACATGGATGTGTGTCCACATCGTGTGTGTCTGAGAAAGAGAATGTGTGTGTCGGGGAAAGATGGCCCGGAACTGCGTCCACGGGCTGGCGTCCAGAAGGGCCCTGTCTCCGTGTACGTTTCCTGGTTCTACCACTGCGTGCGGAACCCCCGGGGCCCCGAAGAGAGAGGGCGCCCGCCGCTGCTGGCCCCCAGGCACCCTGGCCTCGTATCGCCTTCCCTGCTCCATGCCGGGTGCGCCCCACTTGCCACCCCGATCTTCCAAGAGAGAACCCGGACCCCCAGGGGACACCGTTCGCCCCAGACCCCGCAGGGAGAGCGGGGCTTGGCATCCACACCCGGGCCCATGCCAGAGCATGGCAGAGACCAAGGGACTCACAGAAGGCAGTGGGAGGGAGAGAATTCCTCGGGCCTCGGGCCCCAGCCCCCAGCCCCCAGCCCCGCATTTGGCAGCCCGTTCCTACGTGTGACAACAGCGTGAACACAGACTCGGGAGCAACAGCTGGTCCCTACCCCAATCCAGATGTAGGAGAGACAGCCTCTCCCAAAATACTCTGTCTGTGAAGTCAGAAACCCTACCAACATAAACAAAACGTGCTGCTCGGGGCTGGGAAGGAGCTGCTCACGCCTCCAACAGCGGTCCCCGGCCCCGCCTGCCAGCCGCTCTCTGCTCGAAGCCTCCGGGAAGCCCCCCACCCCTCCCCACCATCCAAAGGCAAAGGCACTCACCTTTGCTGGGCCTGTTACCGGGCTGGCTGTCACCAGAGGACAGGAGCCAGGGAAGGGGACAAGGCCGAGGCAGGGGCGGCGATAGGACAAGGGGTCTGGGGCGGTGACTCTATAAAGCTTCCCTGTCGGGGCCCCCCTTTCCTTGCCAGCCCCCATCTCTGCCTTTATCTCTGTGGAAGAAGATTCTAGATCCCTACTGGGTCCTGGTCTGCCCCCTCCCTCGTTCCTACTGCTCTGCCTAAGATTTGGTTTGAAGGAAGAAAGTTGCCACAAATAAAAGGTTGGGGCGGAGGGGGGGGGGGGAAAGGGGGGCGGCGGAAGAAAAAGAGAAAGGATGCTCAAAGCTCACGGACTTGACCTAACCCAAACCTTTGGACAGGACACTAAGGTGCAGAGAAGCCAGTCCCACCTCAGGCACAGGGCGAGGTGCCAAACGGCAGAGAAATAAACAGTGATGTTGGTTGTGGGGGGTGGGAACCGGTCTCAGGGAATAAGCGGGCCCATCGGTCACCATAGACACCCAGCCTCCCTCCAGGAATCAAGGAGGAGCCCCCTCGGGGCAGCAATGTCGAGACAGGGGCCGTGGGCTCTGCTCCCTCATCCAGAGAGGACTTCCTCAACACCCGAGCCCGTCCAGTTTTCCCCCGAGAGGCAAAAGCTTTGTCATAATTCAGACAGACGCAGAGCAGGCCCAGACGCTCTGGGGTCAAGCACCCCCTTGGGGAGGTTAAGGCAGCAGCCGTTGGCGGCAGGATTCAAACCCACACCGCCCAGCGGCGGAGGCTGGGTTTTCTACCCCACCCGACAGGGCAGGAAGAAGGTCCCCTGGCTGCAGCTGGACGGGAGAACCCGAGCTTGTGAGCTCAGGGTGCTTGCAAACACACACATCGCTGGGTTTCCACCCAAGGGGCCGGCCCGGGCAGGAGGCGGGAGCAGCTGCTGTGTCCAAAGAGCGTGGAAAGGGCCCAACGTCGGGCGGCTCCGAGTGGGGCACGGATCCAGCGTTGCCCCAGCAACCCCAGACAACAGCCTCATAAACAGGACAGGCCCAGGAGGAGGCAGGCCGGGAGGGGCCCCTCCTAGCCCAGGGATGGGGGGTGCCTAGCAGAACCCAACAGGTTTGAGGAGCCAAAAGCCAGTGTGACGCTGGGAGCGAGGAAGCCTGAGCGCAAATGGGCTCAAAGCCATTAGGCTCGGGGCAATTCAGTGGGAGGGGACGCTGGCCGGGGTCCAGCCCCTTGTCACAGACACCCAGAGCTGAGTGGGGCTTTAAAAGTCCCCTAGCCCACCCCCCTCCCTCCACTGATGCCTGAGCCTGTCAATGAGTTGTCTAGGATTTGCTTGCACACCTCCAGTGACGGGGAGCTCACTCCCCGTTTCAGGGGCAGGAAAAAAAATCTGTTTTATAGTCATATTGAGCTTAATCAGCCTGTACTATTCATCCACCCTTCAGACCACACAGAACCAAGGTTGAAAAACGCCCAGATCCCATTTCTAAAGGTTTTGTTATGCCTTTGTTGAAAAATAGAAATGTCATGAGAATTATCTGAGTGCTTTTATTGCCATATCCCTAGTTCCCAGCACAGTGCCTGGTACACAGTAGACACTCAATAGATATTTAGCAAATGATTGAATGAATGAATGAATGAATGAGTGAACGATTGATTGAGGCTCTAGTGACAATGCAGGGAAGCATTCTGCCCTGGGCATTGAAACCAAAGCTCTCAGACTGGACCGCTTTGGGAAAGAATATTTACCCCGGGAAGCCAACGGCAGTCAGAGAAGGGACGCCTGGGTGTTGAGCCCATGGCAAGACAATGACAAAAACACAAAAGCAAGAGACAAGGTCTTAGAAGTCAGAATGGTAGGAGCAGGAGGAGGCAAGGAAGGCCAAGAACATGGTCTGGGAGGCTGGGAGTGAGGTGGGTCTCATATTTATGCTCTGTGGGGCCATGGTAGCCATGACCCTGAGAGCCTCCCAGGAAGGGGGCAGATCGGGGATGACGGTATCCCTTGTGAATACACAGCAGTCCCTCATAGCGTCCTTTCAAGGGCAGGTATAAACCCAGTTTGCAGATGGGAACACCGAGGCTAGGAACTGGCAGAGGCCGAACTAGAACGTGGGTCTTCTCTTTCCATGGCCACGTTTCCTCCTCTGGAGGGCAGAGGAGGCTGGGAGAGGCTGGAGCTGCCCGGATCCTTAGGAAAGATTACTTGGGGCTGCTGGTCGGTAGGTTGAGGCCAGAATGTGAAGGGGAGGAGTCTGGGCTTGCTCCTGCCCAGATGGGACAGCACTGGGCGGGCTTGCAAAGAGCAGTGGAGAACATCAGTGCTTGAGGCTCGGTTATCTCTTCATTTCCTTGCTGTGGCCCCAGCCTCCCCGGGCCCCCATGTTCTCATCTGTGACACGGCAACAGTAAGAGTAGCTGCCCACGGGGCTGTTGTGGGTGTGACGGGACATACACAAGGCGAGGTCCCTTGCACACGGTAAGTGTTCGATGAAAAAATATTGGTTACTCTTGGTTTAAATGTTTAACGATTGGGGCGGGGGGAGAGGCAGAGAGAGGGAGACAGAGAATCCCAAGCAGGTTCCGTGCGGTCAGTGCAGAGCCCAACGTGGGGCTCGAACTCACAAACTGCGAGGTCATGACCTGAGCCAAAATCAAGGGTCGGGCGCTTAACCGACTGAGCCGCCCAGGCGGGCGCCCCATTTTGGTTACTCTTTTCAAATCTTGAAAAGAGACATCCAGGGGCACCTGGGTGGCTCAGTCGGTTGAGTGTCCGACTTCAGCTCAGGTCACGATCTCTCGGTCTGTGAGTTCGAGCCCCGCGTCGGGCTCTGGGCTGATGGCCCAGAGCCTGGAACCTGCTTCCGATTCTGTGTCTCCCTCTCTCTCTGCTCCTCCCCCGTTCATGGTCTGTCTCTCTCTGTCTCAAAAATAAATAAACGTTAAAAAAAAAATTAAAAAAAGAAAAAGAAAAAGAAAAGAGACATCTGCCCAGCTTCTCATTCCACAGCTGAGCCCCCCCACCAGGAACCTCATCTCTGACCCTCCACGGCCCTCCCTCTGCTGCAGGCCATGGGGTCTGGGCAGGGGAGGTGTTGGGGATACAGATGCTTGGGGCTGCACCCTCGAGTCTCCAGCCAGCTCCAGCAGGGCAAGGAGAACAAAGTCACTCTATTCGTAATCTCCATAGCTGTTCTTCAGTTCTCCTCTCAGAAACATTTTGCCAGCTCCCTGCCAATGGCCAGTCCCTCTGCCACTTCCTCAGTCTGAGGGGTGGAACTGATAAGTAATTTTTTTCATTTGTCCACACAGAACTGGGGCAAGATGTAATCTCCAAAAACACATGGCTTGCTCTCAAAATTTACCTGTCCGTCCATCCATCCATCCACCCACCCACCCAACCATCCTTCCATCCATCCATCCATCCATCCATCCATTCATCCATCCACTCACCCACCCAACCAACCATCCTTCCATCCATTCATCCATCCACTCACCCACCCAACCAGCCAGCCAGCCAACCATCTGTCTACCCATCCATCCACCCACCCATCCACCCACCCATCCACCCATCCATCCATCCATCCATCCATCCACTCACCCACCCACCCACCCACCCAACCATCCTTCCATTCATCCATCCAACCATCCATCTATCCATCCATTTATTCATCCATCCATCTATCCTTCTACACACCCACCCATCTATCTATCCATCAATCCACCTACCCACCCACCCATCCCTCCTTTCATTCAACCAACGTTCATTGAGTACCTCCTCTGTATGTTCTACTACTACCGGAAAATCCAGGGCTGAAAATAGACCAGACATTACCTTCATAGAGTTCACAATCTTGCAGATATCAATCAAATAATCAACTGAATCATTGTTTCTCACTTCTTTTTTTTTTATTTTTTTTTAATTTATTTTGAGAAAGAGAGAGAGAGAGCACAAGTAGGGGAGGGTCAGAGAGAAGTAGAGACAGAATCCCAAGCAGGCTCTGCAACATCAGGGCAGAGCCCGATGTGGGGCTTAAACTCACGAACCGTGAGATCATGACCTGAACAGAGATCGAGCGTCGGACGCTTCGCCGACTGCACCACTCAGGTGCCCCTCACCGTTTCTCACTTCGAACCGATTCCCCCCGGTGGGCCCAGAGAAACCCTTGGAAAACCCAAATCCCTGACCCCCATTAGGCTGGAAACAATGACCCCCTCTAGACTACGGAGAAAATACCCTCTCGATCATCACTGCCAGAGACGGAAGGTGTTATAGCCTTTGAGAAGTGATTGTACTACAGCCCTGAAAATGTAAAATCTACCTTAGGGCCTTGTGAATCCCCCTCCCGGGAGTCTCTCCCACAGAAATAAATGTGCGGCACTTAAGGCCATGTGCTCTGAGGACGTTTCCCGCGGCATCCTGCGTGATGGCAAAAAATCAGAGAGGCAAAAACCCACACGAATGCTCTCAGTCAGGAAATAGTGAGTGCGGGAGGGTGTGTCCACACCACAGAATATTACAGAGCCCTTGACAGGAGGGGAAAAGGCTATACCAGTCAGCTCAAGGGTTTGCAGGAGATGTTTTGAGTGGGAGAAGCAAAGCGGAGGAAAGTGCGTGCGACATGCTCCCTTTGCTGTGAAGGGAGCCTCAATCACAAACCTTCACCCACGTTTTTGTATGTGTCTGGTTATGATGATGTGAGCACCGGGACAGTTATGACAACCGTAAAGGAATTAGGACCAGGTCGTTAACTCGGGTCACCTGGTCGGGCAGGTGGTCTGAGGTGGAAGGAGGGGGTGGAGGAAGCCGAGGAAAGAGGAAAGGGGAGATAAAACCGTCAGCACCGAAGAAACACAAGGGCGACGTGACAGTTACACGGGTTTCTGAAATGACATACACGGGGAGGGTATCAGTGGATTTTAAAAGCTGGACAGAAAGGAAACTCATCTGATCACGCCTCTCCCCACCCCCCACCCCAGCCGGCCCCCCGTCCTGCCACACGTCCTGTCTCTGGTCTCCCAGGCTCCCACGGAGACATAGCATGGGTTCCCCCACCTCTGTAAACAGCACCTACTGTTTACCAGGCCAGCTGTGGGGCTTTTTGAGCTGATTCGTCAGCCTCATACGGCCCTGGGTTTACTCGTCTCTGTTCTGATCCATACTGTTCTTACCAAGTGCAATCACCTCCGTCCAAAGCGGCCTTTCCTTCTAGACGCTCAACTGCGTCTGACTGATTCCCGTTCTCGGAGAAGGAAACTGAGGTTCAGAGTGGCCCACATAGCTAGTGAGACAGGATTTGAGTGCAGGGCTCTGACCCTTAGGCCTGGACTCCTTCCCTTCCACAGAAAACTGCTCCTCGGAGAAGGAGGACAAGACGTGAGTCTGGTCCAGACAAAGCCATCTGAGGGTTAGACTCTCCCATCTCAGCTGGGGTCTTTGCTCAGACACATGTTCTGGAAACGCAGGGCCAGGAGTGGAAGCAGCCACCGCAGGCGTAGACGTGGTCAGGACCCCTCACGCCTCCCAGCGGGGAGAAGCCCTCGGCCCAGCCCCCCGCCTGTGGCCGTCACCACTGCTCACCTAATATTTACCTGCCTCATTGAACAGCCTCTTGCCGGTTCCCGACCTCCCTGCCTCCCGTTGCTGGAAAAGCACAAGCATCGTGACCTTCAGGGCAGGTACATAAATCAGCCGGGCCTGTGGCCGGAAAGCAGGGGCGGGTCCCTGCCAGGCTTTAATCAGATGCTCCTGTCGTCGCGCTCTACCCCCGCTGTTTACGCCAGAAGTTTCCCCGAGCGCCTGAGGACAGAGGTTGCCTGAACAAGGCCTTATCGTTCGGAGCCTCTGCCGAACAGGCAGACGGGGAGCTATGGGCCATCGTAGGGCGTGGCTGTCCACTAAGATCTCTGACTGGGTGAGTGCCAGCCCAGAGAGGGGGAGCGCCTCGCCTAAGGCCACACAGCAATCTAACCAAAGCGGCCAATACTCCCCAATAACACAGGAGAAGGCCACCTCGCATACAAAAATCCTCCTCCTCCCCCTCCTCCCCCCCCCTCCTCCCCGTCCTCCCCCTTCTCCCCCCTCCTCCCCCTCCTCCTTGTCATCTGGCAGCCATGGCCCATCCTGGAGGTCTTGCCAAGCCCCTGCCCGACACTAAGGGCTCCACATGAGCGCCCTCAGAATCTAACACCCTTGGGCCATCTTACCACTTCGGCCCCCTTCCCATACCTCCCCAACTTCGTCTTTGTCTTTTTTTTTTTTACTCATTTTTTCCCACCTGAGTCTCATCTAAAGCAATAACGTCCACGAAACCATCTCCGGGATGCGCGCATTAGGTGTGTGCCCAAAAGATACGAAAACAAACACACAAACAGGACACAGAAACGGTGCCCCCCTCCCCTCCCACTGAATGCAAAGTGCCCTTCGACGAGCGCCGTGAGCTTGCCCTTAACCTTCACGACGACCCTTCGTGGTGGGGAGACCACATGCCCATTTCAGCAATGAGGCAAATGGAGGTCCACAAGGGCTCTCAGAGTAGCCTGGGCCACCAGCCCGAGAGAGGCAGAGACACGGTTCAGACCAGGGCTTGTGTGACAGGCTGAGGCTGGGCTCAAAGCCCTTCCTTCTGCTGCTTCAAGAAGCCAAACGTGCCAGGACCCTCTCAACCCCGCTCGGCAATGGCAAATTGCTAGAGGTGAAAGGCGTCACCCAGTCATCGGGGTTCCCCATCTACAGATGCAGACACTGAGGCCCCGGGGGGCGAATCACCCAGCCACGGGCAGACCCCGAGCCGCCTCGACCCCTACCGCTGGCAGTCCCGAGGGGCCTTCCCGGCACTTCTCCAACTTGCATCCTGTCGTACACCTGTGTACCTTTTACTTCCCATGACATTTGTTTTGCTTCCTGAGATATTCGTCATTTTCTGAGATATGACAGGGGGAATGTCCGCTCAGTGAAGAAGCCAGGGAAAATGGATGAATCTTTCTACTGCACCGAGGCATAGAATCTTCTCAGGTGGGCCAAGGTCCAGGCCAGCCGGAGACAGGCGGAGGGAGCAGCGGCTGCAGAAAAAGAAGTTCCCTCACCACCCGCCCACCACCCCCTGCCCAAGAAACCCTGGAACAGCCACAGCACCTTCTTTGGAGTCCTGACCTCTGCACAAGGCCTTTCTCCTCCCGGAATGTTCTTCACCCCAAACTCGCCCACAGCCATTCAGCCTAAATGTCCCCGTCCCTGATGCTTCCCTGAGCAGCCTCTGCAGGTGAGACCCCTGTTTTTTCTCGTTCTCTGTTTATACCAGGGAACCATCCAGCAGAACTCGTAATCATGATTGCACCGGCGGGTTGACCCGATGAATGTCTCCCCCTGACTCCGCAGCTCCGTGAGGGTCAAAGGCCCGTCTTCCTGGCTCCCTGCTGCTTACCAGCTCCAGGTACAGAGTGGGTCCTGAAGAAATAGTTGTTAAATGAACGCATGTATGAACGAGTGCCTTGCCTTGAAGACTAGACCCCTTATAAGTCTTAACATCCTCTTAGCACCCAGGGGAGGGAGGGAGGGAGGGAGAGAGGGAGGGAGGGAGGAAGGAAGGAAGGGAGGGAAGGAGGGAGGGAGGGAGGGAGGGAATGAGGGAGAGAGGGAGGGAGGGAGGGAGGGGCACTGGGTGGCTCAGTCAGTTAAGCGTCCGACTTCGGCTCAGGTCACGATCTCATGGTTCTTGAGCTCGAGCCCCGCTTTGAGCTCTGGGCTGACAGCTCGGAGCCTGGAGCCTGCTTCTGATTCTGTGTCTCCCTCTCTCTCTTCCTCTCTCTCTCTCTCTCAAAAATAAATAAACATTATTCATGCTCTGTCTCTCTCTGTCCCAAAAATAAATTAAAAACGTTGAAAAAAAAAATTTAAAAAAATAAATAAATAAATAAACGTTAAAAAAATTAAAAAAAAAAATAGGGGAGCCTAAAGCCCAGAGAGGGGAAAAGATTTGCCCAAGGTCACACAGCAAGACAGCAGCCAAGTTTCAGAGTCTCTAGCACAGCCCTACCGGCCGGCCCTGCTCCCCCATCTTAGGCACCAGCGGCCGAGAAGGCTGGCACTGGCCACGAGGGACCCTGGCAGGTGGCTGGCCAGAAGCCAGACTAACGCGGGCCTCCCGACTCTCCCTCCCGTGAGCCGCGAGGTCCCAGGCAGAAAGCAGTTGGGGAGATCGGCCCTCCTTGTCACAGACAATTGAATTCCAACCAATTTATCTGTCAGGACGGCACTCACAGACCCGAATCCTAGAGCTTATGACTCTGTAGTCAAAATACACCCCTGACGCCTTCCCCTTATGAATTATGGGCCTGCGTCTCAGGCGAGAGGCTCCAGCTGACCTACTTCCCTCTCGAGGCAGATCGGGAGGAGGGCTGCAGGCAGCGGCCTAGGGGGTTTTAACTCGCTGTCGGTGGATTCCCGTCCATCAGCTACGGGAATGGAGGGCTGGGCACCGGGGCGGCACCTGGCTGGTCCTGGGCGACTGTGCCGGCCGCAGCTCAGGGCCCAGCGGCCACGGCCCACAGATGGCCACGGCCCAGCGGCCACTGGCTTCTAGACATGAGTCGGGGGTGCGGATGAGGCCTGTCAGGGAGTCAAAGCCATCCAGGGCCTCTAAGGCCACCCGCCCAGGGAAAGGGGACGCAGCTTGCCCGGGGCAACCCATGTGTGCCTGAGAAGGTAAGGCAGGCACTGGTTTCTGCGTCTGCCTGCCTGTCGCTTCATTCATTCATTCATTCAGGCTGTCATTCATTCATTCACTCACTCAGTCAGCATCGACTCATCCCCGTGGCGTGTGGGAAAGACTCAAATTCTGGAGTCTGGCAGGAATTGGGCTCAGCTCCTCCCCGTCAGGTACGTTGGGCCCCCCCGTTCATCTCTCCGTGCCTCGTCTTGCTTATCTGTAAAATGGGATAAGAGCTCGATGGTGAGGCTATTGTGTGTAGCACAGGGCCCAGCAGGAAGCAGCTGGTATCAGCCCTTGTAGTTACCATCAGGCCTCTAATTCAGCGATGTGAGAAGACAGCGATCCTGGGAGCAGATGCATGAGCTAATTTCTTATTAACGAGTGTGACTGGGTGAGTAATTACTACATGCCAGGCACTGGAGCTTGACCCAGGGACAGGCGAAGAAACAGGTACCTGTAGGAGGGTACAGAGGGGGATGTATTCACGGAGGGCCTTCTGGAGGAGGAATCCTAAGCTGGGTTTTGCAGAACGAGTAGGAGTTTTCCGCAGAGAAGTAAGGGAAAGGCATGGCACACAATGGGAAGATCACGGTTAATAGCCCGGAGGCTCCAAAGGCCTCCTAGACTCAGGCAACAAGAAGGAGTTCCAGACAGCTGAACGTGAGGTGCATTCGTGGACGAGGGAATCAATGAGGCCTGAAGGACAAAGCTGGGAAGGAATGACACTTAACCAGACTCCTGATTCCTAACGGTCCAACCACTGGTTCGGAGAGTCACCGAAGCCCTGCTATGTGCCAGGCTCTTTACTGATGTTGCCTCCCTTAATTATCCAGCAGTCGGAGCTGGCTTCCATATCACCCTTCGGACAGATGGGAAAACTGAGGCCCCGAGAGTTAAATATCTAGCTATTCAAAGGCACACAGCCCGGGAAGGGAAAGAACCAGGATTCAAACATAGGTCCCTGGGTCTCCTCACTCCGCGCCTCTCCACGCATGCAGGCCTGGGCCAGGGGCAGTGTGGGTGACGCGAAATTGTCCGAATGTGTGTTGCGTGTGTGCGCAAATATATGCACGAGCACCCGTGAGTGTGTGAGTGCGGGCCTGCCTGCCGTGTGGGCACGCGTGGATGAGCATACGAGTATGTCTGGGTAGATGTGTGCATGGACACGTGCCTGCTGCGAGTGCTGGTGTGCGTTTGCGCAAACACGTGCACGCGCCAAGCCTGGGTAACGCACGGCCAGGCGTAAGTGCGCGTGTGGGTGCCCGTGCGTGTACACGTGGGCCTGACCACGGCCCATGCGCACGCGTGCACCCCTGTGTGCACGCGCCGCGGCTGCATATAAGCCCTGAGCACGCGTGCGTGTGACTGCATTCCTTTGCCTGTGTGTATGCACGTGCACGCATGCGTACAGGCATGAACGCCTGCTATGGGGGATCCAGGCACGTGTGCATGCGTCCCCGGAAGGCTGGGGGTCTCCCCACGTGCGCGTCTCCTGCCATCCCCTCCCCCCCCCCCCCCCCCCAACAACCTCCGGCGCAAGCCCCAGAGGCTAGAAGACTGGCCTCGCTACTCTTCTCAATGCCTCTCAAGCCAATGGTCCGACTCCGTCAATACCAGGAGGACGGATATTTTCAGGTAGTGATTTTCATATAAAAAAATGACAGCCTCATAAATCAGGCCAAAGCTGCGCTCATCACAGCCTCGGGATTAAACACACCCGGCGGCTTGTTTCCGCATAAATCGAACGAATTGGACTTGGGCCAGGCTAGGTGAGGTGCTAGGTCAGTGCGGTCTGCGGGGGTCACTGTCTCCGCCATCCGTGTGGGGCCCGGAACCTGCTGGGCAGGTCCCTAGAGACAGATGCTGGAAGGTCAGAGGAACGGAGGGAGAGCCCCGGGGCTCCTGCCCCAGCCGTGCTGTGCATCTTCGGGCAAGTCAGTTGAGCTCTCTGAGCCTCGGTCTCTCTCTTCTGTAAAATGGGAATATCGGTCACACTTCGCGGAGGGGTTTTGGGATTAGATGAGACGAAGCAGCCAGGACCTGGCTCCACGCAGTCCGTTCCCTGCTCCTGTGGTTTGCTCTCTTTTGCTGCCACGAGCTCAGATCTGGAGGCCAAACCCCACCTCGGAAAGGGGACCCCGCGGGGCCCGCTCACCTCGTCTGGACGGACGCTTCCTCCCCGGAACCCACAGATCCCTCTTGAACGGCCCGGTCAGCTCTGGGCTGACGCTGTCCAGTGTTGCACGGAGGGTGTGCAGACAGCGCGGCCCGAGACGTCGTGTCGGCCGTGGCCCTCCTTCCGCGTGCTCCTGAACCCGTCCATCCGGAGGATCTTGCACAGCCATAGGGTGACATGTAAGCGGGGCCAGGATCCCAGGCCCTCCTCTGCGGCAACGCAAACCTCAGTTCCCTCATCTGTAAAATGGAGGCATACCTGCTTCCTAGAGGTGCCATCACGATTCAACAAGATAATCCATGAAAAGTGCTCATTAAGAATCCCTGGCTAGGGGCACCTGGGTGGCTCGGTCGGTTAAGCATCTGACTCTTGATTTCGGCTCAGGTGGTCGTCTCACGGTTGGTGGGTTCGAGCCCCGCGTCGGGCTCTGGGCTGACAGCTTGGAGCCTGGAGCCTGCTTGGGATTCTGTGTCTCCTCCTCTCTCTCTGCCCCTTCCTCTGCTCTCTGTCTGTCTCTCTCTTTCTCTCAAAAATAAATAAAAACACTAAAAAAAATTTAAAGCTGCACTTTGGTCAAGGTGAACTTGTAAAACGCACCTGGACACCCGTAGCCTCATTGCCCCTCTCTGGTTGATAATACAGATCTGAAAGGCCAGCCGGTGAAGTGGCCAGGGGGCGGGCCCTTCTCCTTGAGGAGCCCCAGGCGTCAAGCACCATGCCTTCTGCCCCCTTCCTGACCGGGGCCCCCGGGAGCCCCAGCTTTCTGCACCCCATCTCTCACCCACAGTGGGTCACCTGCTCACCTTTCTCCCAACACAGAGTCCCCATGTCTTTCCTTCCCTACTGCTCTGTGCCTGGAGCCTCGTGAACATTTTGCAAATAATTCTGCTTCCTCTCTTCAAACTGTCCCAGTCAGGGCTGCCAGGACCTGCCTCAGTTTCCCTCTCCTCCCCTTGCCCTTCTCTCCCGCCTCTGGCTCCTCCCTCCCTTCCCCTCCTCTTCCCTCTTCCCAGATTCCTCAAACTCCCCAAATCCAAGGCTTGTCCCATCTCCGGTAGCCCTGGGTTCCCGTCCCGGCTATAAGCCTCGGGCAAATTACGTCATCTCTCTGAGCTTGCTGCTAATAAAAGTCTTAGTCTCATCGGACTATTGAGGGAATTTCGTGAGAAAGTATACATAAGGCGCTTAGCACCGTGCAGGCACCTAGCAGGCACTCAGTATACACTCCTGCCTGTTACGGCTGCCCGTCCTCCTGCTGTTATTACTGTTACTATCATCCTTGGGCAAGAGAAAGCAGGGCAGGGTGATCGGGAAAAGGGACACGTCTCTGAAATATAATTTAACATGGCTCCTATGGCGGACTGCAGGGAGGAGACCACCAAGGGCGAAGAGAATAGGCCCCTGAAAACTTGTACGAAGTTTCCTAATACTCTGAGATGCCATCAAAGTTCCCAGTGTGGTGGGAGAAGATTGGCTTCCCCTGGGAACCAGCACAACATCCCTGTAAATCACACCGGGTTAAATGGAGCCAGTGGAGTTGGAAATGCCTTCCCCACCCTCCCAATTTCCACCAAAGCAGCCTCCCAGGCCCCCTTCCTCAAAAGAATGCTCAGATTCCAGGGCTGGGAATGGTGAGGCCCAGCCGGCTCTGGTATGCAGCCCGTGGGGACCTGGGATCCCTCCGGAGCTGCCAGAAGGACCAGAAGTCTCGGGTAAAGCCACCCAGCGAGACTGACTTCCCCTCCATAGTGTGTCCTGTTCCCAGCAAGCAGCTCTCAGTAGGTCCTGCTTCTCTCCCGCTCAAGAACTCACCATGGCTGCCGTAGCCTCACGGCCACAGTCCAACTCCTCGTGCTGACACGTGAGGCCCTTTACAGGGGGCTTACACCTGCTTTCCCACCTCACTTCCTCGAGTCTCCATGCTCTTTCTACCCACAAATGCCACAGATGGAGCCACACCAGGCTGTCCAGGCTGCCCCAGTGCCTTCCAGTCTTCAACTTCCTTCCAGACTATCTGCACAGGTTGCTCCCTCTGCCTAGAATTCCATTGGCTTCCTCCTTCCCTCTGGAGAACTTTTATACTGATCCTTCAAGACCCACCTCACATGGTGCCTTCTCAGAGAAATTGGCATTGGCTCAGTGAAATTGACCTAGTTCATACAACCGTGGGCACACAAGGCTGTGACGTCACCCACGGAGACACAAGAGGTCACAGATAGAATGGCCCTTATGAATCATCTAGTCTCAGTCCTACTTTTCAGTAACAAGATTCTTTGTTCAAACCTAACTTTAAAGTGGAATTACAAAGTATAAAATGGATAAACGTAGGTCAGCCCCAGTGGAGGTGGGATAAGGGTCCACATTAGTTAGGAGTCTTTAGGTCACGAGTTATAGAAACTCAACTCATAATTGCTGAAGAGGAAAAAAAAAAGTGTTTAAGCTCATAGGCTCCTATAACTGAAAAGTCCTAGCCATCAGGTATGGCTGGATCCAAGAGTTGGAAAGACGGCATCGGGAATCTGTTTTGTATTTTGGTTTTATTTCCTTTTGCATTGGCTTCGTTCTCAGACAAGCTCTTCCCAAATCATGACCAAGATGACCCCCAAAGCCCTAGTCTCTCATTCCCCTGGCTCGGCCACCACAAAGGAAAAAGAGACTCATTCTAGCTAGTTCTAGGAAAAATACCAGGAAAAATGTTCAGTGGTTCTGATTGGCCACACATGAGTCATGTGATTGCTCTAAACCAATCACCATGGCCAGGGCGATTTGCTGGTCTTACTGGCTAATCCCGGGTCAGAGCCATGCTCTAAAGGGAAGAGGTGGGTTAATCCCTCCAAAGCTACATAGACTAATAAACGTGGGGGAAGAGAGATTCCCCAAGGGAAAATCAGGGTTCTAACACCCCAAAAAAGGAGTCTGGATGGTCTCCCCAAAACTGATACCCACTCTGCTGAAATCTTATGTCCCATCTGCCTTTTTCTTAAGCTCCCAAGACCTTTTCTGAAACCCGGGGGCTCTGCAGGACATGCTTTGAAAACCGTACATCTAGTCCCATTCTACAGAAGGAAAAATAAAGCCAGAGAGGGAAAGTGGCTCCCCAAAAGTCACACAGCACACTCCATCCCCACACCTCCAATCCTGAAAGAGCCCAAAGCCTCCTTGATGAGTCTCTTCCCCGCTGGGTCCACAGCATCTCCATTACCCAGTTTGGCTGAAAGGATTTGTCAGTTGTCGGCTTGCTTGTCGAACTAAATTAATGCTTTACATTTCTCCTCCAGTTTGCAAACTTTTTAAAAATTAATCCCATCATTTCAACAAGTGTAACAACTAAATTATCATCTTTACATGATTAAGGAGCCTGCCGCGTCTTCTCTTGGCAAACACTGCATGCACATAATTTTACTAAATGTAATAAACCAACCATAGAACTATTAATTTTGCCATGGTATTCATAACAATTAGAAACGCATGAACCTTAAAATGATAAAAACCGAATGGAATACTGAAATTGCAGGAAATTCCCAATCCTCCCTCTACAGGCTGGAGACAATGTCATGAGATGCAGATTAGGGTCGGGAGATAGAAATTGGGTGTCGTTTGCCTCATAGCTGCATCGTGATATACCCAGAATGTAACAGACCAGGGTAGGAGCACTTGGTTAGCTCGACGAAGCATCCCTCAAAATCTAGACGTCTATGGGAAACAAGGTACCAGGAAAAAATCCCCACCTATTTGGAGCTTTAATAGCCTGTAAGAGAGTCTAGTCCTGAAATAGCAAATACATGGGAAAGATTCCATCAGTGCATTTCCCACACCCATGGCAGACATTATTAATTGATCACAGAACTCTTTCCTGCCAAGGGCAGACATCTTGGCAATCTCAACACCTCCCTCCGAGGCAGGCATTACCAATCAATCACAACATGCTCTTGCTTACCGTTGCAAATTTAGCCCAATCTTGCAAGTTAACCGGGAGAGAAACTGCAGAGAGGAAAAGGCTGCAGAGAGGGAAATGACTTGCTCAAAGTCAAATAGAGATTCAGGGCAGAGTCTAAAGAGAAGTCGTAATGCTGTGGCTTTATCACTACAGGCCAAGAGGTTGAGCCCCCACTGACAGACTACTCCTGTCTTAACCTGCTAAAGAGAATGCTTTCTCTACAGATTCCTGGCAGATCAAATACCCCATCATCCTCTCTCCTTTTCCTTCTCCAACCACCTTATTAAATTTATACTAGCCCTTTTCTTTCCTGCATTATTGGTGGGACAACCCATTGGTACAACTCTCCTAGAGAACAATTTGGCAGTCTGTATTGAAAGCCTTCAGCATGAAATATCCTCTTGCTCAGAATTCCTAGGATTTAGCCCAAGAATTTAAATGGACAAAGGCCCAGAGGGAATAGCCTAATAATTTGAAAATAGCCTAACAATTTTAATGATTTTAAAGACATTAAAAAAAGAGATTTATTATGACAGAAGATGATAACAATATTTTTTTTTAGTAACAAGTACAACTTTTCAAACAGTATATGTAGTTTGGTGTCATTTCCACAAAAATAAACACGGACAGACATATACGTACGCAGGGTTGCCCTACACGGTGGCCCAGGTTGTGTACCGGACAACTATGATCACTCAAGAATGAGGTATGAAACGTGCCACTGGCAGTGGGCAATGCAACATCCCTGCATATAGCTTTAAAAGTATGAAAGGTTATCTGCCAAGATAGGAAGAGTGGCTACTGGTGAGAGTGATTTTATTGTTAATCCTCATCTTGATGTTCTAGTATTTTCATAATGAACATGGCTCACTTGTGTAAAACATATAAAATAATAATTCTTCCAAAGCACTTCCTGCTTGAAATCCACTCGTTACATATCCTGGCTTATTTCATTATATATCCTGGCTTCAGCTTGTATCTCTCTGTGTGTGTGTCTGTGTGTGTGTGTGTGTGTGTGCATGTGTGCTTATTTTACAATATTTTACAATATTAAATAATCATTAATGAAGGACCTATGAGGCTCAGGCATTGTGCTGGGGACGCAATCTCCATCTTGATGAGTTTCAGATCTAATGAGAGGGACGTACATCAAGCAAATGACTTGCAAACCATTGTGAGCCAGAGCTGTGAGGGAGGGCTAGATAGAGCGACCCGCCGTGGTGTGCCATGGGGGGAGGCTCTGGGAAGGTATCCAGAATGTTCCATAAGGTGCACTAGAAGGCAGCCTTGTCTTCCCCCAAGACTAAGCATCCGGTGGCAGATACTGTGCCCTGACATTCTCAGGTCACAGAACAAGAAGCCCAGACGCACCCCAATAGAGGCGGGGACCAACCGGCTCCCAACGTGCACCTGTAGGTAGGGCGCTGAGCCTGACACTGTCCATAACACTCAGTCTAATACCTCAGAACTTTGAAGTCAGCAGATCTGGGTTTGATCCTAGACAACAACTGAACCTCAGTTTCCTCGTCTGTGAGTTGGGAAGGAGCACAAGTTTCTAACTCCTGAGGATTAAAGCCATGCACGATGCCAGGCTCGGAAGAAATGTTCTATCGATGGTGGCATTTATTATTTATTGTTGCTCGTATTATCTGGGGGCTCGGCTGATGAAGGCAACAGCCCCACCCAGCCCCTCTGGACAGGACCTGAACGGGATCGGAAAGGAAGTGCTTTCCCAACCGGGCGAGCTCCCGTCATCTCCGCCACGGAAGGCAGGGCCGGCCCAGAGGGCTGGGACAGCTGGTGGCAGAAGTGACCTAGATATCACAACGTGCACCGCCCTCCCCTCCCCTCTGTCTACTATCCGGGCCCCGAGTGCTCGGCCCCAGACATTTTTCCCCATAGACGGCAGCTCGTTTCCTCCGAGGAAATTGCAGTCTGTGCATTTGTGACCCCTTCAGCAAAACTGAAGGTGATCTGAACAGGTCTGAGAAGTGGCATTTCCCTCGTTGGCCCCAAATGCTTCTCTGTCGGCCAAGAATCTCCCATTTTCCTCCTTGGGGCACGTGGAAAGCTCATTCCCGAATGAGAGGAGGTCGACCCGGAGTCAGGAGTCCTGGCTTTCAGTGCTGGGTCTGTTGTAAGACTGGGCAAGTCTCCCCAGCCTCAGTTTCCCCACCTATAAATGGAGGGCTGCGTTTGAGGTTCCTACAGGGTCTCCTAACCCTGAGTCTGGCTGACTTTATTTTTTTTAATGTTTTATTTATTTTTGAGAGAGAGAATGAGAGAGAGAGAGAGAGAGAGAGTGCAAGGTGGGGGTAGAGAGAGAGGGAGACAGAGGATCCAAAGCAGGCTCTGCACTGACAGCAGCAAACCCAATGTGGGGCTCGAACTCACAGACCCTGAGATCACGCCCTGAGCCAGAAGTTCAACCCACCGAGTCACCTAGGCCCCTGCAGTCTGATTCTCTGATACTGCACAGGTCTTGGCTTCAGACAAGCCTCATTGTTGGGTATCTCCCTCCCCTCGGCCTGGGGCGATTTCCTTGCAGAGCCTCTACCTTCCAAAGGATGCTGTTCCCAGTCCAGTTTCCCTTCCCCGTCCTTGAAACAAAACCCAAACCACCTTTGCCCGAGGCTCTTCCCCGAACGACCGCAGGCTCCCAGCTCCCAGGGGAAGCAAAAGCCGTGAAGTCCAGGCCTGCCTCCAAGGAGCTCACGGCCTGGGGCAAGAGGATGGGAGCACATTGTTTCCATATACCATGGTTTTCCAGGGCTTTCCAAAGGGTAGCATGTGCAGATTGAGGTAGGAGAGAGGGCACCCGTGCTATTGCTGGTGATCTGGTCGCGAGCGTGGGGCTTGGGCCGGTGAGTGGCAGGGGCCGGTGTGGGCCGGCAGGCGGGTGGGGTCCAGATCCGGTAAGTCCTTGAGAAGCTAGAGGAAAGATTTGGGGCAGGGGAAGGTGAGTTGCATTTTGGAGGTGTCTCTGGCCGCTGTGTGGCCAGTGAACGGGGAGAAGGGACTGGGGAGTGCCCAGTGCAGTCCTCGAGGACAAGGAACTCGGCGGGACCAGTAGGGCGGTGGCGGTGAGGGCAGGGAGAGGCCGACAGACTCAAGACAGCTTTGTAAGTTAGGTTGTCAAGGCGTTGGGGATGGCTATGCCTGGGGATTCGTGGGGGAGAGGAATTGAGGGCGCGTCCTGACAAGACAGAAGTGTTCCTCCTATGTACAAGGCAAACCACCGCAGAGGAGAGCGAGGAGAGAAGGGGAGGGGGTGGTGGGTGCAGTCCGGGACGCGTTGGGTTCAAGGCATCAACTGTCTACACCGCAGATGCTCCAGAGCAAACAGGAGGGTGCCGATAGCCACGCTGGTCCAAGGGCCCAGTAAATGAAGCCCCACAGAATGGACGTACTGCAGTGGAGAGGGGGCCGGGGTGTTCCACGAAGGCTCAGAGAGCCGTCTAGACCCCAAGGTCTGGCCAGGACGCCCTCACCCCACCAGAGTCTTGTACCCACTGGAAGGCCTGCTTCCAGATGCCAGAAGACCCGGGCTTGCCCTGGCGGCCGCTCTCCGGGCCTCGCAGAGTCGTCACGGGGGTCAGAAACCAGAGAGGGTGCGTGGGAAGGGGAAAGAGAACTTTCTCGGGGGGACAGAGGGAAAGTGCTAGGCAAGTCGTGCTGGGCGTTGTTATCAACTGCCAGCCACCTGCCCGGCCACCCACCCCTCCGGCCCCGCCTCCTTTTTTTTTTAATGTTTATTTACTTATTTTGAGAGAGAGAAAGAGAGTGAGCAGGGGAGGGGCAGAGAGAGAGGGAGAGAGAGAACCCCAAGTAGTCTCTACCCTGTCAGCACAGAGCCCGATGCAGGACTTGAACCCATGAACCGTGAGATCGTGACCTGGGCCAAAACCAAGAGTCAGACGTGGAACTGACTGAGCCACCCAGGCACCCCCAGGCCCCAGCTTCATAGGCCCAGATGGGCAAAGAGACGGCTCAGCCTCCCCGACAACCCCCAGAGATGCCCCAATCTGTTTCTGAGGGGCTGGGGGACGATCATTGCCAGCAACCTGGTCCACACAGGGTCTGCCCGCCACCCCAGCTGGGACATCACCAGGACTCAATCGTGTCCCTTAATCGAGCAGCTTGTTCTCAAATGTGAGCGCTGGCCTCACGGCCAACTGGATAAGTCTTTCCGTTTGATTCGAAACTCCACATTTTTCCTCTTTAGAAACATGTCACTGACATTCCCCCGTTTCATTACTCTTGGTTGTCCGGCCCAGCCGTTAGGGAAATTGCCAGCCCGGGGAGGCTGCCTGCGCCCCACGCGGTCCTCGCTTGCCTGGACCGTGACCCACCCCCTTCCTGGGCTGCTGACCGCCCCCAGCTCACAGGCCCCAGACCCCACAGGCTGCCCCCACCCCACCCCAGGCCTCCCCATGGCGGGCTCCCTGCCTTAGGTCTTGCCGGATGTCAGCTCCCCCTCTGCCAGGTGCTGACTGTGTCTCACCAAGTCCTGTCCCCCGTCCCCTCCTGGTCTCTCCCTATCTCTGCCTTTTATGGCCTCCGTCTCTCCTCCAGGCTGCCAGCACCTTCTTGCCTCTTTATATCTCCGCCTCTTTTTTCCTCCCTCTCTGCATTTACGTATCCAACAAGCACATATTGAGCGCCTACTGTGGGCCAGGCACTTTCCGGAAGCTGGGGATGCGGCAGTAACATGCGGTCCCTGTGTTCACGAGACAGTACACAAGAAGCCGACAGAGGCGGCAGATTATATTTTCCAGACATGACCACAGCAGTCACCCCCACCCCCCCAAACGGCAGGTGCGAGAGCCAAGGGAATGGCTGTCGCCGTTTTAAGCCACTGAGTTACGCGGTGCTCAACCCGGCAACACGGCCCCATGACGCCGGTGGGGGCGAGCGCTAGCAAGAAGAATCAAGCCAGGTGAGGAGATGCGCAAAGTCAAGGTGAGGAGCAGGGGGGAGTGGAGCCGGGCAGAGATGGGTCTCCCACCCAGCCCAGCCTGACGCCAGGGCCCACACGGCATCCACCACCCCTGCGGACATGCCGGGAACACGTCTGTTAGAGAAGAGGGGCCTCAGAGGGGCGCCCGGGTGGCTCGGGGGTTAGGCGCCCGACTCCTGATTTCGGCCCAGGTCATGATCTCACAGTTCGTGGGTTCAAGCCACGCCTGGGTTCCGCAGCTGGCAGCGGGGAGCCTGCTTGAGATTCTCAGTCTCCCCCTTTCTTTGCCCCTCCCCTGCTCACTGCCTATCACTCTGTCTCCAGATAAGTAAATAAACAAACATTAAAAAGAAGGAGGAGAAGGGGAAGGGGAAGGGGAAGGGGAAGGGGAAGGAGAAGGAGAAGGAGAAGGAGAAGGAGAAGGAGAAGGGAAGGGGAAGGGG